>NC_083321.1:13986688-14286688 GCF_963455315.2 Globicephala melas
TTTATAAGCAATAGCTGCTATTATCATTGCTATTGTTACAGTCCCTCTAAAAGTTTATGGGAAAAGACTAAATATGGAACAACTTAGGAGGAGAGGAGAGTTTTCTTCCTGAAACGTCATTAGAAAAGGTATAGATGGGAAAAGTGATTTAATGAGTTCTTGTTTGTGAAAACTGCTGAGAGAAATATAGAATACATGGGAGGGTGTCAGTTATTACAGAGACTTTAAAAAGTATTTTCAGGGCACATTATATTTATTAAAACTCTTAGCGATGAAAGATTTTTTTGCACCAAGTTACTGGTGTTTATAGTAGGTCAGTTAGCACCAAGGCAGTAGTAGATAAGGCATTATAACTCACAAGTTCAAAATACTAATCAGCTGGTCAATCCGTTGGGTCTGTGGCTCAGGACAAATTGCTTGTGTTTAATCCTTGAGAACGTATGCTTGGTGTAAGAACTAATGGAAACAAATGTAGAATCCCAGAGATATAAAAGTGGCATACAAATGCTTTCTAGTAATGATGGACACAGTTTATTTGCCTTCTGATTTTGAGCATTTTTCCTTTGTGAAACTTCCTCTCATCTGGTGCCTAGTCTTTTCTTCCAGTGATTGTTATTTTCTTTCTATATTTAATCATCATATGTTGAGCCTAGAAACTGGGCCTGAGAGCAGGTTGATTGTGAGAAAAGCCACACTTTAAGTCTCTGCCTTACAGTGATCTCAGAATTAAGATTTTTTTGGTAAAGAATTTGAGTTTTTAATATATTTTGAGGTTTCTTTAATGTATTTTTTAGTTTTCAATGTATTCATTAGTATGTAGGTATCTGTAAGTGTATCTATAGGTATGTATGTATCTGTCTGGTAAGTGAAACCACTCATTGAGGGAAGGGGAATGATCATTAAGTATGAAATATAATTAATCTTATTCATTTACTGTCAATTTAGATCTGAAACTTTTTTGGTCTTTGGTCTGTATAGTTTTTTTCCTGAGATTCAACAAGTGTGTTTGAATATAGTATATGTTACCACTAGTGAGCATTTGAGTTAAAAATAGAATAATAACTTCCATTAACTTTTTGTTCTCATTTACCCAGCTGCACCATTTGATAAAGGCCTAGTAGGTAGATAGAAGTATTTAGTATATTTTATTTTATTTTTTAATAAATTTATTTATTTATTTTCGGCTGTTGCCTTCGTTGCTGCGTGCGGGCTTTCTCTAGTTGCGGCGAGCAGGGACTACTCTTTGTTGTGATGCGCGGGCTTCTCATTCCGGTGGCTTCTCTTGTTGCAGAGCACGGGCTTTAGGTGCACAGGCTTAAGTAGTTGTGGTACACGGGCTTCAGTAGTTGTGGTGCACGGGCTTAGTTGCTCCGCGGCATGTGGGATCTTCCCGGACTAGGGCTTGAACCCGCGTCCCCTGTATTGGAAGGCGGATTCTTAACCACTGTGCCACCAGGGAAGTCCTACTATATTTTATTTTGTCTGTGTTCCTAAAACATTGTTTCTGCTTTCTGAGCAGAAATTCCAACAAGTTTGTTTTGATAAAGTGCTGTACTTTAACTCAACAAATATTTTTAAAAATAGAGCAATTTTAATTTTTTCAATTAAAAAATTATAATACTACTTTACAATAGCTAGAGTAAGTAAAGCTTTGTAGTCTTAGACTTAGTGTAGCATGTGTACTGTGTTTTCTTTATTTCAGCCTGTATGCAGGGCCTATAAAAGTTGCTTCTCTTGGGTGAATGGAATTGTAAAAAGTTTAGAAGTGTATTTCATTTTAACAAATATAGGAGTTAGAAGTGGACCCTATAGCCTCTTTGGGGTTGATTTAAAGAATTACACAATTTTGAAAATCATTTTGTCCCTGTCTGATTTGTAAAAGGTGGGCTACTTATGACAGGGCTGAACTCCTGTTACACTTGTGCAGGAACCTGTCCAGTTCATGATGCATTAGCTACTTTGTAGAGAGATGCTGCCATCGACCCTCCATTGCTTTTCCTCTCCCCTCTTCTTTACAGTCTTTTATGTCTGTACTGTGCCTATGCTATTCCCTGTCTGCTGTGCATCACTCCCTCCAAAGCAACCACCATCTTACTCTATTTCTCTTCAAAACAAAACATCATTGTAATTATTAGTTTTTAAACAGAGAGAGCTGTTATCAATACCTTAAGGCTTAACAGTTTGTGGACCTCTCCATTTTGGGCCCTCAGCCAGGAGTTGAATAATAGCTTAAAATCACTTCCAAAGTAACTTGAGTATTTGTGAAACATTTCATGTCTGGACTAAGGGAGAGAATAGAAAAAGACCTTTTTACCTCAAAAGTTGCTGTATTTTCTGGTAGGGGGTGAGATGGGATCATAGAGGGGGAGGGGGAAGCCTTGTTAACTTAACTAAGATAAAGGAAATAGGAAGCATTAATTTGTTAGACTGCCCTTTGTAGTCCTATGGGCCTAATTGGAGAAAGAAAATGGAAATGTTGGTGTTGCTCATTCTGAAAGTATTTTGATTTATTAGTAGAGAGAGGACTAGTAGAATTTCTTTCTTTAGTTTGTAAAATACAAAATATGGTTATGATACCTTGTTATTAGGCATTGATTGCTTTCATTTCATTGTTGGTATTTGCACAATAGCAGACCTATTGTGCAAGTAGCAACACATTTCAGATTTTTCTGTAGTGATTTTGAACTGTTAACTGAATTGTTTTGGTAAGAAAAGTAAAAACTGGAAATCAGCTGTAGTTACATGGAATGGCTGTCTTGGTTTTAAATTTGGTGGCTTCTAAGGTCTGTACCACGCATTGAATCCATTATTCAGTTACACATAGAGAAAACATATTTGAGACAAGAGCTTTAACTTTATAGGATTTAAAAAAATTCTTTTTATGGAAATTTAAAAACATACACAGAAGTAGAGTGAATAATATTAACAAACCCCACGTACCTGTTAACCGAACTTCAACAATTACCTGTATTTTGCCAAACTTTACAGTATGTGAAACATAACAAGGAAAGTAATTTTATGTTTTTAGAACATGTAGTACAGGTAAATATGTTGGTATACTCAAAGGGAAAGTATGTGTGCCAGAATGTTAACTCTTCATACACTGTAAATTTAACAGTGGTAATCATCTTTTAGGATAATGTTGCTTTCATTAGTTTTTTGACTTATTGAAGATATCTGAGCCACCATCAACTTGATGGAGAACCATGTCTGCTGGAAAGATTTTAGCTTTCTTCTCTATCTTTAGAAACTCAAGATTATTAGTTTTGAATTTACTGTTCTTATGAGTTGCATTTAATTTTATGTGCCCTTGCCTCTCTGCAATGTTTGTGTGGACCACCGGTAATGATCATTTCTAGAGTATGTCAGGCAATATTTAAGTCAACTTAAAGTGGAAATCACTAAAGCCTGTTCTATACTTTATCCTGCATATTCTGTTTCTATTTTACCCAAATGTATATATTGATTGACTAGGGAATACATATTATAACTTGTGAACGTTTGTTGAGGAGGGAATTTTGACTGTCTGCTATCCCTGGACCTGGTAACAGTTTTTAGGATGTTAGAACTTAAGTTATTGTTTGTTTCTCTTTGGAGGGGTAGTAAGTTGTGCGTGTGTCTCCAGTTGTGGGTCCTGTTCATTAGTAGTTACTACAAGGTGATGGTAGCCTTATTTCTAAATTTCCTTGCTTTTATTAGTTTAAATTAGACCCATAGGGGTAATTATTCCACGCTGATGCATGAAAAAGCATACATAGTCATTGGTGGTTGTGCATCTAAATCCCTGTACAGTGCATTGGAAAGATATCTTTTAACATTATGATGCTGTTTGGAATACTTGGTGAAAGGAGTGTACTTATTTAACAGGACTCTTAATAAGCTCCCACTATACCAAAGATATCTTTTAAAAAATTATACTTACGAAGACTTTGTAGTATTCCCCAGTAGAGTTCATCTAGAGCAGCAAAACCTTTCTAAAATAAAACTTATTCCTTTAACCGGTATTCATTTAAGTGGGTTTCTCTGTACTTGGTTTCCATGGAAATAGCGAATAGCTAACGTTATTTATAAGGTAGAAGTAAAATAGGGTGCCTAATGGGACCCCATGCTGCTCTGATGAAGAGACTTAGGAAAAAAATCCATGCTCATGGGATTTTTTTTTTAAACAAGGTTAATGGAAGCCCTGATTTCAGTCTTCTGTAACAGAACGTATTTTTGGTTTTAAAGGCTAGCATTAATATCAAGCAAACTTCTTTTCTGGTCTGTATTGCTTTCACTTTCAAGTTTTAGGACCACTTACTTATCAGCATGATTGAGGCTTTATGCTTCAGACTCATGTTTCGCTGTGGTTTTTGTTTCAAAAGTTAAAATCCCCAGCATATTGTAGCTGTTTCAATTTCTCACTGACATTTCAAAGTACAGATAAAAAGCTAAATGTTCATTAATGATAGCAGTGATGGTAAAGAATCAATACGTTGGACTACATAGTTTTTTTTTGTTTTTTTTTTAATGTAAATGTTATAGAACCATTTAGTTTTCAGGCCTTAAGTCAGGGTTCTTTTTCATTAGTGTTGTAGAGCTAAACCTATGTAGTTAGAGAGAAAATATTCTAATTTTCTGTGGGAGATGGAAATGGGGAAAATCTTAATTTCTCTTTCTTTAAAAAGTGGATTGGGCTTCCCTGGTGGCGCAGTGGTTGAGAGTCCGCCTGCCGATGCAGGGGACACGGGTTTGTGCCCCGGTCCGGGAAGATCCCACATGCCGTGGAGCCTGCGCGTCCGTAGCCTGCGCGTCCGTAGCCTGTGCTCCGCAACGGGAGAGGCCGCAACAGTGAGAGGCCCGCATACCGCAAAAAAAAAAAAAAAAAAAAAGTGGATTGTTGCCAAAGCCTTTTAAGTGAAATAAATGTTAGTTCTTTTAGTCTTTGAATGGGGATTTGGGATAAACCTTGGCTTTTTCCTCACTGCTGCGGTAAGGCCTACTCTTAGTTTTCTAGGCTTACAGCAAAGCCTTGTGTTTCTTAAGCCCCTTCATGTGAAAGAATATCATTCCCTTTGTGTTTGTGATTGATGTGTGTGTACGTGTGTGTGTGTGTCTCACTAATTTTTTTATAGCCTGAAAGGCACCTGCTCATTTTTTAGCCTGGTGGGTACAGCGGTGCCATATATATATATATATATATATAAATAAATAAATTTATTTATTTATTTATTTATGGCTGCGTTGGGTCTTTGTTGCTATGCGTGGGCTTTCTCTAGTTTTTTTTTTTATCATATGGTTTTTATTCTTCAATTTGTTAATATGGTGTATCACATTGATTGATTTGCATATATTGAAGGATCCTTGCATCCCTGGGATAAATCCCACTTGATCACGGTGTATCATCCTTTTAATGTGTTGTTGGATTCTGTTTGCTAGTATTTTGTTGAGGATTTTTGTATCTATATTCATCAGTGATATTGGTCTGTAATTTTCTTTTTTTGTAGTATCTTTGTCTGGTTTTGGGATCAGGGTGATGGTGGCCTCATAGAATGAGTTTGGGAGTGTTCCTTCCTCTGCAATTTTTTGGAAGAGTTTGAGAAGGATAGGTGTTAGCTCTTCTCTAAATGTTTGATAGAATTCACCTGTGAAGCCATCTGGTCCTGGACTTTTGTTTGTTGGAAGATTTTTAATCACAGTTTCAATTTCATTACTTGTGATTGGTCTGTTCATATTTTCTGTTTCTTCCTGATTAAGTCTGGAAAGAATTTGTCCATTTCTTCCAGGTTGTCCATTTTATTGGCATAGAGTTGCCTGTAGTAGTCTCTTAGGATGCTTTGTATTTCTGCGGTGTCTGTTGTAACTTCTCCTTTTTCATTTCTAATTTTATTGATTTGAGTCCTCTCCCTCTTTTTCTTTTTTTTTTTTTTTTTTTTTTTTTTTGCGGTACACGGGCCTCTCACTGTTGTGGCCTCTCCCGATGCGGAGCACAGGCTCCAGATGCACAGGCTCAGTGGCCATGGCTCACCGGCCCAGCCGCCATGGCTCACCGGCCCAGCCGCTCCACGGCATATGGGATCCTCCCGGACCGGGGCACGAACCCATGTCCCCCGCATCGGCAGGCGGACTCTCAACCACTGCGCCACCAGGGAAGCCCTCTCCCTCTTTTTCTTGATGAGTCTGGCTAATGGTTTATCAATTTTGTTTATCTTCTCAAAGAAATAGCTTTTAGTTTTATTGATCTTTGCTATTATTTTCTTTGTTTCTGTTTCATTTATGTCTGCTCTGATCTTTATGATTTCTTTCCTTCTGCCAACTTTGGGTTTTGTTTGTTCTTCTTTCTCTAGCTCCTTTAGGTGTAAGGTTAGATTGTTTACTTGAGATTTTTCTTGTTTCTTGAGGTAGACTTGTATAGCTATAAACTTCCCTGTTAGAACTGCTTTTGCTGCATCCCATAGGTTTTGGATCGTCGTGTTTTCATTGTCATTTGTCTCTAGGTATTTTTTGATTTCTTCAGTGATCTCTTGGTTATTTAGTAACGTATTGTTTAGCCTCCATGGGTTTGTGTTTTTTACGTTTTTTTCCCTGTAATTCATTTCTAATCTCATAGCATTGTGGTCAGATAAGATGCTTGATATGATTTCAATTTTCTTAAATTTACCAAGGCTTGATTTGTGACCCAAGATGTGATCTATCCTGGAGAACGTTCCGTGCACACTTGAGAAGAAAGTGTAATCTGCTGTTTTTGGATGCAATGTCCTATAAATATCAATTAAATCTGGCTGGTCTATTGTATCATTTAAAGCTTGTGTTTCCTTATTAATATTCTGTCTGGAAGATCTGTCCATTGGTGTAAGTGAGGTGTTAAAGTCCCCCACTATTATTGTGTTACTGTCGATTTCCTCTTTTACAGCTGTTAGCAGTTGCCTTATGTATTGAGGTGCTCCTGTGTTGGGTGCATACATATTTATAATTGTTATATCTTCTTCTTGGATTGATCCCTTGATCATTACGTAGTGTCCTTCCTTGTCTCTTGTAACATTCTTTATTTTAAAGTCTATTTTATCTGATATGAGTATAGCTACTCCAGCTTTCTTTTGATTTCCATTTGCATGGAATATCTTTTTCCATCCCCTCACTTTCAGTCTGTATGTGTCCCTAGGTCTGAAGTGGGTCTCTTGTAGACAGCATATAGATGGGTCTTGTTTTTGTATCCATTCAGCAGGCCTGTGTCTTTCGGTTGGAGCATTTAATCCATTCATGTTTAAGGTAATTATAGATATGTATGTTCCTATGACCATTTTCTTAATTGTTTTGGGTTTGTTTTTGTAGATCCTTTTCTTCTCTTGTTTTTCCCACTTAGAGAAGTTCCTTTAGCATTTGTTGTACAGCTGGTTTGGTGGTGCTGAATTATCTTAGCTTTTGCTTGTCTGTAAAGCTTTTGATTTCTCCATCGAATCTGAATGAAATCCTTGCCAGGTAGAGTAATCTTGGTTGTAGTTCTTCCCTTTCATCACTTTAAGTATATCATGCCACTCCCTTCTGGCTTGTAGAGTTTCTGCTGAGAAATCAGCTGTTAACCTTATGGGAGTTCCCTTGTATGTTATTTTTCGTTTTTCCCTTGCTGCTTTCAATAATTTTTCTTTGTCTTTAATTTTTGCCGGTGTGATTACTGTGTGTCTCAGTGTGTTTCTCCTTGGGTTTATCTTGTATAGGACTCGCTGTGCTTCCTGGACTTGGATGGCTATTTCCTTTCCCATGTTAGGTCAGTTTTTGACTATAATCTCTTCAAATATTTTCTCTGGTCCTTTCTCTCTCTCTTCTCCTTCTGGGACCTCTATAATGCGAATGTTGTTGTGTTTGATGTTGTCCCAGAGGTCTCTTAGGCTGTCTTCATTTCTTTTCATTCTTTTTTCTGTTCCACAGCACTGAATTCCACCATTCTGTCTTCTAGCTCACTTATCCATTCTTCTGCCTCAGTTATTCTGCTATTGATTCCTTCTAGTGTAGTTTTCATTTCAGTTATTGTATTGTTCATCTCTGTTTGTTTGTTCTTTAATTCTTCTAGGTCTTGTTAAACATTTCTTGCATCTTCTCGATCTTTGCCTCCATTGTTTTTCCGAGGTCCTGGATCATCTTCACTGTCATTATTCTGAGTTCTTTTCCTGGAAGGTTGCCTGTCTCCACTTCATTTAGTTCTTTTTCTGGGGTTTTATCTTGTTCCTTCATCTGGTACATAGCCCTCTGCCTTTTCATCTTGTTTATCTTTCTGTGAATGTGGATTTTGTTCCACAGGCTGCAGGATTGTAGTTCTTCTTGCTTCAGCTCTCTGCCCTCTGGTCAGTTGCGGCGAGTGGGGGCTACTCTTTGTTGTGGTGCGCGAACTTCTCATTGCAGTGGCTTTTCTTTGTTTCGGAGTATGGACTCTAGGCACCCGGACTTCAGTAGTTGTGCCACGTGGGCTCAGTAGTTGTGGCTCGTGGGCTCTAGAGCGCAGGCTCAGTAGTTGTGGCGCATGGGCTTAGTTGCTCCGTGGCATGTGGAATCTTCCTGGACCAGGGCTCAAGCCCGTGCCCCCTGCATTGGCAGGCGGATTCTTAACCGCTGCACCACCAGGGAAGTCCCAGCAGTGTTGTATTGAGAAATGAGGCAGTATGGAACACAGTAAGGTGCTATGATTTTTGTTTAGTTCGTTTTGGTCCTCCTTGGCAGCTTGTGATTGTTATCCGTCCGTCTGGAAGTGCTTTGTGATTATTCCTGGCTATCAGTGCAGCAGGAGTTTTCTTCTGTGTTTTAAAGGCAAGGATTGAAGTGTACTTAGGGCTCCATCAGGGGAGGAGTTTTTGTTTTGTTGTGGGGGGTGTGTGTGTGTGTGTGTGTGTGTGTGTGTGTGTTTCTTTGGACAAGCTTCTGCTGCAGTTGTTTTAATCCTGTTGAATATTTGTGTGAGGTGTTTTATCTACAGCAGTTCACTAGTTTTTTTCTGTGCATATTGGTGCTATTTTTAAAAATTTCCTTTATGTGGTAATTGTTCTTCTAGTTTAGCTTTTTTTCGTATATTTTTAAAATTAGGTGTTTACCAATGACCTTCCTTAGTGAGTTTTACTTGAATTATATTTGTGCTTTGGAGACTTAGGAATTGGGGTCTATTATCCCATCTCTGAGAGAACAAGTCCCAGTAGTTGCAGTTAGTGCAACAGAAAGAGTTTTCACAGATGCACTGCTGGGGGTTGATCCTCCTCCTTGGTGCCTATGGTTTACACCCAGAACTCCCATTAATGTTAATAGGAGGCCCTTGCTTAAATCCCTATACACCAAGAGAAATCCAAACTCTTTTGTAATGCTGTATAGATATCTCAGTTGTTTTTTTTTGTTGATGGTAAGAGTTTTGGTCCTGAGGTTAACTGATTATTAAGATAAGAGTTTGAGTTGTCTTGGGATATGGGGTGATTTACTAAGTCTGATCTGTAATTAAGGTTATGTTATGATGATTAGACTCAGAAAACATTTATACCTTTGTGAACTGTGGAAGCTTGTGAATAAGAATTTTTGTACTTTATAACATGATGAAGCAAGATTTCTTCTTTGCATTTATTTTTCTTAATACTTATCCACTACAAAATAAATGATTTTACAAGTTTTTGTACATATTGTAAGAACTTAGTAGAAATTATTTTTTTCATTTGTAAGCCTTTCCACAATTACTCTCTAGCATTTTAAGTCAGCTAATGCTGCTCACGTTTTTCAAGCATATAGGAGCTAATAATCTGCACTGTCTTAGCGTGTGGACATTGCAATCACTGGTCAAGGATTAGATAATCACTGTTTACTACACTTATCTGAATTTTTGGATTTTTGTTACTTTGTGTATAGTCTCATGGAAGGATTCCTGGATTGAGACCAGTAAACCTGGGTTTTAGACTGGGCTTTGCCTCTTATAATCTTTATAGCTTGTGGCTAGACATCTAGACTTTTTGGACCACTGTTCTTGAAATGAAGGTATGGATCTGGCGCTCTGGGGTGTCCATTCTAGCTTTAGGCTGTTTGAAGGCCCACTTTCCCAGGTACCGTAGGAAATAGAGGACTGCAAGGCAACGGTTCCTAATCCTGGCTGTCCATCAGAATCTTCTGGGGGAAATTTAAATAAAATATAGATACCTGGGCTCCAAATCAGACATAATGAATTCAGAATCTTTAAGGGTAGGGCATGTGAATCTATATATTTTTTGAAGTTTTAGAGTTATCCCGATTCTAAGTTTGAGAACTACTGGTGCAAGACGTTATTTCTATTCTACTTGTGTGTGTGTGTCTAGTTAGGGAAATACGACAGGTAAGTAACAGTGTGAGACAATATGTGGTTAAATTCTAAGATGAATGAGAGAGATGATAAACAGTTTGAGAATTCAAAGAAGGGAGAACTGGGAGTTGGGAAGGTCTCCATTAATCATTAGTCTTTATCTGGACCCTAATGACTGGGTGGGATTTGGATAGGCAGAGAAAAGGTGAAAAAAAAGGGTATTCTTGGTATAAGAAAGAGCATCCCCCAAGTGAAAGTTTGGGGAGGAGAACAATTCTGATGAATATTTTAGTCCTTTAGTATTCTACTCTTGCAACTGCTATAGATTTCCTAAACATTTGAGGGAGTGAGCTGTGAAGATATTTGATGGGAGAGAGTGTTCCAGAAGAGTCCTGTGAAGGAAACTTGTTTGGAGTTTCAGAAGTACAAAACAGAGGCCAGTGGCTGCAGCAGATTGAGCAATGGGGAGAGGGAAGGAGATGAGGTCTGAGAGAGTAACAGAGGCCCAAATCACTTAGAGCCTTGTGGGCCATTGTAAAAGACTTCTGCTTTTTCTCTAAGTGTCATGGGAAGCCATTAGAGGATTTTGAGCAGAGGAGTAACTAGCTCTGTCTTGGATTTTAAAATGGTCACTCTGGCTACTGACAGAATAGACTCTGGGGGACAAAGGTGGTAGTGGGGAGGCCAGTTAGGAGGCTGTTGCAGTAATGCAGGTGAAAGATGATGGTGACTTGGACCAAGGAAGTGGAAGTATATTTGAGACAAGTGGTCAAAGTCCATGTATTTTGAAGGCAGAGGCAAGATGGTCAGTTACAGGATTGGATGTACAGTGTGGGAAAGAGAGGAGTCGATGATGACTTTAAGGTTTTGGCCTGAAGGGATAGAGTTGCCATTTTTTGAAATGAGGATGACTCTGCGGAGGAGGTTGGGGGACAGGCAGTCAAGAGTTTAGTTTTGGACTTGCTGAGCTTGAGGAGCCAATTTGACAGGTGTTGAACGGGCAGTTTGATATATGAGTTTGGAAATCAGGGGAAAGGTCTGGGCTAGGTACAAATTTGGGAGTCCCCAGTACAGATCCTTTTATATAGCTATGAGACTACGTGAGATTACCCAATGGGAAGAGTTCCAAGAACCGAGCCTTGGGGCACTTCAGCATTTTGAGGTCTTGAGAGATGAGAAAGAACTAGCGAAGGAAACCCAGAAGAGTGGCTAGAGAGATTAGGAAAAAAATTGAGGGTGAGTGGTGTCCTGGGAGTCAAGAGAAGAAAGGATTTCAGGAAGGAAGAATGGTCAACTGGGTGAAATAATACTGTTCGAACAGAGAAATGAGGGCTGAGACTTTACTGTTGAGTTTACCAACAGGGGGGGTCACTGGTGATCTTAACAAAATTGAAGGAGGCAAAAACCCTAATGGAGTGGGTGCAGTAGAGAATGAGAGGAGAGGAACTAGGGACAGTGACTTTGGTTAACTGTTTCAGGGAGTTTTGCTATAAATGGGAGTGTAGATATGGGACAATTACTAGAGAAGTATATGGAGTCACGGGAGGCTTTTTTTTTAGACAAAGGAAACAAAATGATCCAGTAATGAGGGAAAAATTGATGCTTCTTGAGAGTGAGGGGAGAAGTGCTAGAGTGATGCCCATGAGAGGGTAAGGTTAAGAGGGATGGGGGCAAGAGGGATGATTATGATACTGAGGCCTAAAGGACTAAATCTCATTTAGCAGGATTCTGCTTTTTCTTCTGAGCATTTTTTGCCTTTAAATTTATTTCAAACTTACTATATTCTGTTAGAATTAGGAAAGGCAGATAAAAAGCAGTAAAATTTACTGTATATAAAATTAGTGTATCAACTTGGTGTAGTAGAAGAGATTGAATCTTCTGCGTACGGTGACATTTTAAAGTGTCTTTGAATGACAATTATCTGTGCTATTCTAGTCCCTTATCAAAATTTATGATTGAGCACAGACTATAAACTTAATTGTTCAAAATTTGTAATGGGGTGGATTTTAGCCTAATTTAAAACATGATCTAGTGTTGAACTTTTTCTCTGCAAAATTTGTTTATTGTTTAATGTATAGTCTTTATACACAAAGGTTTTAGATGTTTTACAAAAGGTACTTACAAAGTAGTTATTAATCACTTTTGATTTATTGATATTTTAAATTTTACAACCACATCAGAAATTTGAATGATTCATTTCTTTACCAGCTCTGATTAAAGCAGCTACTTGTGAAGTTCTGGAGAGGAGGTGAACAATCTTCAGTTTGCAAAAAATCACATGAAGTTATGTTAGCAAGATGGTATTCCTCTCTAAAAGCAAAAATAATTTCATTTACTCCAATTTATGTGTTTTGAATGTATTTTTCAAGAACAAGTCTATATTTTAAAAATTTAATAAGCAAATAAGGCAAAAAATTTGAACTACCTTAGCTGCAAGTGTGAAATATGAGAAACAAATTAAGTGGACTTTGAATCAGCTTAACATGAGGAAATCAAACTTGTATTTCAGTCTTATATATTTTGCATATGGATAGTGTAAAAAGTACAAATTTATATGTAAATCTTTTTTTGCTGCTAACTCATTTTTATTAAATTACAGAAATAAAATATATATATATATTTTTTAAATCACTATCCCAACGGTAGTCAATAATCAGTCTTTAGAAGGAACACTTTGGTAGTTCTGATGCACAGTGTTTAAGAATCACCAGTCTAAAAATAATTTACTCTTTTCTGGGTATCTGAACCTCTGCGAATCTTATTTAAGTTGTGGGTCCTCTTCCCAGAATTCTCATACATTCAAAATTTAGCATATAGTATCACGGAGTTGGCAAACCCCTCTGAAGCCTATTCACGGGGATCCCTTAGGCATAAAGGATCTCAGGTTTTAAAACCTGCCCTAGATAGTTTACTTATGTGATTTTTCTTTAAAACTTTATACGAAGATTTTCCCAAAAGTATTTGGTCAGCATTTATTGTAGTTTATTTCTTAGGAGAGTAACTGCTACAGCTGTTTAAGAGGAAGTGAGGTCTAGTGGAAAGGCCAGTTCAGTCAAAGGAATCTCAGGATCTGTAGATTTCTCTCCAGCTTTACTACCAGCTAGCTGTGTAACCTTCCGGGAAGTCAGTTAACCTCTCGGGCTTTGATTTCCAATGTGATTTCTGCAGTCCCTGCAAGCAGTTTTATGAGTAGTTTCATGATATCATGGCAAAATTCCTTGTCAATTAGGGATTGACTCTGCTGTTTATTTTTGGAGAAAATGCCCCAGAGCTAAGGTGCATCCATTGTCCCTTTTTACTGAATATGATTTTCAGAAGAGTTTATTTGACGATACTTTCTCAAATGCCATATGAGTAAAAGTTAAAATCCTAACCCCACCCTGATCATTTTGAGTTTCAACATATTTTATATATTCTGGGTATAAGCCATTGTTGTTATATGTATTGCAGTTATAATCTCCAGTTCTGTGGATTGCTTTTTCATTCTCGTAAGGGTTTTTTTGGGTGAACAGAAGTTCTTAATTTTAATTTGATCCAATTTATCTGTCTTTTCATTATATTTTAAAATGACAGTATTTTACTTCCTAATCAACTGTTTTTATCCAAAGTCATTCATTTAACAAATAATGGTGTGGGAGATCGATGCATAATTATCCCCAGCATGAAAGAGCTAATAAGAAATGCCTAATAGGGAAAATAAGCCTGCAACAGAGAGTTAAGAGTCCACTCAGTGAATTCATTCATTTAACAAATATTTACTGAGCATTTACTTCACGTTTTTGTTTGTTTGTTTGTTTCGGCTGCACCGTGCGGCTTGTGGGATCTTAGTTCCCCGACCAGGGATTGAACCTGTGCCCCCTGCAGTGGAAGCATGGAATCCTAACCATTAGACCACCAGGGAATTCCCAAGAACCCACTTGTTAATAACCACATCATTCTACAGATTTTTGCATCATTTTTCTTTTGGTTGGGAGTCATTCTAATCTTGGTGATTAAAATTGCCATTTATATGGACTTTAGAACTTTAAAAAGTGCTGCTGCTAAAAGAAAGGCAGGATAAAACAGCAAATTGGATTTCTTTTGGAAATGAATGTTAACTGCATGAATCGGGGCCCTTTAAAATTATTTTACTGTGTGTTTGGTATGACTGTACATGATTAAATAAAAATTTATAATTTGGATGACATGAAGATTTTTTGAAATATCCCTTAAGGAAATGAGAATTTACATTATACCTATTGGAGTAACATAAGTCAACAAATGTACTGTGTTTAAAGCATAAAGATGATTCAGGTTTGGAACATGGTATGTGGAGTTTAAATAATTTAATACTTTAATACTAAGGGAAAAGTTTTAATATTTGCTTCCTAAAATTTTTTTTTTTTAACTAAAAAAGAAGTTTGGGGCAAGGAAGAGTTAAAAATAAATAAACAATATAGCCTGACATGACCTTGAAATTAACTTAATGGAGTATAGTTAATCTTAAAAAAAAAACAACACACAGTTGATAAAAGCATCACTGAGCATTGGATTGAGATCCCTAAACCTTGATTTTCTTTCTGGCTCAATCACTGATTAACTGTGTGGCATAGGGAAAGTCACTTTTGTGTTATGTGGTTTACAGTTTCAGGTGGTGAAACTTTAAGATTGTGAATGAAAAATTAAATTATGACTATACATATAAAATGCTGTGAATTTTAAGCCTTATATAAAACAAATCCATTTCAAGATTAATTGAAAAAAAGGCCTTTTAAGTAGACCAAACTAAGGGCCAGTGATGTTAGCCTAATTTGTAACATAGAGCAGCAAACAGTGAAAGTTCATTTGTTGGGGATGAGGGTTGTATTTCTGTGTTACTTAGATGAGGTGCATTTCATTTCTCTGTCTCTTAGGAAAGGGAAGCCGTCAACTGCTTAGTTTTTCTTGTCTTGAAAAAGCTGTGGAAAAGTGAAAAAAACTGGAAAAAGAGATCTAACTGCCCTTGAATTCTTTCCTTGTTGTAAAAACTACCTATCTCTTTCTTTTGGTTTTAAAACTTTGGACATTTTTGTGTGTGTGTGGTTTTTTTTGTTGTTGCTGTTAAAAATCAGCTTTTGATGACATGTCATAAATCTGTGTTTGTAGTCTAATTCCATTTTCCCCTTCTTCTGTTGTAGGGAGCAAGAGAGCTGAAGGAGAGCCAGTTTCCCCAAAATTGGTAAGTGCTTTCTTCAGGCAGCCATAGTGTGCCTGATGCTAGTTGGATAATAATTCAAATGTTCAGTGACTTTTTTTTTTTTTTTTTTTTGCAAAAAAAGCTCTCTCCCAGAAATGAGAATGAGGCTTTGCTGTTTGTACTGAGTGAAAGTGAATTTTTGTCTAATTTCACGTAGCCAAATCTCAAAAGCATTTGTGTTTCTAATAATACTGCTAGGCATGCATGTTCCTGCATTCAGTAACCTCTTAAAATGTAACGGTCCCCTTTGCAAAAAATGTCCTTAATGCAGTGGTTAGGGCTAAAAATTAAAAAATCAGGAAATTCAAACGTTAAGGTTCCCATTGTGTTTTGTATTACTTAATATGCGTTAAATTTGATGGCCTTAGTATATGTGCAAAATGGCTAGGTTAATGTAACTATGGGAACCTTGACTTTGAAATTTGGGACTCTTAAGCATGTATATTACTAAATTTAATGTTGAGTTGGCTTCATGTCTGATATTGCATTTTCAGTGTGTGTTGTTTTGTATAATTCTTGAAGAGGAAAAAAAAGAGAGAAATGTAGCAGTGTGGGGCATAGAGGCAAACACATTTTTTTCCTAGTATCAACTTTAATGTCTACTTTAACAGCTTATAAATCATCACACTTAATCATTTCTTTGAATGTCTAATTCAGATTACACAGGGCAGTCCAGTGTCTAAAGACCAAACAAATATTAATCTTATTTGGAGAGCATGTATTATGATTAAAAAATTAAATTCAAACAAGATAACTGGAATAGGGTAGTCCCCTAATGCAAGACTACTCTTTTTTTTTGTTTTAATTCTCTCTCATAGTAATTAATTTAGTGGGTGGAGTAGATATTTGGTTAAAGCTTCTTTTCATAATTATGGTCCTTGAGGTATCTCTTAACCTTTTGGGGATTGGGCTTTGAACGTGAAAGGGAGGCATTTGAACCGGTTAATCTTACATTTTACTACCATTTTATTCTACTTGCCTTTCTCTCATGGAACCACTTAAAATAAATAATCAAGACCCTACAGCCCTTTACTCCGAGATGCGATGGAATCGTAGATTCTTAAAGAAGAAGGGACGTTAAGGGCCTTCTCTTTCAGCCTTTTACCAGGTGTGGCAATTTCTCCTCTTATGTCCCTGGCATATTGTTATTTGGTTACATACTGAACACTACATTAAAAAAAACTGTAGCTCATATTTTCTGTAATGTATTCCGAGGAACTCTAGTTCCACAGAAATTAATATTATTGGGGTGGGGCGGGGGTGGGGAAAATGTTCTGTGGTCAAATAATTTGGAAAATGCTGCTTTAAACAAAGTTAAACAGGTTTCTTTACTGCAGGACTTCTCAGAACCTTTAATATGCTAATGTGCATTGTGAATCTCCAAGAGGGGGATATGATATGCAGCATTCTTGAATACTTCTATTGACAGGGAGCCCACTACCTCATAAGGTAACCCATTCCTTTTTTGTACAGCTCTAATCCTTAGCTCTTCCTTACACTGATCTGAAATCTCTCTCCCATAACTTCCACTTCTCTTAAGTACTTATTGGTTATACTAAGACCACCACACCCTCTTATGTTATCCTTTGTGTAGTCATTATATATATGATTCTGGCCAGGCTTGTCTGGACTATTTTTTAATCATTAAATAGCATTCTGGTAAATGTGGCAGCCATTTCTAAAATCTCGACCTCATTGTCACTATGCTTCTATACTACTCTTCAGGCTCCTTCATTTTGAATTTCTGTGACTTTTTAAATATACTTCATCTTTCTTATTGTTGGGTATGGTTGGGAAGATTTTAGTACACATGCTTGATTTCTGTAAAGAAAGGCGAGAACTAGAAGAGTGTATGTGTGCCTACCAGGCCTGGGCCCAGGAAGCTGATGTAGAACCTGTATGTTAGAGTGAACACTGGTGGTAGGGAGAGGGGCAGGACACTGCAGCAGACCTGTGTAGGAGAGGGTGCTGTGGGGAAACCCTGACTCGACTGAAAATACCACACCCTTGTGTTGGAATGGTATGACTTGTGTAGGTGTTCCTTTTCTTTAGTGAGGACCTGGCCCCCTTGCCCCCAAAAAAACCAGAGAAAAGAAAGATACATATTTTATACCCAAAGACATCCATACATTCAGATACCATAAACCTAATTGTGTGTGTGTGTGTGTGTGTGTGTGTGTGCGCGCATATAAATTTATTTCAATGGTTAGGAAACATCAGTCTTACTAGCTGAGGTGACTTTTGTCAACACCTGTAATAACAGGATTTGAGCATAGTAACCTTGCCAGATTCAGAGGGTGACCTCTAAAATCAAGCTCTTTGTGCAGCAGTGTTTTCTGTTGATCTGTAGAGTGTCACCAAAGAAATATCACCGTGAAAATAAGAAAAACGTTACATTGTTTTTTAATGTCATTTTATTGATTCAAGTTAGTAAATGTGAGTTTTCAATAAGAGCTATTAAAATATTGTTTTTATTTTTGGCGTTTGTGATCATTTTTAGCACTAGTTAAAAGCTAAAGATACATTTTATCTCCTAGCACATTAGATACATAGTAAGCAGTAAGTATTTAGTACAAACTGAAACCTGATGTTTTAGTATTAGGCATCTGTCAAGTAAGGATACATAGATCTGTCAAGGCTTTCTACTTTTTCATATTTTAAAAACTTAATTAAACCTACTCTAAACACAATTTTGAGAGTATAGATCAAAAGTGGGGTCTTACACCAAGTAGATATATGGTATAGAGAACACTGAGTTGTTCATTTTTAAGGAATTCAGTCTGGGGGTACAATGTATTACAGACTTATTGTTAGTTAAAGAAACTTGGTTGGGGACTTCCCTGGTGGTCCAGTGGTAAAGAATCCGCCTTCCAGTGCTGGGGACGAAGTTTGGATCCCTGGTTGGGAAACTAAAGATCCCATATGCCGCGGGGCAACTAAGCCCGTGCGCCACAACTACCGAGCTTGCGCGCCTCAGTGAGAGAGCCTGCATGCCGAAAACTACAGCGCCCATGTGCTCTGGAGCCTGCGCACCACAACTAGAGAGAAGCCCACGTGTCGCAGTGAAAGATCCCACATGACTCAACGAAAATCTGCATTCTGCAACTAAGACCGGACGCAGAGAAAGAGAGAGAGAGAGGGAGGGAGGGAGGGAAGGAGGGAGGAAGAAAGGAAGAATTAAAAAAAAAGAAACTTGGTTGGTGAGTTGTTTTGATTGGAAAAAGCTTTATATCAATTCAGGAACAGAGCAGTGATTTTTGGTAATAAATTCAGAATTAGAGCATTACTACATTATTAGAATCATAATGAAAGACCTAGAGGTCACATATCTCCAAGCAGAACTGTAACCAGATAAAATAGTTAGAAGCCCCTTTCTTAGAGAATTTGAAAATAAGAAAGCCTACAGCCTTTCCAGCAATATGCTTTGTTGAGAAGTTGATATAAAAGTTTGTGTATGAATAAGAGTTAAATTAAGTATGTTAAGAATAGCATAGAATTTTACAGTTTACAAAGGGCTTTTCATATAACTTCACCTAATTTAAACCTCATAGCAATTTTATGAAATAGGTGATACCGTTTCCATTTTCCTGATTTATAAGCAAACAAACCTAAAGTTGAGAGTGGTTGCACAGTGAGTGGAATCAGGTTTTTTTTTTGTTTTTTTCTGAGACAGTGAATGTTCTTTCTAGACATTACATCTGCCTTTTTTTAGTGGGATTTGATTATTTTGTTTGTTAGGTTTGTGGAGTTTTTATTTATGTTTGGGGGTTTTTGTTATTTCAAGCTGGGAGGTTATTAGGTGTCCCATTCGTTTGTACAGTTTTCAATATAACGAACGTTGGTATTTTGTGTTCGGCACTTGTCTTCTCTGGTGATAGTATTTAGAGCTGATGGGTGGTGAAAGGCATTGTACCTCAATAAACTGCTTTAGGAGTCTGTTCATATTTATGTTGCAGCAGCTGATATTTATAACTTACTAGAATTGGTCGAAATATGTTAAATCATCTTTTTATAAATTTAGCAAATAATACCTTCTTTATAATGCTATAAACTGCCTCCAAATGGTCATCACGTGGTGGCTGCATGAGTTGTCTAAGCCCCCAAATATTTTTTAAAAGGATTCAACATGTGCTTGCCTTGTTTTTGTAGGCTATGAATATATATGTATACAACTTGTTCCTTTAGGCAGAAACCAGTCTCTTAAAACTGCTATTCAGAAAGAGACTTTTATGAAGAAGAAAGATATCAAATGAATCTTCTAATCCTTCATAAGTTTTTTTATACTAAGTCACTACCTTTTTTAACCCTTCAGTTTTATCTTGAAATAAAATGAGTAATTGGCATTTACTGTCCTTGCCAAATAAAATTTTGTGCCTTTGTGTGTCTCTAATAAGCAGACAACAATCTGATGAAGGAAGTAAAAGCTGTCACCTCCTCAATAACTTGAGTTGCAGGCTTCTTATCCTGTGAGGCACTCTTTGACATTTGGAGCCTCCCGGTTAAACCCTGGTTTTACTTGTTCTTTTCCTGAACATTTTGTTTCATCAGTATAAAATTTTCTGATGTTTTATCTAGCAATTCTAAGTTAATTTTTTGTTATTTAAAAATAAGTACGTATTTTCCATGGAAAATATTGATACTCTGAAAAGAAGAAAGTAAATAACCCTGAGTGCTACTGCTCAGAGATAACTAATAGCAAATTATGAAAGTGCCACCTGACCTAAACTCTAGACAGCTCAGAGTATCACTGTTTTTACAAATCTTTGTCAGTTTGATTGACAAAAATGTGTCTTCTTAAATTTACATTTCTATGACTCTCTTGAAAATAGATGTTTTTCATGTTGGTCATTCTTATTTCTTCTTCTGTGAGTTGCTTTTTCATAACTTAAAAAAATTAATTTGTAGTTAATTTGTAAGCACTCTGTAACTGTACAAATTATGTTAACCCTTTTTTGTGTATATTGTTAAGTTCTCCATGTTTTTAACCTGCTGTTTGTTTCCAGGGTTTATGAGTTGAGTTCAGCTTTGATATTATATGTTGCTACCAGTAAAATAAAATATGACCTTTCTGTTGTTGAAAATACCCTTCAAGGTGATACTTAATTTGACAAAAATTATAAGGAATCATTTTTGGACACATTTTCTGATAGCCTTAAAACTAATTTAAGTACTGTTTTCAGGAAGAACTCTAATGCATACGTAAGTCAGGAATTTGAGTAGGGAGATTACTTTAATATTTAAAATTACAGTGACTGTATAGTTTTTTAACATTTGCTTTAGTGTATAGAATAAACTTACATGACAACAAAAGCCTTGGTCTAAATCAGTAACTTAATGATTCTGATATTTATGTAGTTCAAAAGATTTTTTAAGGTAATAAATATCTGAAAAACCTGGGTTTGTTCATCAAAATCACACTTTCCAAATTATCTCCCCTAAACATACTACGTCTATGAAAATTTTTGATTGACAATATCATTGTACCATAATAATGCGGAGGCTTTTCTAGCCTCCACAGATACAAGTTTGAAGGAATTTTACACTTTTGAAATTTATTATTTTTTTAAAAAAAGGTTAGAGCATTTTGATATTACATAACATAGTATACAAGCCCTAGGGGAGAGATTGCCAATGATGTTTTAAGCCTAGTGAGATTAAACAAATATAATGAAGATTAATATTCACACGATTACAGCCTGAAGTTAATGATTTCACTATAACTCTGTTAAATCAGGTTTTAAAGAATTTTTAAGAAAACTTAGGAATTTATCCATAGATAAATAATTTTTAGAAAGTATAAAGATTATGAGTCTCATTGAATTGGCATAAGGAGTAACAGTTCTTCTAACTTCCTGATTGTTCCCTTCCTCAGTTTGTAAGAATGCTGGAAAGCTTCTCTAACTACAAGTTTTATAGGTACAAGGAAGAAAGGAGAAAGAAGTAAAGTTTAAATTTATTCAAGTAAACTTTTGCTTCAGGGACAGTACCTAAAATCATGTCTAAGGCCACGTTCAAGAAAAAAGAAAAAAAAATGAAAAGAAAAATTAGCCATTGAGTTAATTTAATTTGCAGTAGTGATGAGCAGAGCAGAATAGGAAGGTTCACATTCGCAAATCTAGACTTTTGACATTGTCTCCACCTGCATTTATACATGCAGCCAAAGAGATGCACCGGCAGGCTTGAAAAGAAGATGGTGTTCATTGTATAGCTGGAAAAGTCTGTTCTATTGCTAGACCTACATCATTTGTTGTGCACGATATTTATTTTTTAACATCTCTGTCATAACTTTGTGGAAAGCAGAGTTCATTGCAATGTGTTAAGTATTAATTTGTTAAATGTAAACCTTTAAATTATACCAGAATTGCCCCTGTTTTGAGTTGCTTTATTTTTTAAATAGAGTGAGAGGCCATCCAAATTGTGAGAGTACTCTGGCCTTCTTTAACCTCTGAGAGATCCTGAACTCTCCAGTTCACTCTGTGTGATGGTTAAAAATGTATGATCATGTTGTTATGTGTCTCTTTCTAAGAACAGCATGTCCTGGATGGTTGTCCTCTCCCCCTCTAGACTCCCAACGCATCCAGGACAGAAGAGGTCTTGTTCAGCTCTGTATCCTCAGAAAGTAGTATCTAGCGTGGTGCTGAGCGCCTAGTAAGTGCTTAGCTGTTTTCATGACCAGATTAAACACATTTTTTTTTTCATTTCTTACTTATTTGAAGTGTTTTCTAGAGGAATGCTCAGAGAATAAAACCCAGAAAGTTTTGGTGCCAATTCAGAAAAAACTACTCATTTTGGAAAGAAATCTGTTTGGGGAAAGTTTTTGCCCTGTGTTTAGTCGACGAAATATTTCGACTAGTGTAATTTATTTTATCTAATGTATATTTCCTTTATACCCAACATAATGATCCAAAACATTTTATGATCTCTACAGCTGCAGTAAGAAGAGGAGTTTGTTATTTTAAACAGAGGCTGAAGAAACTATAGAATTAGCAGACATAAGAAAAAGTGGAGAAGGTAGAGGATGGAGTTGCAGACTCTACAGGAGGCTCTTAAAGTGGAAATTCAGGTTCACCAGGTATGTTGCATTCATGGCTTCTCCCGCATCATGTTATTAGTAATGGCTGAATTAGTAAACAGGCTATCTCTTGATTTTTAGTAGAGCGTTTAATCGTTTTTCAGTCACTTGTCCAAGAGTCATGTTATTTGCCTTTTATTAGTACTCAACAAACTCATTGGTAATATTTTTGAGAACTTTAATAAAATATTCCTGACTTCTCTTCCAGACAAAAGAACTAAAAATATTCTTTTCCATATAGCGAAGGTGTTAAAAAAAAACAAAACTCTTTTTTATCTGTTTTTTGGTTCATCTGAGGGAATTTGTTCGTGTGACTTAACTTGCATATTTTATTTATTTTTCTAAATTTACTTTTTTGAAGTATAGTTGATTTACAATGTTGTGTGAATTTCTGCTGTACATCAAAGTGATTCAGTTATGCATATATATATATATATATACACATTCTTTTTCGTATTCTCTTTCATTATGGTTTATCATAGGATATTGAATATAGTTCCCTGTGTTAACTTGCATATTTTAAATAACAAGACATATTTAAATTGACTACCATGTATACTGAAGTTTTTACTCATATGTGATTTTGGGACATACTCCTCCTTCTCAAGAAATTTTGAGATGGCAAAGTTAATATTCTGCTTTTAGTTCATCCTCACAAGACGTGAACAAGTCAAAATAAGACTTTTCTTGGAAGACTCATGATCTAAATTGAGCTAAATTACTAAAAATTAGAGTTCTTAAATATTACTTTTGTTTCATATTTTTAATTCAAGCATACCAATTTTATAAAAATTATAATTATGAAAAAATTTAATGTTATTGTTTAAAAATCTAACTTAAATTTTAAAATTACATTTATTGACTCAAAAGGGATATAATATTCTTCCTAAAGTTATCACTCTCAATATTCACATTATTTTCCTGTATATTTAACTATTTTCTTAGCATAAAATTAATAGCTTTTATATTCATCCTTAATTATTATATAGCATTTTGTTTGTATGGTAATAAACATTTATTTACGTTTATCAGTGTTGGTTGATAGTCTTTTAACATATAAAGTATGTAAGATATTTCACTTCAGTTATATTTAGAATCCTTTCCTATTAAAAAAAGTTTAAGTATTAATAGTAGGGACTTCCTGGGTGGTCCAGTGGCTAAGACTCCACATTTCCACTGCAGGGGGCACGGGTTTGATCCCTAGTCAGTGAACTAAGATCCCGCATGCTGCGCAGTGTGGCCAAAAAAAAAAAAGTTTTAACAGTAAATCCAAGTGACATGCCTTGCTTGTAAATCTGATGCTGTTATTCTGATTGGATACATGGTAACCTACATGATCACTGATCATGACAAGTTCAGGGATGCCAGAAATGACATCAAAGTAAGCACTGGCTATTAGGCTGAGGCCAAAGTCAGATTGTACATTTGACTAAATATTGGGGCAGAAGCCACCCCTTCATCATTTCCACTTAGGGAAACTAGGGCTGAAAATGAGCTTACTGTATAGAAGGTATGTCCTGAAACTACCTGGTGTTGCTGTGGTAGAAGTATACTTTTGTTCTTTATGGACCGAGATGATTTAAAAAGTAGTGACGTACACGTGGTTGTTATTGAATGAATGTTTACATAATAATGGCCTGTGATGGGCATCTCATCTTTTTTGGGAAATTGCCTTTTTGATTATTCTTATGCAGATTTTTTAAACTTTTGGAGTATTTTTACTCTACATGGAACAGAGAATAGTACAAAGCAGAGGTTAGCAGACTTTTTGCAAAGGGCCAGAGGGTGAAGTATTTTATACTGTGGGCATCATTTATGGTCTCTGTCACAACAACTCTGCTCTGCTGCTGTACACACAGGGCAGCCATAGACAATGTATAAATGGATGGGTGTGACTGTGTCCCAGTAAAACTTAATTTACAAAGGCAGGGTGCCTGTGGGCTGTAGTTTGCCAGCCCTTGGCTTAAACTATACTCTCATGAAAAATTGCTGCGTTCTTACAATAGAAAGTAACTTCAGTTTGATAACACACAACGTCACTTAAAGTCACTAGGGATTTGGATGGTCTAGTTAAGTTGCCCAGCTTGTTCTGTCCTGCCTCTAATGGTCTGAAATGCAGCTTGCTTGATTATAGGTAGAAAAGTTGGCTTATTTATTTCCTCCAGAGGCAGAGACTTACTTTGGTTATCAGTTTTTAAATTTCAGTGTCGTGGAGGAAAACCTTTTTCAGCTTTAAAAAGGTAACTTTAGTATAGTACTCCACTCCCTGGTGGCAAAAGCAGAAAGGAAAATGAAGGACTTTTTTCATTGAAGAATGTGGCTAGCCTTTAGGCTGCATTAGTAAAAATGTATATGTATAAAATCTTATGTTTCTGTTTCCGTGAGTTCTTGGAATGTGTGTTATTACTATTTTGTAGATTAAGACCAGGATATAGAAGAGTTACCACTGTCATATATGAAGTAGACTGTAGTAACATATACCTTGTGTATTTGGAGGTCACATGGTTGGCAGTCTCAGCTATCCAAAATGTATACCTTAGCACCTGAAGTGAGGTTTTTGACAAGCTAGAATAAATGTTAGAAGTCACACAAGATTATACATTTTACTCAAGGGGGATTTCTTAGGCTATTCACTCATCTTAGAATTACTTCACTGAGTGTATCACAAAGCAGCTCAGAAGTAGCAAATTGGAATTGGGGTTCAGGGGCTCTTAGAGGGAGGCATAGTAATAGTAGCAAGATTTGCTAGCTGACTGCTTGGCAGTAAGGAGTAGACTGAAAAACTCAAATGCAGGCACAAGAACTCTTTAGAACACAGCAGTTTGGGGCCTTTATTGTAAGGACCTTTTTGTATTGTTTGCAGAATAGTATATTGAGGTAATCATGCCTCTAAGTGTCATTAAATGCTGCTTTTTTTCTATTTAATAAGGCAGATAAGTATATAATATATTTTAGAAAGGTTTTATTTTACGACTAAAAACTATTATTTATTTATTTATGACTGTGCTGGGTCTTCGTTGTGGTGTGTGGGTTCTTCATCGCGGCATGCGGGCTTCTCTAGTTGTGGCCTGTGGGCTCCAGAGTGCACGGGTTCAATAGTGCGGTGTGCAGGCTTAGTTGCCCCGCAGCTTGTGGGATCTTAGTTCCCCGACCAGGGATCGAACCCATGTCCCCTGCATTGGAAGGCGGATTCTTAACCACTGGACTACCAGGGAAGTCCCTATGACTAAAAACTTCAAAAGTGTCTTGTCACCCAAAGAGAGGGACAGATTTTTCAGCTATGTGAAAAATTCACTTGGAGAACAGCTTATTCCTAGATACTTTTAGGACTCAGCCTTCTGATATTCCTTTATGCTTCAAATTCTTCCGTCCCTGGTTATTGTTACCTTTGGGCAGTGATGCTTTTGGAAGTTGGGTTACGTCAGTTGACATCCATTTTTCTTTGTTTTTCATTTTTTGGACTTATGTGTTCCCTAGTAAAGGTCTTTCTCATTCAGTATTCTGGTAATACTCTCCTTCCCACAGGAACCCAGGTAGGTAGAATTTCGCATTACTGTTCCTTCGCTTCCTTACTCTCAAATACTGAGCATCACTGCTCCACTGAGTACATCCCCCCTCCCCCCACAGAGAGGACAGTGGCAGAGACACATCTGACACTAGGCTCCTTCTGTGAACCAAACCCACAGACTCGCCAAATCTGTTTGCTGTATACACACAGGCCTGTTTTTGTGTGGCAGCACCTTCTTTCCAGGACTTACTTGGGACTCTGGACAATGACAACCTTTTAAAGGGACGTTTGGCTTTTGGAGCGTTCAGCTTATTTAAATTGTCTTTTAAAAGCTCCCCTCCCCCAGCCCATCTCCAGATTTGTTTAAAGGCAGGAAGCTCTTCGTTTCAAATATAAAGCGATAGTTTGATTTTTTTTTTTTATTATTAAGAGGAGTGTTTCATTAACTTTTTATATGGATCACAAAAGCTTTTGGTCTGTTCTGATTGTGGTATTGCTCATTTTTTTGTGTGGGCTTAAAACTCTAGATTTTGGGGGCTGAGCCTGATTGGCCATAGTGAGTTCATATGTAAGACTGATGGCTCTTTTTCTCTTTTTATTATCAGAAACTGGTTGCTCAAATGAAGCAGGATCCACAGGTAAAATACTACTTTTATTCATTTAATTTTTAAATAAAAATAATTTAAAATAAAGTGACCATAAAATATTAAAATACAGGCAATACTTAGGTTTTAGAAATTATCTCATCTGTAACAGCAATTTTTTTTAGTACATTGGTCTTCATGTTATAAGAATTAAGAAAGCTCCAGTCATTCTATTATAATATAGCTATTATTTCATCTTTGTTACTGTTATTTTGGTTGTATTTTATGTTAGTTGCTTTGAATATTTTAGGGAAAAGAATTGAGAGTTAATACTCTTCATATAGCTTAAATTTCATTTCCACAAGCCCACTTACTCAAAATCAGGGTTTGCAAGGCTTTCTATAATCTCAGAATTATTGAATATGGCCCAGAACCATTTTTATTTTCTCATAGTTTATAGTATAGAACATTTAAGTACTTAATCTCACTATGTTCAGAATAGAATTTTAGAATAATTTTTTTAAAGCATTTTTAAAAATTTCATTTTTGAAAGAGCCCTTAGAGAGGGTTTTAAAGAACCTTATATAGTAATTCATCAGGTGTTACCTTTTCTTTAAAGTCTCATAGGGGTTTTTGGCTCAGGCATTTTATTTTGTATCCCTGAAGAGAAATCTTCCTAAAAATTTATCTTGTCTTTAATTAGTATATTTATTGTTCAGGCAGTGTCTTTTGCAGCAATTAGACAGTGGGTCATAAGTGTGGAGAGTATTTATTCAGACAGTCTCAGGATTTCTCCCTTGCATTTGTTTACTCATAATCTGTTCGCAGAACACCTACCTAGACCCATTGATGGTGGGGGGTGTGTGTGTGTATCTGTATATTTGTATATGTACACACACACTTTTTTTTTTTTAGCTTGTTAAACATACCATACATGCCTCATTGTAAAGTTAAGTAAAAAAGCTTCTCGGATTAAAGAATGGTACTGAGGCAGATTGATTTTTAGAAGTGGGAAATAATATTCATTTCTACGAAGTTAGCCCCCAGTGGCTTAACTATTGTGTTTTTAACACAAACCTTTGATTCTGAGAGCTGGCAGTGATATCCACTTAACTCCTGTTTGACAGTCCAACTTCTTTGAGAAGCTTCTCCATTTTAATTTTTTTAATATATATTATAATTTAAATTAGGTTTAGGGAACCAAGAGTCAGTAGACCTTAGATGAATAGATTCTTTTATATTTAATATGGTAACCTATGTTATCAGCAACTGAAATATTGTTAGAAAACTTCAGCATTTCTGATATAGCTGGCAGTCATGTAACAGAGCAGTCTTAATGTGAAGAATCTGAGGGGGCAGTAAGTTGCTGGACAGTCTTATGGGTGATCTCATTAGAGAGGTCTTATTTCACATGCTGTCACAAAAAAGACCACATGGAGTAAACGTGAAGGGGAGGATGTATGCCCCGACCCTGTCAGAAGACCTGGCAGGATGAATTGAAAGAATTGCATGTGAAAGGACGAAGGAAAAGTAGTCTCTCATTGGGGTGGTATCCAATCTGCTAGTGATCCTGTTACATTAAGCTTTTGAAAACTTTAATTTTGGATTTTTCTCTCATGTGAGTAAAAGACAAGCACGCTCAGTGTATCTCATTTAAAATAGTATTCTTTTCTGATTCCTAACATTTTAGAACTGAGAAGTTGCCCTGGTAGTCAGTATGTTAATTTGAATGATGTAGTGTTTAAGGCAGTTGCAGCACTGACAGCTTTTCAAATCTAGGCTAAAATAACAAATGTACTCTACTAAATAAGGGAGAGGGCAAGCAGAGAAAAACCTTTTTTTTTTTTTTTTACTGATAATGCCGTTAAGCATGCAGTGTGTTCATACTTACAACTGATTAGTGGAGCTTTAGGTTTTCTGTCAACTGTTACTTCTTATGAAGAATAACTATTTTAGTAGAAAGGAGTAGTATTACAGTACAAAACGCTGAAATATAAAACTTCTTGCAGTTGCAAAGGAGCTTACCCCTGTTGTAGTGTTAGCAACCTACATTTAGGATCTATGCACTGGGTGGTGGTAATATGACTACAGTTTAATGCATGACAAATATGATTGGCTAAATGCTTAAGATTGCTTCATCATTTGTAATACAGTTTGCATAAAGTCATCTTGCTACTCTTCTGTTAACAAATGAAATATCTTCCTCACAGATATTTTTTCTTTCCAATCAGAATGCTGATTTAAAGAAACAGCTTCATGAACTTCAAGCCAAAATCACAGCTTTGAGTGAGAAACAGGTAGGGGAAAAAGGAGGGGGGGCATATTTTTAACATTGTGTTCTAAAGATATGTCTGCTCGAGGCTTCTAGGAGAACTGCTATTTTTCCTCATGTGTGAAAATAAGTGTGGGCAGCCAGACTCAGTTTTAATTTTGTTTGAGATCTGTTTATCTATTTTTATTTTTGGTTGAAGTCAGTCTCTAGAGTACCCCATGGGTATATGTTACTGGCAAATATCTAAAAGCAGGGTGGCAGGCTGCTGTTAACTGTGTTAATTAAACTCTATAGTTTACCCATAGAGGATAGGGGCAGAGAAAGTTAGTGGCTATGTGATAGAGAATCTTAGAGTTGCTGGATGTGCCTTGTTACCTGTTTCAAAGGCTTGAGATGACATTGAACTTAACGTGGAGTGGTTGTAAGTAGATTGCTCTAAGTGTAGATCTCCCATTCTGATTATTGTCATTCCTTTATGTTAATCTTTGTTAGATATTGACCTACTATTATGTGAAAAAACTTTGGTGGAGCCTTGTTAGATATATTCTATGTAGGACAGAAAAAGAACATCTTGATTTTTTTCCCAGGGACATCTGGAAAGTGTTCTTTGGAATTTCTTGTATAATGACCTCCACTTCGCCAATTCAGGCAGCTCCTGCCACCAGGTGGAGTGTGACAATTGATAGAGCTATAAGTAAATGTCTGTGGTAATCTGACAAAGCATTTGTTTTCTTGTTCCTTCCCTACCACTCTCCCTCTGGTTAAAAGGGGTGGTTTTGGAGTAGATGAATGTGTGAACCAAAATGATGAGGTGATTTGCAATTGATAGTTCATACTAGTGATATCTTATTGAAGATTTTTAGCTATATAGTTCTCAGTTATTGATTTTTGTGTTTTTTTTAAAACTTTTATTTAGTGAAATAATAGCAATGAGAGTAATTTATTCCTGGAGATTCCTGATTGTGTTTATATTATGTATTGTATTGTGTTTTCATTTAACTAAGGGGAGAAATAAATTTTGAGAACTATGTGGAATAGATACGAATCATTAATGTTTCAGAATAGAATCTTTTTCCAAGCTTAGTGAACAATTGCTTTTTTCTTCCCTCTCCTATTCTAATGCTTCTGCATTCCCCCATCTTGCCTTCTTCAGAAATAAGAGGTATTTTAGATTATGGAATTGCCAAACTAAAATTGGGAGGAGGTAACATGGTGGAGAACAATTTGTAAGGAAAAATATAAACAGAGTTTGTTAGACGTATTTGGCTCTGAAAGTGATTCATTTCTCTAAAGTCAAAATGATGTGTGTTAGTGAAAATGTTCTAGCTTTAAAATTCTGTTAGCACTGAGCCTCCTTAAAATTTCAGGGTTAGTTTGACAAGATGCCAACGAATGAGTCACTTTTGCTGAAAAATTCACGTGTTCTAGCAGGGAAAGAAGGTGAGAACTGATTAGTGGAGTAGGGGATAGGGGATGTTATCACAAAGTTAAGACAATCTAAGGCTACATTTGGGGAAAATGGGGCAATTGTAAAAAACGTACATTTATTTGAAATTTTTATGAGAACTGATGTAAAGATTTGGTTTATTTCTGTAACTTTTTATTCTTTAATGTTTTTTCTGCTAGGTACCTCACTTAATAGAACATTGCAACCATTTATGTTTAGTAAGACGTTTCATCAAGTGGCAAACTCTGTCATCTGAACTAAGTTTGGATTTTAGAACCTAGAATTTTAAAAAATGCGTGTAGCATCAGGAAAATCTTAGGTATACAAAGTAAAGAAAGCTAGTGTCAGAAACTAAAATGCAGTCTTGGCAGTTTTTAAAGTATTTGCTTAACTGTTGAAACAACCTTTTTGATAGAACAGAATATGTATCATTTTTAGGTAGGATAGTACTTGAAGGAAGCACAGCTATAAAATTCAAAAGCTTGTCCTTCCTCAGACCTATTTCCAACATGAAACACTGATAATTTTGTTTAAAATAGTTTTATTTTAGAACAAACTCCCAATGCTGTATACCCAGCTTTTTGTTTTTCCTTCTCAAAAGATCTACTTAGCCTCTGGCAAAACTTACTGATTTTCCTCCTGCTTTAATAACTGAAATCTGAATTACCTTACTCGCATGACTAATAATTTAATATTAAGTTTTTGGTTATGAGAAAAAATTTAAATACAGAAAAGTTCAAAGAATGTCATATTCAAGAATTAACAGCTATTAACCCTTTGTCATATTTGTTTCTGTTCTTTTTCTATATGCATTTTTCTATAATCATTGTTCCAAATCCACTTTAAAAATTATAGAAATAATAAAAGCATACGTTCTCTTATGCTTTATTAAAAAATAAAACATTGCAGATAGTCACCGATTCTAACAGTAGGCACTTATTAGTTCTTATTTGTTATTGCTACCTCAGTCTTTGATACTTATTCTGTTTCTTCCTCAAGACTAACTACAAAATGGTGCACTCCATTTCGGAAAATATAGTCTTTATTAAGCATCCTTCATGGCTAAAACTCAGTGAATTTCAATGAATTCTTGTTAGATAGTTCCAGTGCTTCAACCTATAATTTGAGATTTCTGAACAGAAGCTCCCCATGGCAGTTTTTGAAGTCATCTTCTTGACCCACAGGGCTTTACTCTGTGGCTGACAGGTTTTTTTCTAAACATTAAAAGTATATTTATATATTTATTTATTTGGCTGCGTCAGGTCCTAGTTGCGGCATGCAGGATCTTTAGTTGTGGCTAGTGGGATCTAGTTCCCTGACCAGGGCTCGAACCCAGGCCCCCTGCATTGGGAGCATGGAGTCTTAGCCACTGGACCACCAGGGAAGTCCTTGTGGTTGACAGTTTTAACCCAGACTTGATTAGCTAAATAAATTATATGTTATATAGCCATTAAAAATCATGGTTTCAAAAATGTTTTAATGACATAGGAATGCACTTGTGGTAAATTAAATGAAAAAGCATATGCAACTTCATATGCATTACAATTCCATTTTTGTGTGTTGTGTGTATATATGTATGTAGGCATATAAGCGTATAAAAACAGCGTCATTATAAAATGTTGTTGCGAAGTGATGATTTACAGGTAGTTTATTTTTTCTTTATAGTCTTATGTATATTTGCTACATTCTCCACAACAAATACGCTTCCTTTTTATAATCAGAAATAGACAAGAAACAATTATTAAAAAAAAATTTTAACACCAAATTCTTGTCTTTTCCAGGGAGGATTAGCATTTAAAAATCTAATGACATTCTCCTTATGGTTTATGAACCACTCTAATCAGAGAATCCAACTATTTTAAACACTAATAGTACTGAAGTGTAGAAGCAACTGTTAATTTCTTTAATAGCATTTGTTCTCATTCTGCACCCTTCCCCTCTCATTTTTGACATGTGTATGTGGTCTTTTGCTTGTCATAATGGATATTCTAATATTGGAGCCAATGCACTTACTTGCTTTAGTGCTCTGCTTTCATTCTCATTCATTCATTGTAGAAGCAATCTTAACATCCCAGTTTGTTGCTTATTCCTACTGAGATTCAGGCTTAGGCCATAGTAGTTTCATCTTTGATTTCCCCCGCCTTGAGGGGTTTGCCACCCCACCTCCCTTCACCTGGTGCTCTCCTGGCCAGGCATTAGGTAGGTTGCAACTTAAAAGTTACTTCCTCAGAGGACCTATCCCTGAAACCCCTTGCTCCTGTCAAAACCAACAGTTTCTATTATAATCTCTCATTGAACCCTTCATCTTTCCTTCATAGCTGTGCCATTTAGGATTAGGTTCGGCTGTGGATGACTGAAAACCCAAAATGAAAATGACTTAAACAAGGTAGAATTTTATCTGTCTCATGTGAAAGCTCTGTAGGTGTAATAAGGCTGGTGACAGTGGTTCCACAGTGCCAGGGAACCCAGGCTCCTCCTATTCTATCGCTCTGCCATTCTCAGCATGAAGCTTCCACATCGTAGTCCAAAATAGCTGCTCCATCTGGTAAGAAGGGGGAAAGCAAGCCCTTTATTTTTAAGGATGTTTACTGGAAGTTGCATGCCTCACTTCCAATTGCATCCCATTGGTCAGAACTTGGTCGCGTGGCCCCAAGTAGGAGCAGGGAATGCTGGGAAGTATAGTCCATTCCAGGTGGCCATGGGCCAATAAAATTGAGTGAGCAAGTACTGAGCAAGAAGGGGGAAATAAATACTGGGGATAATTAGCAATTTCTACCACAATAGTTTATCACAATTTGTAATTACATATATATGATTATTATTTTTTAATATCTGTCTTCCTCACTAGACTGTTTCAAGAAGTCAGGGAACATACTTATTTACTTCTTTATTCCAAGTATAGTATCTAGCATAAAATAATATTTAGCACAGAAAATCATTTGTACTTCTTAAAAGAATTATTTTATCTACCTGATCTTTTTCTCTACTTGTAGATATTTTTTAAACAGTGCATCTTGCTTTTTATACTTTTTAAACTTAAATATTATGAACATTATCATACATTTTTGTGTGTTCTTTAAGAAGGTAATTCTTTTTTTTCTTCAGTTTTATTTAATTTAAGTAATTAATTTATTTTTGCTGCACTGGGTCTTAGTTGTGGCACGCGGGATCTTTGTTGCGGCATGTGGGATCTTTTAGTTGCGGCATGCGGGCTCTTAGTTGCGGCATGCAAACTGTTAGTTGTGGCATGCATGCGGGATCTAGTTCCCCGACCAGGGATTGCACCCGGGCCCCCCTGCATCGGGAGCGTGGAGTCTTAACCCCCTGGACCACCAGGGAAGTCCCAAGAACATAATTTTTAATAGCTTTAAATATTTAATAGTCTGGCTAGATCATAACTTATTTAACTATTCACACTATTGTTTGATGATAGAATGTTTTCAGTTTTTTGTTGTTCATAAATGTTGCTATGATAAATTCACCCTAAATATGTGAATCTGTTCTCTCTAATTGCCCCAGGATACATTCTCAGGTGTGAGATTATTGGGTGTATTGGTCAGCTATTGCCATAACAGTTCTGCATAACAAACCAGTGTTTTATTGAGTTACAACACTAAGGGTTTATTTTCACACTGGGTCTAGATCCTCCTCATCTAGGCTGGGCTTGGCCAGGCAAATCTACTTCAGTTTGTGGGTTGGTTGGCCTGCCTCAGGCTGTAGGTTGGGTTAGATCTCCTCTAAATGTGTTTGTCCTGAGGCCTATCATGAAGGGGCAGCAACTACCTGGGGCATAGTCATATATCATGGTTTATCACCAGAGTGTAAGAAATAAGCCAAACTACCAGAACATGTTTTAAGCCTCTGCTGGTATCAAGTCTCATTAGCCAAAACAAACCATGTGGCCAAGCCTTGCAAAATTACATGACAAAGGGTGTGAATGTATAATTTTATGACAGAGAGAATATGAAGAGTTGAAAGCAATAATCCATCTACCATTCTTGGTCAAAGTGTATAAAAAAACTTTTACAATATTAAAAAAAAAACTTTTATTACTTATTTCTAAATAGTCTCCAGAAAAGGCTGTATCAGATTAACAGCATATATGAGAGTAAACAAGTCTTCCCCAAGAGATACCTTAGCGGGGGCCACTAACGGGGAAGCACTTTGCTAATTTGGAAAATGGATTAATATGTATCTGATGCTTACCTGAAGGTATATTTTCCATGCCATTTGTCCATGGTACAAATATTCCATAGAATTACCTTTTGATTTTGGGTTTTGTTTTTCTTTCACTCTTTCCTCTATTTTTCTTAATCCTTTTGAGAGAGGTAGACCCCGTCATAGTCTTTGGTCTTTGCTCCTGGTTTGCTTTTCTGACTCTGTTTAAAAATCATAGTCTCTATTCCTTACAGATTGCTCAACGTAATACAAGATGAAATACTTTTCTGGGTTTAATAAATAGTTGCCGTTCATGGAACCATTCTCATTTAAAATTTGAACATATTTTAGTAAAGTAGATTCTGAAGCCTTTGGGAGAGAAGTTTCTGTTTCTGCCATAACTAATTATGTTTCCGATACATAGAACAACATAATTTAAGCGAAGTAGGTGACTTGAACAGTGGACTGGAGGGGGCGGGGGGGCAGGGGGACCTTGAGAGTTTGATTCTGTTCCTTACTCTGTCACAGACTTGTTGATAAGATTTTGAGTTATTAAGTAATTTAATACGTCTGTTTCCTTAGTTATGAAATGTTTGAATAATGCCTTTTAAGAGTTAATGAACATGTATCGAGTGCACTGAATATTTTTGGAGGTAAGTTCTATTTAAATTGAAATTGTTAGCTTTGGTCATGGTGGTTAACTTCATCTCATATGTAATACCTTCGTCTTATAAGTAAAGTACTACTTTTTTAAGGAGCTTAGAACATTTCACATTTAACTCAGTCATGAGTACATCATTGTAATACATAAACTGGGACATGGACTATTTGTGACTTAGCCACGATTAGATAATTAATTGTATCAGATTCACGACTAGAATCCAGATCACTGTACTATTTGTTTTATTTAGTAAATTATATTCTTAAATTACTCTGTGGACCTTTATCACATATTTTTTTGAAATAGGACATTAGGCACAATAATTACATTGTCTTTAAGCTCCATTGCCTTGGAGTCATGTAAGTAAATTAGTTCTTGTAGTTTCATACTGGTAACCTGATACATGACTGTCTCCAGCCTCTGATACCAGTAACCATAGAAAGTTACCCTCTCTCATTCATAACCAAACTAGTGTGATTGACATGTCATATTAGAATTTAGAATTGTTATTTTCTTAGAGTTCCTTGAATTATAATGGGAGTCTGACCTCATCTTTATCTAAAGTTTAGGAGTTTCTAGGATTTAATCTAGTTCATCCCCTCCTGCACACTATTTATGTGAAACCATTGGTCCAAATGTTTGTTGAGTTTACTGACTCTTGTGTGCATATGTTCCTTCTCCCTTGCACCAAATACAGGAAATGTATTATTTCAAATTCCTCCTGGTGAAATCCTGTTGTCTTATAATAAACCAAGATGAGACGAATGAAGGGCTCAGAAATACAAGGCAGGAACATAAAGGTTCTGAAGATTGAAAGGTTGTCTGCCTTTGATGTGACTGGTTCCCACTGCTGCATTATCTCCTGGGTCTTTTTAACCTTTATTCTCAGAGTGCAGTTGTCTCTATGGCCGGTAGTTGTAATCTGCTGGTCAAAGATTTAATTATCTCTTTAAGATAGAAAAGCTTGATGAAGGAACTCATATTTTAATAATATTGTGCCATGTTACTGTAGGACATTTTACCTGAATATGGTGGAGGAAATCAAGTTAAGTGGGTGACTTGTACCAAGTGCAGCAGTCTGCTAGCTGAGTAGGTTAGAGTAATCTTCTCAGGTCATCCTAATCATTTATTTTTGGTGCTGGTAAGTACAATGACTTAAAAAATTTGGTTTGAAAGTTTTAATCCTCATCATCAGGTGTTGCATGTCTTGACACTGGGCTACTGGTATCTACTGTATTTATTTCCTCTTTACTCATCTCTTACTTAACAGAGAGCAATTGCTTCAAGCTATGGAAATCTAGTCAAAGCCCAAGTTTGTAGCCCTGTGTTTAGGGACTCTTCACTTTGACTCTTTGGAAAACGTTAATCTAATTCTTGGGTGGTAGGTGGTGTACACAACAAATGCTTAACAGGGCCTTAGCCAGTATAATTCTGACTCTACCTTTCCACTGTGTCAGTAAATTAATTTGTGCTTTTAAATAATCAGTTCATTCTAATTTATTCTCTTCTCCCTGGGATCTGTGTTCTTTTCAAATTTCTTTATCGTTCTAAGATTCTGACTCATCTGTTTGTTCCACATCCATTTGTTGAAAGTTTTCTGTGGTAAAAGGCATGGTCCTAGGCCCATGGGAGATGCTGAGAATGAAAACCTTACAGTGTTACTTCCCTGTGACTGGTCATCACCTAAAAGATGTGCAGGCTCATTAACCCTGACACCTTTGGCAACTCATTCTTTTTTTTTTTTTTTTTTTTTTTTTTTTGCGGTATGCGGTCCTCTCACTGTTGTGGTCTCTCCCATTGCGGAGCGCAGGCTCCGGACGCACAGGCTCCGGACGCGCAGGCTCAGCGGCCATTGGCTCCCGGGTCCAGCCGCTCCGCGGCATGTGGGATCCTCCTGGACTGGGCACGAACCCGTGTCCCCTGCATTGGCAGGCACCACAGCGCCACCAGGGAAGCCCAGGCAACTCATTCTTGATTGCTTCTCTTGCATCCTTTCCTGCCATACATACCCCATAAGTTCCCTGATGTCACCTTTATTCACTGGAGTCTCTAAAGACTTCATGCGCTTGTACGTGCTGTTCTCTACAGCTGAAATTCTCTTTCCTCTTAGCCTGGTAAATTCCTGCTTATCCTTTAAAGACCCAGTTTAAGCAAAGATCCTCTAAAGCTTCCCTTGACTTTTGTCCACACTCCAGGCAGAGTTAGAGATCCGTCTTCTGTGTACTCATGGTGTTTATGTCTACCTCTCTTACTTGTACTTATTGTGTTGTATTGTAATTGTATGTTTGTAAGCTCCCTCGAGGACAGGGAGTGTGTCTTGATCATGTTTGTACCCCCAAAGCCTAGATGGTGGATATGTAGGCAAGCATTTTTGAATGTATTAATTCATTATGCTTTCAAGAAGCTAGTAATCTAGTAAGGTGGCCCAGTATGTTGAAAGTCCATACTAAGAAATTTTACCATTAAAAGGAGATTTCCATTCAAATAGTTAAATTCCCCCTTTTTTGGGAAAAAATATTCTCAATATTGTTTCCTACTTAATGCTTTAAGAACATTCAATAACGTTATTACCTCTGTTCCAATTCAGAGCAGCTTAATCATAGTTCCAGGAAAGGAAAACTTTTATGAAGTGAAGTAGCATAAACTAGTAAATGAGCCTGGGTCCAGCAATCTGGAAACGTAATATATCTAGAAACAGTGTCCTCTGCATCGTTGCTACATCACTTACCTCTTTCTGTAGTACCTCTTTAGGTTTCTTTTCCTGACCTTATAAAACATGCTTACATCCCTGGTATTCTTGTAAACAACAACAAAATTCCTTCCTTTGTTTCTTAATTTATTTCTGCCATTGTCCTATCTCTCTCTACCCTCCATCCCTTCATTATTAAACTTATTAAATTATTCAATATTATTCAACTCAGGCTGTATTTGGTACTACATTGTTTTTTTTTTTAGTCCTGTATGAGCCCCACTGCAATCAGTTTCCATCTTCATTCTACTCTGTTGAGCTCACAGAAACTTCCAGTAACATAATTGCCAAATCTAAAGGAAGTTTTTCACACTTCATCTTACTTGAACTAACTGTAGCATTTCATATTAATGACCACTTTCTTCTTCAGAGAACCAAGAACCTTCCTTTCCTGGTTCTCCTTTTACCTCTTTGAATGCACCTGCTCAGTTTCCTTCTCAGGCAGTTGTTCCTCAGCCTACCCTTTAAAAACTAATATTCTGTATGTATTTTATCCTTGTCTTCCTTTTCATCTTGCTCTGTTTTTCCCCTGTAGGTGATATCCTGCCTTAAACCACCTTAAACTGAGCCTTAAACCACCACTGAATGCCACTGACCTCTTTATTCCTCTTCTCCTCTCTTACCTGAGGTCCAGACAGATGTGTATTTTCAGCTTCTGCCTGCTAGATGTCCCAAAGCTCTATATTCTCCGAACAGAATCCTATATCCATCCCTCTTCAAATTCTACTTCTCCTTCTTTCCCTTTGTGGTTAGTGATACCCCATTCATCCAGTGGCCAGGCAGAAACCTGGAAATGATCATGGACTTCTTCTCACTCTCCCTTGGTCTCTCATCCATAATTACGAAGTCCTCTTTATTTAGGCTCCTCAGCATTGCCCATACCCTCCTACTCCCTTTCCATGGCATTGCCTTGCATCCAGTTAGTATCTCTTATGATTCAACTTTTCCGCTATTTTCAGGATGATCTAAAGTAAAACCCTTGTATGTTGCTTTCCTGCTTGAGATCCTTCGGTCAGTAACTCACCTTCCCTTGTACTGTAGGGAAAAGTCCAAACTCCTTATGATGGCTCAGAAAACCCCTCATTATCTTGTCCATGCCTGCCTCTTCACCGAACTCATACATACCTTTTCCTCCAGACTTCCACATACTTAATTTTCTTGGTTATGCTCCATTGTTTCTTTGACCTGGGATGTTCTTTCCCATATTCTTTGCTTAGAGCAAACCTGGAGTTACCTTCTACCCTTTGACCCAGTAAGCTAATTTTTAGGGCCTTATGGTTCAGAAATAGCCACACAAAAATTGAAAACAACTACAAATAAATCAGGGTGCAATTAGCAAGTAATACATAAGAGCTGTATATGCATATTATGAGGTACTTAACTGAATAGAAAGATGAATGGAAGGTGAAAAAAGCAAATTATAAAACAGATGTACAATATGATTCATTATTTAAAATACAAAATATTTAAAAACCATGTTTGTATATATGCATTCATGGTCATTTATACTTGGAAATACATGGGAAAACTATAGAATTATTTACGTGGAGCTGTTAACAGTGATTGCCTCTAAGAAGTGGGATTCAAAAGAGGTGACCGAGGATGCTGGCACTTTTAACCTTGTATATTCTTTTTAAATTTGTTTTTAAAATATTGAAATATAGTATAAATACAAAAACTACACATATATGTATATATTTATATATATGTACATCCGGCTCAAATATATTTTTACAAACTGAAACACCCAGGTAACTAGCACCCGTATCAGTATCAGAACATTACCATCACCACAGAAACGGTCATGTGCTTTCTTCAACTCACTACCGCCCTCCACCAGAGAAACCACTATTGTGACTTCTAACAAGCTAGGTTAATTTTGCTATATGAAATCAAATAGGGTGTACTATTTTCTGTCTGGCTTATTTTGTTCAACATAATGTTTGTGAGGTTATATGTGTTTCTTTGGAACTGTTTTTTAAAAACTTTAAAAAATAATTATAGAGTCACAGGAAGTTGTCTTCTGAAATTTTAAATCACTGAAGAATAAAAGTTTGTCATCTCCTGGATATACCCACCCTGAAGTCTCTTGGCATTGTTAAATGTGTTCTCTTGTGAATTGATAGTTCGTTGCTCTGTTGCTTTTATCACATTTCACTAATTATTTGTTTGTATGCTTATCTCCCTTCCGGATTGTGAGTCCCTCAGTACTGTGTTCCTTTCATCCTTAAAATCCAGTGTATACCTAGTGCTTCACACACAGTGATACTTAAACAACACTTGTCAAAGAAAAGCAGTACATTCTAGTCTGTGTGTTCTAGTCTGTGTGTATTTACTGGTCTTGCCTATTGAATTTCTCTGAACTGATTTCCTCATCTGTAATATGGGCATTATAATTGCATCAGCTCCTATACTTTTAGCTGCATGTAACTGAGCATCCAACTAAAAGTGGCTAAAATAATAAGTGGACTTACTGATTCACCTAATAAGAAGTTGCTAGAGTTTTCCAGTTCAGCATCTCAGCAACACCATCAGAACACATGTTCTGGTCATCTTTCTGCTTTCCCACCCTTAGTGAGTCAGCAAACATTGCTTGTTGTCACAGGACTGCTGCTGCAGCTCCAGGCTTTACATCCTCCCGGTTCTTCTTATATGTCTCTTCTTAAGAGCAAGGAAAAACTTAATTAGAAGTCATTCAACAGACTTTGCATCTCGTTGACTACAGTTTTGTCACATGCCAATGTCTAAAGTAGTGACTGGCAGGAATAGTGGGGTCCAAGACTGATTTATATCCTGGAGCTGAGGATTCGCCTCTCAAACATTTGGACACTAGATACACAAACGAAATTAGTTTTTGTTAGCAAGGAAACAGAAGAGATGGAAAATAATGGATTTGAAAAGGCAATCAGCAAAGTCTCTCTCCATCTGTAACAGTTTTCTCTACTAATGTAAGTTAAATATAATGTATATTTGAAAGATGTGTGAGGCCTTAGTGCTTGTTACTGGTTTTGTGGATTGTTTTAGAAAGGTTTCCCTTTGCCACCCTACCTAGCAGCAACCTGTTTTAGGGCAAGGAATGCAAAAGTAATTTTGCTGTTCGCTAAAGTAGTATATTATTGTAAGGTTAAATCTAATACAGAAAATAATGTAATTTATTTCAAATGTGAACTATAAATTATTTTAAAGTTTTTTGATATTTAAAAATTAAAAAATTGTAAACAATCATTGTCAGGTTATTAATATTAATAGTCCATGCCTTTGAAGCATAGCAGCCTGATATCCCTTGGTTAACAATACCTTCACACACCTGCATTATTCAGGAAAGCCGGAGTTTATCGAACCCAATGGTATTCATGGATTTCAGGTTTTTAAAAGGTTGAACACTGTAAATGACAGGCCAAATCACAGATTCCTTCATTTCCTTTTTTTTAAACAGAGAACCAGACAGAAAAAAGAAGCTTGCTCTTGAGCTACCATTGTCTTCATAGGGTAGCTGGTTAGATGAGAGGCTGCCCTGCAAAATTATCTTTACAGAAGACAAGTTCCCCAGAGTTGATGTACTCTAAGTTCAGGAAACAAATGTTTGTGTGAATCAGCAGGGATTGGGTAAATTCTCTCATACTAGCTCTGTCTGAAAATGACAGAGTGATTATTAGTTTCTGTCAGTTAAGCACCAAATATTCCTTTGCTCTGAAAAATGAGGCCCTAGAAATCAACTGTTATGTTTAATTTGTCACCTTTTCTCCCACTCCCACTTCCATCACCTTTTAAAAAAACCTCTCTTGCTTTTGCCAAAATAAATTATATCATTTTGACCAAGAAGAACACTAAAGGTAGAGATCAGTTCTGAAGTTACCTCTCCTATGAGCAGTGAATGATTATTGCTGATCTCGTTTTATCTAGGACTTCTGTCATCTAATACAGTGATTGGAGAAGAAATAAACACCGCCTTTCCTATGGAGTCAAGAGGCACAGATAAACTCACCCTGAAATGTTGTATTTCCTGAAGGAAAAGAATTGAGTAAAATTGGGGAGGGTATTAATCGACAGAAATTGAAATTCGTTTTTCTGAGCGTGCCTCATTTATTACAGATTGTAGAAGTTGGTCGTGAATTTAAGACAGATTTATGAAGATTTTGAGTTAATCCATCACTTTCTTTTAATTAAGAATGAGGTAGCAGTCTTTTTTTTTTTTTTAACATATTATTCAGAAGTTCACCTCTTCCATTGAATGTTTATTTGATTTTTTTCATCTGGAGTGAAATTTCGAGACTATTACTCACACCCAAAACCCCCAACTGAAGTCAAGGTAGACAAAAGTAACAGAAGTCATTTGTAAACATCTGTCATATAAACTTCTGAAGACACATACTTTTTACTCTGATTTCTGTTTATCCCAGATGTGAGTGCATCAGATGCGACAGTGTTTGCAAATTGTCAGAGGTACTGCCCCTGAGCCTCATATGCTGTTAATAGCTGATAAGGTTATCTACAACTTATAAAATTTCCAGTATCCCCTCTCCATGACTTGCTTTCCTCTTTTTACTTGATTAATTGTCTCCTTTAGGTATAAAGCGTTTTATAGCCATGACTTCTGAAGAGAAATTGAGCAGTTCTTCAAAGATGGAAAGACCAGTATGATTCTGTAGAGCAGGGATCAGCAAGCTATGGGCTCAAATCTGGCCGGGACCTGGGCCAGATCTGGCCTGCTGCCTGATTACGTGAATGTTGTCAGAATACAACCACAAATCTTTCGTTTGCATATTGTCTCTGGCTGCTTTTAGGCTACGATGGCAAAATTGAGTAGCTGCAACAAAGACCAGGCCATTTATAGAAAAAGTTTGCCAACTTGAGAGAAATTTAACCAGAGAGGCACTTGACTTAGAGATAGTAGGCGTAGTATAACAGTATAGAGAGGAGTGAGTGCCACACTGGAAACAGTATACATACTGAATAATGAAAAGGCCCTCTTACATACATACATGCCAGCCCCACAGTTTTCAGTTCATTTTTAAGCACCTCATTTTTTTAAAAGCCACTTTTATTTTGGATTATTTTTTCTCCCTCCCTCCTGCTCCCTCTCCCTCTCTCTTATAATTTTTGAAGCATAATTAATATAAAATAAACTGTGCACATTTTCTAAAGAGTATAATTTTTGATGGGGTGAAACCATCACTATAATCAAGATAATGAACATGTCCATTACCTCTAAAGGTTTCCTGTGTCCCTTAGCAATCCCTCTCTTCCTCCCCTACTTTCCCAGCCCTGTCCCCAGGCAAACATTGGTCTGCTTTTTACCACTATAAATTAAGTTTATACATTTTATTTTATTTCAGTTTTTTTTAACATGCATCATTTTATTTTATTTTTATTTTTTGGCCGCACTGTGCGGCATATGGAATCTTAGTTCCCCGACCAGGGATCGAATCCGTGCCCCCTGCAGATGAAGTGCAGAGTCTTAACCATTGGACCTCCAGGGAAGTCCCAGGTTATACATTTTAGAATTTTAATAAATGTATTTATACAGTATATATTCTTTGGGGTTTTTTTCCCCCACTTTTTAGCTATTAGAAATAAAGTTACTATGAGCATTCATATACAGGTCTTTGTGTAGAGATAGCTTTCATGTCTCTTAGGTAAATACTTAGGTGTGGCTCCAGTGGTATGGTATGTATATTTTTAACATTTTAAAGAAACTGCCAAAATGTTTGCAAAGTGGTTGTACCATTTTACATTCCCATCAGCAGTGCATGAGAATTCTAGTTGCTCTGCATCCTTGGCCTTTTATTCTTAAATATGAACATAACAGCCAAGAATCCCAGCCATTTAAGGGAAGCCACTAACATGAAAGTCAAAACAGATCCAGAGAACTGGAAGGGACAATTCAAAATAACTATAACTTTAGATCCTCTGATCAGTAAGAGAAGGTATTGCATCTCTGAAACAAGAACAGGATGCTAGGAATAAAGGAACAATTAGAGAAGGAAATGAATTTTTTTTTGAAGTATAGTCGATCTACAGTGTTGTGTTAGTTTCAGGTTTACCAAAAAGAATTCTTGATAATAAAAATGAAAAGTTTAGAAGATGAAATTGGAGCAGTCTTTCAATAAATAGATGAAGAGACAAAGGGATGGATGGTGGAAGAGAGAAATTTTCAAGGATCAATCCAAAAGGTCTAATGTCTGACTAATAGAAATTCTAAGACAAGAGAACAGAAAATGGAGAAGGGAAAATCATCCAATAATGAATACAAGGAAATTTCTCAGAACTGGAGAGCATATATTCCAGATTAATAAGAGTTTACTGAGTGCCTAAAACTATGAGTTAAAAAAGACCCATACCCCCCATACCAAGGCACATCACTGTGAAACTTCTGAAAGACAGTGTGAATAAAAGATCCTAAATGCTTTCTCAAAGGGGAAAAAACAACAACAACAAACAGTTGTGAACAAGGATTGGGAATTGGATGTCATCGCACTTCTCAGCAGCAGTACAGGAAGCTAGAATTCAGTGTAATGATGCTTTTGAAAAGTTGTAATTTCCCATGTAGAATTCTATACCCATCCCAACTCTTGATGATCAAGTCTGAGGGTAGAATAGAGACATTGTGGACATGCAAGATTACAAACCTACCTCCCATGCACCCTTTTGAGGAAGCTACTGAAGGATGTTCTCCATCAAAACAAGAAAATAAACCAATAAAGATGAAGACATGGATCCAGAAAACAGGGAATCCAAAACAAAAGAGAGATGAAGAAAATCTCCTATTTGAGGAAGGAAAAACTCAGATGACTGTTTACAATAGGTTTAGAGAACAAACAGTTTAGGTTGAACAGGAGGATGGAGGACTCTAGGAAAGATGTAGCCAAGAAAAAAAGGGACTGATAGATGATATGATGTGTTTTGAGCCATTATTTAGAGATGTTTTATAGCTTCTTTAGAGAGTATGGGGAAGAATGAATGATAGTAGTATAGAAAACCAAGCAAATGACAAAGCAAGGCATTTTTAGTTTCAGGAATAACAAAATGTCCAAAAAATAAGTATAACTGTAGTATTGATCGTTTCACCAATTAATGTTACTTACATGATTCTAATAATAATAAACCTTAAAATGGATTTAACTAAAAATTGTGATATGACTGCAGTGGGAGTAGGGAGTGGGAAGAGGGAAGGTGGTAGTACAACTAGATTTCAGTTATCTGTAGTAGAAATTCAGCAGGTAATGATTAAAGTGAAAAATCAAATCACAATGAATGTATATGTTTTTTAAGATTTTTTTTTGACATGGACCATTTTTAAAGTCTTTATTGAATTTGTTACAATATTGCTTCAGTTTTATGTTTTGGTTTTTTGGCCGCAAGGCATGTGGGATCTTAGCTCCCTAACCAGGGATCCAGCCCACACCCCGTACATTGGAAGGTGAAGTCTCAACCATGGGACTGCCAGGGAAGTCCCCACAATGAATATATATTTTAAAATAAGACAAAAGAAGGAATCTCTAAGAGAAGTGAAAGTGGTTTCCTGAAAGGAGTAGGACTAGAGAGTTGGAGAGGGTTGGTACAAGGGACTGCTGTTTTTATTATGTCTTGTAGTATTATTTTTTAAACCTGTATTACTTCAATTAAAAACTAAATAGAAAAATGAAAGACTGGACTTATTAGATAAGATGTTTATTAGCCTTTGTGGGATTACCCTGGACTCCTGAGGTAGGTCATCTGCTGACTAAGGCTTTGGCCTCCCACCCATTCCAGACAGTGTTAGGAACTCTGCTCGGGCCTATTTAATTCTTCCTTTTCATTTTTATTAGTATAAGCCACAAGGTGACTCCAAAGTTTGGTTAAGGCATTCCTTAGGAGTCTACAGGAGAGCCAAACTGGCCTTTTTAGTTGGTTGCTCTTCTCTTCTGGGTGGAGAATAGATTTAGGCTCTAATAATAATAAAACATATAAAAGCATGGTACTACTCATAAGTTTAGCACCATAGGATATAATGTCCCTTTTGCCCTTAAAGTGATACCTTATGGTGCTATAGTCAAAGCCCCCAAACTGTAAACTCCATGAGGGCCAGGCATTTTCACTTGGTTTGTTCACTGATTTACTGGCTCTCGGTATTTAATGTGCTGGATGAAATTCTACCTTGAATGTAATGAAAAGCTTTAACGATCAGTTCATTTGGCAAATATTTATTGAGCACCTCCTATATGCCAGGCACCCTTTTAGATGCTGAGAGTACAGTTGACCCTTGATCAACATGAACTTCATGGATCCACTTACACGTGGATTTTTTTCAATAGTAAATACTTCAGTGCTGCATGATCTGTGGTTGGTTGAATCTGGATGCGGAACCATGGATACAGAGGAACCACATACACAGAGGTGACTTTTAGGTGGGTCAGTGTACCAACCCCTGCGTTGTTCAAGGGTCAACTGTAATCAGTCCTGTAAGTCACAGCTTTTCTTTTAGTCCTGTGTTAGAAGTTTGACACGCTTCCAACTGCCCTTCAGAGTCTTAATCAGATTTCATTTTACTAATGTTAAAGCACACTTAAGCCTAGTTATAAAAAGGAAACACCCATAATGTTTCCTCTGTTGGGGATATCTGTTCAGTTTTTTTCTAAGTGAGTGATAGGATGTTGTGAGGTTATGCTGCTTGACATCTTAGAATATTGACAGTTTATCCTTCCTCCTTCCCCCACCTCTGTGGTAGGGCAGTGGTAGAGTGCAGAGAGGTGTTTGGGCTGTGGGTCTCTTGCTTCTGTTTTCTGCAAGTTTAAGTGAGATCCTTCACATTTAACAAGACTTTCTCATAGGTGAGATGTTATAGTACTAGAGTTCTCCTTCAAGTTGGAAAATTATCTGACAGAAAACCCTTTGCAAAGTAGAAAAAGAGTTATGTTTTGAGTTTACATCGAAAATAGATTAGACTTTTTCCAGATAGTGCTTTGTACCTGTCAGTTAGGTTAGCAGGTCAGTCACCCAGTGACAAGCTTGAAAATGTGCTGTGCAAGCCTGGTGTTTTAGAGGAAAATTCCCCGAAGAATCATATTTTTATACTTTCTGCTCCGAGTTGGCTTTCACCTGAAAATCTGTTGCTTTTAAGCCAGGGTTAGTGGGTAGTGCCTTCTCATGAGACCCGATCTTGGTTTGGATGGGGCAGGCCTCCTTTAAGTGAACTAGGGCAAGCTCTAGAACAGCCCTACTACTGCCTGTTTGCACTAGTGAGACTCCTTGCTGCTGCTGGATTTAGGATTTTAGTTGATTTCAGCTTGAGCCATATTATGGATGACATTTTTGTTTTCGGGGGGGTACGCGGGCCTCTCTCTGTTGTGGCCTCTCCCGTTGCGGAGCACAGGCTCCGGATGCGCAGGCTCAGTGGCCATGGCTCACGGGCCCAGTTGCTCCACAGCATGTGGGATCCTCCCAGACCGGGGCACGAACCCGTGTCCCCTGCATCAGCAGGCGGACTCTCAACCATTGCGCCACCAGGGAAGCCCTATGGATGACATTTTTAAAGAGACACCAAGTTCTCTCTTTTCTCTGTTCAGAAAGTACAACACGGAGAACAAAAAGTGTAAGCTTTCTTATGTATTATACTATATTATATATAATACTATATATAATTCAAGAAATTTCAACCTCTTCTGCAGTTTCTAAACCAGCATGCGTTCAGTGGGAGAATTAAGCCCTAATGCTCTTGGTATTCATTACATGTATTGAATTAATATTCCTGTGAGTCTAGAATGGTTCTATAGTTTCGTACTATTCTTGTGGTAATTGAGAAAATAGTCACAAAAATAAGTTAGTGTCCTGTAGTTCAAATGAGGAATCCTGGTTGAGAAAGGCTGTTCTAAAATGATAAGAAACCCTCTCCCATAAAACCCACAGACACCCAAAGATTATAGCTGTGTGAGTATGCAGTAATATGGCAGCTGCTTACGTCGTTTGAAGATGGGAAACAAAAAAGTCTCAAGCATTAGTAGCCTGGTGGCCATGATCTAGTGAAAATAAATACTCCGCTGTTTCCTGTAATCAAGTCCAATATGAACTTGAGGGAGATAAAACCCAGTTACGGTTTTCATGTAAATCAAAACAGATTAATAACAATAACATTTTTATTTTTTTGTGCTAACTTTTTGGTCTTTTCCAGCACTTTATCTTGATTTTTTTTTACTATGTTTAAAGCAAATAAAATCAGCTATCTTGATGAGATGTGGCACTTGATTAGTCTTTAAAATAGGTAAGTGAAAAGCCTGTCAGCTCAGCAAAAGGCGAAACTATTCTGTTTGTAAATAATGTAACTTTTATGGAACTGAGCCCTGGGGAGGAGGACAGCACATGGTTTGTTTAACACAAAGCACAAGGGTTCTGTAGCTAATCTTAACATTTCCGTGTCTAAAGGTCTTTTAAACAGGAGCATCTATGAAATTTACGTTGTGTTTTTGCAGCTAAATCCTGATTCCTTGATTAGGAGAGCCATTATTGGTGAAGTAAACACACAGGTTAAGAAACGCTTTGTGGGGCTTCCCTGGTGGCGCAGTGGTTGAGAGTCCGCCTGCCGATGCAGCGGACACGGGTTCATGCCCTGGTCCAGGAAGATCCCACATGCCGCGGAGCGGCTGGGCCCGTGAGCCATGGCCGCTGAGCCTGCGCATCTGGAGCCTGTGCTCCGCAACGGGAGAGGCCACAACAGTGAGAGGCCCATTTTGTGGACAATGAAGTGACATGTTCATCTTGAACAAGTTCAGATTCCTAGAAATTGACAGATTAACAAGTTTCTCCAGTCTCCTTTTAAAAAACATGTAACAAGGACCTGTTTTTTTTTTAAAAGTCCAGGTCCTTGTTTTAAAATCTTGACTGTGATACTGAGACCCAGGTTTACAGATCCTTAAAGTGAAAATTTACCTTTTGCCATTCTCATCACTTTCATATTTAACATAGAAATAATTTGTGTTAATTTGTCATAGATGCTGGCCCATAGAGCCCAAGCCAGTGAAAACGCAAAGTCTCTTTTGCTCTCAAAGTCTTCTGCCAGGTGACCCATGGAATAAAGTTGGAGTTACCAGCTTTGTTGGGAAAGGTTTAAATAAAAACAAGATTGCTGCTGCATTAAAAAAATTTTAACTAGTTCTCTTTATTCTTACACGATAAAATTCAAAATCTGAGGTCCCGTTACCTGGGAGTAGGAAGTGGGAATGCTGTAACTTTATTTTTAAAAAAGTTTCCATGGAAAACTTGTATATTTGAAAAGGTATCACATTAGCTATAAAGAAACAAGAATATTTAAAATTTCAAGACTTTCAGTAAAAGGTACATTGCAGAGCCTCCTGGTGGCAGCAGTTCTTTGTTACCAGAGTGTCCTCATTTGAGACACCTGATGAATGGGAGCTGATTCAGAATTAGCAAAGCAGACCTACTCTACTTGTCTGTATCCTTTTCAGGCTTTTACTACAAAGATTTTAAGTAAAATAATGTGCTGAGCATTTTTTTAATTGAAGTATAGTTGATTTAAAATGTTGTGTTAATTACTTCAGTACAGCAAAGTGATTCAGTTACACATATATATTAATACATTCTTTTTTTTAACATTTTTTTCCATTATGGTTTATCATAGGATATTGAATATAGTTCTGTGTGCTATATTGTTGTTTATCCATTCTATATATAGAAGCTTACGTCTGCTAACCCAAACCTCCCACTCTATCCCTCCCCCAACCCCCTGCCCCTTGGTAATCACCAGTCCATTCTCTATGTCTGTGATTCTTTTTCTTCTTTTTCCTAACGTGTTTATTTATTTGGCTGCACTGGGTCTTAGTTGCGGCGCACTGGATCTTTGTTGCTGGTGTGGGTCTTCGTTGCAGCATGTGGGATCTTTAGTTGTAGCATTCGAACTCTTAGTTGTGGCATGTGGGATCTAGTTCCCCAACCAGGGATTGAACCCAGGACCCCTGCATTGGGGTGCGGAGTCTTAGCCACTGGACCACCAGGGAAGTCCCCTGTTTCTTTTTCATAGATAGTTTCATTTGTGTCATATTTTAGATTCCACATATAAATGATACCATATGGTATTTGTCTTTCTCTTTCTGACTTACTTCATTTAGTATAATAATCTCTAGTTACATCCATGTTGCTGCCAATGGCATTATTTCATTCTTTTTTATGGCTGAGTAGTATTCCATTGTATAGATGTACCACATCTTCTTTATCCATTCATTTGTTGATGGACATTTCGGTTGTTTCCATGTCTTGGCTATCGTGAATAGTGCTGCTGTGAACGTAGGGGTGCATGTATCTTTTTGAATTACAGTTTTGTCCAGATATATGCCCAGGAGTGGGATTGCTGGATCATATGGTAATTCTATTTTTAGTTTTCTGAGGAACCTCCACACTGTTTTCCACAGTGGCTTGTGCTGAGCATTTTTAAAATTCGGGTTTTAGGTTCATCTATTTTATTTTAAACGGATTCCCTAAATAGTTAACTTATAAATGCCTTACATATGAATTAGGGAAGCCGGATGTATTGTTAGGGTGTTTTGTATTAAAGATTCCATGACTCCTGCTGCCTGTACACCTGATGCTTCTCTGATGGTGCATTTTTCAGACCTGGTGATACTTTTTGTTGGGTCTCAGTTCAGATCATCTACTAATTGAAGGGATGAATTGAATGCTGTAGGGAATTGGAAAGGTCAGTGGGAAGAACCCTGTGGCTAGCATTTGTGTAACAGTAAAAGCTCAGAAAAGTTTCTACTGACTGACTGGCTTAACTGTCACTCTTTACGCCCTCTGTGCCTGTGACCGGTAGGTTGCTGTCTAGGGTACTCATACATGTCTCCCATCAGTTGTGGAATGATTATCAAGAATGAGTTGTGTTTGTTCCCCAACCTGTTTATGCTGTTTGTTCTCATTATTGTAATGATGTAATTCAGCTGTTACATAAACCAATGACTTATGAACACCTTACATGCTTTGGAAAGAGTTGATAAAGGTGAGTTAGTAAAAAATTGCTGCCTAGTTATGTGTGGGTAAGACAACTGTAAAAGAATGAGGTAAATTATTAATGTCCAGAAGGATTCTACGTTCTCATTGCTTTAAAGTTCTTAAGTTCTCAGTATAATTGTTTTTTTTCAGCATCTTTATTGGAGTATAATTGCTTTACAATGATGTGTTAGTTTGTGCTTTATAACAAAGTATATCAGCTATACATATACATATATCCCCATATCTCCTCCCTCTTGCATCTCCCTCCCACCCTCCCTATCCCACCCCGCTAGGTGGTCACAAAGCACCGAGCTGATCTCTCACTGTAATTTGAAAGCTAAAAGTGGATATGGTGGAGGACGAATTATGGTTATGATTTATGAAAGAAAGACATATGGACACTCTTGAATATGTAGACCCATACACACAAGAGGCCTGGTCCTATGTTACAAGATTAGTAAGTGAATGTTCATTTAAGTTAAAATAAAATGCTTAGGTAGGTGTATCAAATTTTTATGATTTACTCATTTATATGACTTTTTTCCGTTACCTGAACAATTACTGGTCCTGATCATTATTGATTTAAGAGAGCTTCTACTGTATTTCTTCAACCTACTAAAAATGAGGTAGACTTTTCAGCTTTTAATTCATTCACTCACAAATATTTATGGAGAACCTATTACGTGCCAGGCATTTTACTTGGCCTCAGCGCAAAACGAGGCTGATAGGGTTTCTCTTCTTACGGAGCTTATCTTCTAGTGGCATTTTGGTGAATGTATAGTGATTAAAATAGTAATGATTTTTCTCAACAGTTATAGAATAGTTATCAAAATAAAATCTAGTCTTTGTTTTGAAGGCCAAAGCCACATCTACCTGCAGACTAGTGGTTCTCAACCCTAGCTTGAACCCTAGAATAAATAGCCTGAGGAGCTTTTGAAAATGCTGTGTCTAGGGCCCCATCTTAGACCAATTGGGTTAGAATCTCTGGGAGTGGGACCCAGACATACAGAGATGTGCAGGAGAAGCAAGTTGAGTTTAGTTCAAAGTGTCTGATATTGCCCAAACTAAATCTGATAACCCTATGCCAGTTTGATGTAGCTTTTTTATTCCTGAATCCTCTGGGGACAAATCTATATGGTGTTGGTTTGTCAGAGTTAATAATTTGTTTGAATCTTCCTAGAGAAGAAACTATCATATTAATAATCTGACTTTTCAGCTTTTTCTTGTAGAGAAGAAATTTTTAAGAAAGACAATGAGTTGGTTGGAATTCTTCTTTGACTTTTCTCTATAGTTAGAAGTGTGTAATTTTTACCAAGGTATTTTAGCCTTCAGAAACATGTGAGAAATCTTGAGAAAAGCATCGTATCTTTTATTTGCTTCAAAATATTAATGTTCAGCTTATATGAACACTTATATGAAACACTGGTTAAGGTTAGGAAATGCTGAGCCATGGGGTTCCTTTTACCAGTCATAGCATGTAGTTATAATTTTACGTATGATGAACAAAAACTAATTGATGTCAAAGGTATTAAAAAAGTCTTGAAGTAAAACCTCCTCTTAAGAATGATTTCGTTCATAATTAATCTTTAGGCCCGGAAACTTTGAAAGTTGAAAGTGTAGTGCATTCATTATTTTTCTTCGTAGCTCTTGAAAATATAGTTGTGCTTTTCTTGCTTATTTTCCCACTTATATCATTCAAAAGAGGACCAGAAGTTAGTACTTTTACTTTTGGGTATTTGTTTCACTAATAATCCTTTGACATTGATGTTTTGTAGATCAGATACATTGTTACAGAAAGTTTCTTACTCTTTATGGTATCCATAAGGGATGTGATCTGGTGTTCTGTGAAACCAAGGATTTATCAGGACATTACAAAAAATTCCAAAATACACATTATATTTGATTGTGAATTCTGGATTGAAAATGTAATCTTAATAGTTCAGTTCTGCTCTTAGAATACTAACGCTCTGGGGGAAGGGACGGTCTGGCACATTAGTTGAAGCACTTAGGTTTTCATCTTGTTTAGGGATAGCTTCACCTCCCAGCACATTAACACACACACACACACACACACACCCTTGAAGATGGAGCTGTTAGTTTTCCCTTTCTGTGATCCCTTTACTTATCCATCCATCATGGTAAACTACTTAGGTAGCTTGATCAAAGATGTCTAGGAAGGTGGAAAAGTGTCGTCAACTGAAGGTAAAAGGGAAAATACTTAAAAGAATTTGTATTAAAGGGAAAATACTTAAAGATTTACTAGGTGATTAACTGGTTTGATAAAGATTTCATAGGTCCCACCAGGGCAAATGATGAGAAAACTAATAGAAGCAGAATGTTATTAGCAGTAGCAGCTAGGAGCAATTTAGCGCCGCGAATACCTTATTCCTCCTATCCCTGCCTTCTGTTTTAGTTAAAATATCAATGCCTCCTATGTAGTGCTTAGTTTTCGATTCTGTAAGGTAGACAAACATGTTTTCTCCCTCCTCCTTGGAGTTCAGAAAACTGATATGCAGTGAGGTGGAGTGACTTGTCCAAGGTTATTTGGCTGGTGTATTAATGAGGATTCTTCGTTTCAAGGGATAGAAACAACTCAAAGTTGTTGAAGCAAAAAAGAGAATTTATTGGCTTATACAACTAGTAAATTGAGAGATGTGGCTGGTTGCAGGCATGGCTATGTTTAGGGACTTAAACTACGTTTTAGAACACCTTCTCCTTTCGGCTTCATCTGCCGACAGGATGTCCCGTACTGGCAGTGGTTGCCTCTGGCAGCTCTTAGTTTACAGCCTGCCATTTTATCAACCCCAATGGAAAGAGAAGGTTTTTTGTTCTTCTGGAAGTATCAGCACAAAACATGATTTTCAGGTGCATTCTTGAACCAGTCATCCTTCACCGTGGCCAGGGAACTGGAGTCTTCTCATTGACCAGGCCTAGGTCACATGCCACCCCAGAAGCAAGATTGAAATCATCCTTGAAAAAATTACGTACATTGAGAGTGGGGGAAGAGTAGTTCTCCAAAAAGGTACTGGGAAGACAAAAAAATAAGATCCCCAGTAAGTTATTGAACCGATGTTATTTTCAACTTTCTACTACTAAAAATGGCAAGAGAAGTACAATCAGAAAAATAAATATAATTGTCTAAAGATAGGACATGAAATCTTGAAATTTGTAGATTGTTTAATGTCAAAACCCATTTTCCTTCTTCCTGACAAGTTGAGTATTATCATCTCAACATCATAGACTAGACACTATCAAATGATCTGATCTCATTTTGACTGTTATCAGAGGAACAAGCTTTGAAGGCAACTTAGTTTTGGAATTTTACTAATAGTTTGAAATACATACGGGGGAAAGGAGGCTTAACAAGAAAAGCTATTGTTGGATTGTTTAAATTTTCCAACATTGTAAGAAGCTCCTGACTTCTGGACAGAAGGACTTTCCTCCCAGTTAACCCTGTCTTTTCCTGCCTGTCTTCCCAACCCCCCATCACCCTTCTTTTTGTTTGTCGGCTTAAGTTGATTCCTTTCTCCAATCACTCCCCCCATGGGAGCAGAGGCATAATAATCACTCTCTTCTTTAAGGAAAGTACCACAGAATGGAATTACATGTTGACATGCTTAAGAATTGTTGAGGAGAACTCATTTACCTTGTGTGGACAAGAAGCTTTGTGACTCTGAAGACCAAACTCAGAGTATCCTGTCCCAGATTTCCTTGGGCAACTTCAGCTTGGGTACCTCGGAGGACTTAGAAGCAGCCTAGATGCTGGAGATGCAGGGGCTTCTGGAAACTCTTTTTGCCCAAGATGGTTATGAGAATGGAGGTGGGAGGTAATGTTAAATGCTCAGGTTTTCATTCCTGCTGTCACCAGAATAAAAATGACCTAACTGTATTTTGGGGCCTCAGGCAGCACTGAAATGACATGCCACCTGCTGACCTAATCCATTTCATTTCTGGTACTAGGATAGCCAAAGCAATTTGTTCAATTTGCAGTTAACTATTTACTCTTTAAAGCAACACTGATTAGATCTAGTATAAGAAATCACATACTCTATTTATCAGGAATTAGAACTTTAAAGGTGGAAAGTTATCCTTTTTGGAAGAAGTCATTTCAATATGGTGTATTTTACCTCAGAGACTAACTATGCTTTTAGAAAGCTACTTTTTGCTGTTGTTCCCCAGGAAGGAGTACAATCTGCTGATGAAATTTGAGATAACAGAAGTGTTTCTCAGTAGCAGCTGAATGGAGCAGAGAACTAGGAGACTGCTATATTTATCTTTAGGTAAATTTTGCAGTTTACTAGGGAAAAAATCTGTATAGCATGCAAGCAGATTAACTCATGTTAATCCAGCAGCTGCTTCTCTGGCAAATAGGAGAGAGGGTATGCAGCTGTAGTCCCGCACACACACTCAGGTGCTGGGTATACTTCCTTTGTCTCAAAAACTATGCCAGGAGCCATCTATGCTGATGAGTTCCTGGTTTTTTTCCATTTTAATTAAAAAAAAAAAATCGTAATTCTCAATTTTTCCTCTCACCCATCAACATGAAGTGATTAAAACTTTTCCATTAAATGATAGTTTCAGGAGCTTGGACTCTGGTCTTGAACATTGTGTTTAATAGTTACGTATAGTACTGCAGTTGATGAATTAGAGTTATAGAAGCACCTACCTCATTCCCCTCCCAGAGATCCTTATTTCAGTAAGTAACACGCTGGCAGAATTAAGGTGTCTGCTTCCAGTTCTGCCCTCTTTTATTTCTTGTTGCTTTCTGTGATTCGGCAGCTGTGGAATTTGCTTCCCTGCGTGGGCCTCTCAGAAGCCAGCTCTCCTGCTCTCCCCAACACGCTCACAGTCAGCAGAACAGGGAAATCACACTGATCAGCACACCACTCAGCTGATCAAAGGAAGCCAGCCACTTTTCTTCAACAAGACCCAGCAGTATTAGGCACTACGCCTTCTCCTGCCGTGAGCAAGGCCACTGGAACGCTGCTGGCAGCATTAGTCTGTGTGTAAAAAGCTGCTTGTGTTCCCTTTGCCTTAGATTTGGCTTTGGCTTAGGCCTCGGCAAGGGGGGAGAAAACGGAAAATGCCTGGACAGCCAGGATCTCTCCTTTGTAAAACTTGGTGTGAAGCATTTCCCTCCGTTGGCAATCCCTAGTGGCAGTCCCTAACTCTGCTGGGGAAAGACTTGGTAATTTTCTTTTAATTGTAAAAGAGCAGAGCCCCACAGCAAATTGAACATGTGGTGACTACAGAGAATATATGACAGTACGATCTTACGTTGGTTGAATTAATAACAGATCTGGCAAATCTACAAAATTAAAATAAGCCACATTTTTTTTTAGTACTTAATCTCTTGATTCTGTTGCTTTTTACTGTTTTCTGGGTAGTCTTAACGTTATTTTGTAGGGAACCTATGGGTCTCAGTGCTAATTATAATTAGTTGGATATAGTCGGCAGTTTGCTACTCGTGGCTCTAATGGGTGTATAATTCCCTTTCTTGTAAGCAGCTGGCATTTCAGTACAGTTTATAACATGGAACATGGAAGGGACCCCCTGAGTAGGACAGTGGCTGCTCTTTGTCACTTGCAGCTGCGTTTGCAAGGGAGCATGCTGGCAACCAGCAAGGAGAGTGCTGTGACAGGTGGGAAGAGCAAAACCAGAAAATATGCTTCCCCTTTCTCTTATCCTCTTTCTATTCCCTTCTTTCCCCCCACCCTCTTCTACCTGACCTTCCGTTTTTCTTCTCTTCCCCTTTTAGAAGCCATCTGTTTCCCTCTACCAGTTCTGTTTGGCTTGCAGATGCCACTCTATAGGAACACGCTGTACTGGAGCTAACGTATGCTTGACCTGTACTAAACGTATGTATTTGGGCTGGGCTCAGCCTGATGCACTGAAGGGAATGCTGAGGGCCTGGCATATAAAATTTCATAAATTTTACACACCAATTCTACTAAACAGAAAAGGACAATGTATCTTACTACCTAGATCTGAGAAATGATAGAAGACTTTTCAAAGCCTGGCCCTGCAAGTTCTGCATTACTTTCTGTTAGAGATGGGAACAACATTAGTCTGTGTATAAAAAAGCTGCTTATATTCCTTGTCTTAACCTGGGCCTAGGCAAGGCCGGGGGGTGTGGGGGGGTGGGCTGGGGGCGCAGAAGGAGGAAGATACACCAACAGCCATTATCTCTTCTTTCTAAAACTTGGCGTGAAGCACTTTCATCCCTGTTGTCAGTAACACAAGTTATCGTTCTGCAGAGCTAGTGTAGCTATTCCCTGAGCAGGCACCCAGTTAATGGTCTCCCTTCAATTACCTTCTCCTTAGGCATTGCTGGTGGGAATGTGAAATGGTGCAGCCGCTTTAGAAAACAGTCTGGCAGTTCCTCAAAGTGTTAAACATAGAGTTACCATGCGACTCAATAATTTTACCCCTAGGTATGTACCCAAGAGACATGAAAACATATGTCCAAACAAAACTTGTACACAAAATGTTCATGGCAGCATTATTGATGATAGCCAAAAAGTGGAAACAGCCCATCAACTGACAGATGGTTAAATAAAATGTGGTATACCCATACAATAGAATACTACTTGGCAATAAAAGGAATGAAGTACTGATGTATGCTGCCACATGTGAATCTTGAAAACACGCTAAGTGAAAGAATCGAATCACAAAAGACCATATACTTTATGATTCCATTTATATTAAATGTCTAGAATATGCAAATTTACATAGACAGAAAGTAGATTAATGGCTGCCCAAGGCAGAGGGGTGTGTGTGTGTGATGGGGGAATGGGGAGTGACTGCTAATGTGTTTGGAATTTCTTTTGGGGGTGATGAAATGTTCTAAAATTGATAGTGGTGATGGTTGTATAACTCTGTGAATATGCTAAAAGCCACTGAATTTGTACATTTACATGGGTGAATTGTATGGTATGTGAATTATGTCTCAATAAAGCTATTTTAAAAATTATCACTACATATTTCATTTGGTCTGAGGGCACTGAATTGAATTGTCTTTCCTAAAGTTGTAGAGGCTAGGAGAACCCATATTCCCAACAAGAATACCAGTCTAATAAAGGTAATGACTTATTTGCACAGTGTGTCCTTGTTTGCCCTTAGTTTTCACATGCTTCATCTAATTTGATCCCCACTGAACCCCAGTGTGCAGATGAAAGTGACATACATAGAGAAAAAGTGACTTCTCTAAGATTATACAACCAATAAATGATAGAGCAAGTATTTAATCTCAGGCTTTCTGTTTCCTAGTCAGTGCACTCTGGTCAGAACAATGTCAGAATTGCAAAGAAGGTAATGGTGTGACCCTTGATGTTTTCCAGATTCTTAATTATGCTTAACCCTTTCACCTCTTGAATATGACTAGAAAAGTCACTCACTTTCTCTGTCTTGTTTTCCTTATCTGGAAAATAGAGATAAGAATGTCTCCCATCTCAAAAGTCACTTAACTTCCTGTCTTGGTTTCTTTTTCTAAAGGAGGGAGCTAGGAATGTATCCTATCTCATGGACATATAATAAAAACTAACTAATAAAAAACAATTATGAAACATCTTGCCAAGCTATGAAAATTCTTTATAACAAACTATCAAAGAGTCTTGTTTTTTCCTTTCCTTTATATTGTACAAACTCACAACCTCAGTGGGATGTAGTAATAACCACTTATATCACTTTTCTCTAAGGAGCTCAAAGCATTTTACAGACACTATCAAAGTAATCCTCTCTACATCCCCGTGAGTTACATAGGGAGCTGGTATCAGAGGAACCTAGAGTACAGAGAAGTGAAGTAACTTGCCTGAAGCCTTTATTTCGGTCTGGGTCTATACTATATTTACTGCTCATTTATTTGCCTCTGGTGATATTTATTTGGTCAATTACATTTATTCTCTATGAGGTTGTCACTTGTTAAACATGAAAACAATGCCTGAATAGCCCTCCTGAATCATTTTAGATCACCTTAAACTTTATTGAGGGTAAAGCTGTTTATTTTGACCTGACAGTGTCATTCTTTTGTTTGTCTTTTAGTTTATTTATTTATAAATAAATTTATTTATTATTTCATTTTATTTATTCATCTTAAAATAAATTTATTTATCTTTAAATAAATAAATGAATTTATTTCTTTATTTGGCTGTGTTGGGTCTTAGTTGTGGCACGCGGGATCTTTGTTGCCATATGTGGGATCTTTCGTTGCAGTGCGCGGGCTTCTCTAGTGTGGCACACGGGCTCAGTAGTTGTGGCACACAGGCTGCCTAGTTGTGGCACGTAGGCTGTCTAGTTGTGTTGCTTGGGCTGTCTAGTTGTGGCGCGTGGACTGTCTAGTTGTGGCGTGCAGGCTTAGTTGCCCCGCGGCATGTGGGATCTTAGTTCCCTGACCAGGGATTGAACCCGCATCCCCTGCATTGGAAGTCAGGTTTTTAACCACTGGACCATGATCTAGCCTAGAAAACAGTGCACACCTCCTGAATATATACTTTTGATTTGATCATTCACTATGGGGTGCGGTGCCAACTGTTTGCCCTGCTGTGTAGACAGGTGAAATCCTGGATGAGTCTTCGGAAACTATTCTCATTTGTCCAGACACTCTTAACAGAGTGAAGGCAGACTTCCTTCCAAGTTGTTGAGTTTTACAGTATGTTTACATGTAGCAAGCTCATTTACCGTCTGCGTTACAACCTAGATCTTCACCACCGCCATCATCATTTAATATTATTTTGGTCTTATGGCTTAATGCCATTACCAACCCTTCTGACAGAGAATATATATGTGAGGAATGTGTAAGATGATTAGAAAGGCCCGTATGAGATTGCCTTAGGGTAGCTTCTAATAACCCACCGGATAGCAGAGTGAAGCCTGACCCATCTATTGGAAAATAGTAAATTCGGCTTTTCTCTTTCCTTGTGTTAAGAGAAGCTGTAGTTTCTTGCTGAGGCTGTCCTGGCAAGTTGTTTTGGTTGTTTGGTTTTTTTTGGAGGAGTTTCTTTTTTGTCATATTTATCTCTCATCTTACTTGATGGAGGTGCACTTTTTCCCCCAGGAGTGGATTTTCCTTCATATTAGCCTTGTTGGTGTGCTGCCCCAGGGGAGACGGCCCCAGTGCTGTTGCCACGGTCCTGTGTACAGTTAATTAAACCTCCTGCTGTGGACTGGGTTTCTGCAGCCTCTGTTCACTGATGTGTGTGAATTGAGAGAAGCACATGTATACAAGCTCAGGCGCACTCGTGGAAACAAACCCTGAAAATAGCAAAATATGAAGTTGAGGTAAAGCCTTCAGCTTTTAAATGAGCTTGGTAATCTGGCTAGCTGAATGCCAGAACTTAACAAAGCTGAGAATTGCATTTCTGAAGATAAGCCAGGCACTTTTTGTGTTTTTATCTTTTCTTCCCCAAATGTATTGAGTTTTAATATGGTGCTTTATCTCTCTGAGCAAGAAAGCAGAGCCAGTGGTGCGCTCATGGGCCACTGGGTCTAACCCAAAGTGGAGTTTCTCCTCATTTCCCTGGTGACCACATGCCAAGTAGGTAAACCTTGTCCAGAGTCTTCTCCCTAGGACATGTGGCTGCCATATCCTCATTGCAGCATAAAGGGAACTCTCAGAAGGCGAGAGTAGGGCTTTCGAAAAATCTAGTAACCTACATGTTTTAGAGAACAGATAGTGATTTCCTTTGAAGTTAGGCCCCTGCCCTTTTTCATCAACTAAATGTGCAGAGAGAGAATCTTGATTTCCAGCCTCTCTTCTTTGAAATACTTTGTAGTGCTTTGGATCCTTCTTGTGACTCTATTAGGACCTAAAATGCTTATATAAGAAAAAAATAATTTTTTTCTAATTCTCATCTTGCTTACTTGGGTATAATATAGCAAGTAATCAGGCTGGGGTAGCAGTGGAGTCTTGAAAACATATCAGTTGCTGAATCAGGCAGCCTCTCTGTTCTTTTTTCCACCCATCCCAGCTCCACTCAGCAAATTTCAACTGTGTATTTTTATATGAAATCCGTCAACCAGGAAGTGTTTTTTCAGCCCTCCTCTGTGTTAATATCTAGATGTGTGCTAATGCTTATGATCTCCAGTAGGGAGAAAGGAGTAAACACATACATAGCAGAACAGGACACTGCATAATAGAGTTAGTATGTGGTATAGATAATGAGAAGTGAGAGGTTAGGAAACCCAGATAGGACCTGGATCCAGAAAGGCAGAAAGAATGGAGGCATTCTAAGAGGAAGCATGTGAGCAGAGGCAGGGATATAGTAAGGAAAGTGATATGTAAGAACAAACATAAGAACTTTACTGTATGCTAAAATTCTTCATAAAATGTGTTGGGAAACAGTGAAAATTAAGATTGAGTGGTTATGATAAGGCCTGGTATCAGAAGGCTTTAATTGACCATACTGTCCTTAGCCTAGAACTAGACTTGCTCGGAGAACTTTGGTCAGTACCTGTCTTTTGAATGGAATGCTTTAGCAGTTGAAGGGTCGAATGAGTTTGTATTTGGAGGAAGTAAGGTTTCATTGGCCTGTTTGCTTTGTTTGTTTGTTTATTTTGCTGAAACAGCATATTCACAGAACTACATCAATTCTCCATCTTGTAGAAGGAAGTTAAGAGAGCAGGGTTTTTCCCCTTAGAAGGAGTTTTGTTTCCTAGTTGTGAAATCTTGGCCTGTTTCCTTATAAATGAGAATGCTTGTGAGTGAAAGAATGGGTTTAAAGTTTAGAAGAGTTTGGATAGCTGTTGCAGAAGCAAAATTGATTTATAACCTTGCTTCCTGATCTGGGATTGCCTGAAGGAATAAGAGAAATCTTACCTATGGTAAGTTGTACAGGGTGTCACATAGAAATATTGTTTGTTTGAAAGATAAAATATGAGATCCAAATGAGGGAGGGGAGGGGGAGGAGGGTAGTAGTTCAGGGGGCCCTGGCAGTGTAAAGATTGGGAATTTCTGTTGTAAATTATAATTTTAGATTTGAGTAGGAACGGATGACCCTAAAATTTCCACTTGTATCTTTTACCTTAATATGAATTTTCAGTATTTGTTTTTCTACTTGTTTAAGGTATATTTTCATTTAATAATATATTCTCAATAAAACCAAAAGGAGCCCATACCTGTAATGTAGGTAGGCTTTTGAATAGTAGTGTATTTTACAGTTCATTTTCCTGTATCTTGTGTTGTGTTGACAGTGCTATTATTAATCTCATTTAAACAGTAGTGCTTAGGTTGAAACTTGATTCTAGTCGATTTTATTATGATAAGTTTACCATCTTCTCAAATCTAGTACTCCTCTAAAGCATTGTTACTATATCATGAAGGTAAAAACAAATTTACAGCTGTTAACCACAAACCTAACCTTTCCTCAGTTTGCTTGATTTACTACAAATTAAATTATATTATGCCTGATATAAATCATTAAGATATAATTTAAAGCAGTTGCTGTGATCCATCTTTTACTGTTTTCTGCTCCCACGTCCAAATATGGAACTTCAAGTTTGAAAGACAGTGAAATGATTAGAAAACTGCCCTTCTGGAGTCCTAAGCGAGCGCTCATTTCCATGTTGGTATATGACAGTGGGATCCTTTCAGCTCTGAGCCGGAGATGCACACATTGCATTCAGGATGGAATGTTTGCTCCTTGACTTGTCTGCTTGATTTAAATATTCATACTTCACCAGAAGGAAAAAGCTGCTGACCTCTAAAAGTGGGTCAGTTTTTTTTTGTAACGGCCCTTTTGGCGCTTTGCATCGTGTTAATACCGCCTTAGAGCTGGGGAATAGTTTGGCAGAGCTCATCTTTATCACTTCAGGGGCCAAGGCTTCACTAGGCCAGTGTGAGGAGAGAGCATTGCAGATATTAATAGCCAGAAGACCGTGATATGGGCTTTATCTGCCTTTCTGTTTGCTTTTCTAGTTGTAGAATATAGTATGTTAGCCAGAAAGGATTAATTTGGGAAAAACCTTTATATGTAAATGAATGATAAAGGTTGACGACTTAAGTAAACAGCAGTAGCCTGTGTCTTCAGATGCATGATATTTCGGAATAAATCCCATAATTGCATAAACTTGTTTTATTTCTCTGTTTGAATATGATAACTTTTGAAAGAAGTGTTTCGAGAGAATGGGATCATTGTTAGGTTGTGAATCTTATTCCTACATTATTTATTTAAGCTTAATGATTATATAAAGTGTACTTTGTATTGATTAAGTTTCTAACATCTAAGGGACCCAAAAGGCATTTTAAACATGAATGTCATTTTTTTTATCCTCACAAAATTAAAAACTTAAATATCTCTTATGAAAAGGAGGGGTAGGACAGTAAGATGAGAAAGGGAGTGTTAGAATAATACGAGGTACTAGAGGGAGAGAGATCTTCTGGACATCCTGATTACCATGTCTTAGTCATAGGACATAAGTGAGATTGAGAGAGTTCAAATTACTTGTCCAGGAGAAATGTTACATATTTCACCAGTCTCTTCCTTCAGTTTCCCAGGATTTACAAAAAAGTCTGGTTTCAGTCCAGTCTTACAATGTGTCCATGGCCTGTCCTGTACCTGATCTTAGACCAACTTGAGTGGTGATGGATTCTTCCAGAATTGCACTGATCACACAAGCTAATACGGCTTCTTCTAGGATCTTCTTGATCATTGTCAAATTCCAACTCCCACTTTAAAATGCCCAAAGACGTGTCCAGTGTTCTAAAAGTTTGGTTCAAGAATCCCTAAAATTTTGAAATATGCTCTCTTGAGGAATATGGTCGGTCATGTGGCTCTCCCACAGACCCAAGATGTGTTTGCTTTTATTAAAATGATAAGCACTATATTTATTTGCCTGATGCCCTGGAAAATAGCGAGCATATTATTGAACTGGTAATTCTGAGGAGTTACTTATTTACCTTTCTTTAGACTGTGTGTTCCAAAAGATTGTTCTGAAGATCTAAAACCATATTAAATATAGTAGGGGAAATTGCCATTTTTAATAGTTAAACAGACGTACAGGATTTAAAAAATGAATTAGATGAATCCTGTTCTCAGGGATCTTCTGGGGTATATCATTACTATAATGCACGCAATCTTTCTGTAACAGAAATGCCTACTACTGAAGTGTTTTAAGGATGAAGTGTTGTGTTGTCTACTTTCAGATGGTTCACGGGGAAAAAAAGATACATGATGATTTGGAGAAGGGTGGGAGGATATATGGATATTGGTTTATTGAAGGGGTCATTGTATTATTCTTTGAACTTTTCTGTATGTTTGAAATTTTACAAAATAAAAAGTAATAAAAATAAAATCAAGAAATGCTTCCTAATTTATTTTAAATCTGGGTCTTCATGTATTAGGTATGCTTACAAAGCAACAAGTTGGGCAGAACCTGTACCTTCAGAATCCTGACATGAATACTTTACTAAGTAGATCACACCAGCGCTGAAAGAAGCAGGTAATCTTGGCCTGCCTGTAGTTGAAACCAAGGAGAAGAAACTTCTAACTTTCAGATTAACCCCTTGGTTAGTGTACCCAAGATAAATTTGACCCAGATGACTAAAAAATAATCCGTTTTTTGAAGCGTTTAGTAGTGTGCAGCAAAAAAAGTCATTGCTCAAAAGAAATAACCACACACAAATCAGTAGTCAACATAGTACTTTCTACATCCCAACGTTTCTAAGATCTCATTTGTTAACGACTTGTCTTTTCCATCCTTCTATTTCCATCCTTCTATTTCCTTTTTTTAGTGACTTTTACTGTGTTTGAGAAGCATTTGTGTGTGTTATGAAAATTCAGTTTTTAAAAATATGACCAGTTTTGCTTCTGTGTTTCACAGTGTGTTTTGGGGGTCATTGGGGAAGGAGATGATGGAAAAAGGAAGGAGAATAGGAGGTTGGATTTTTGTATGTGTTTTAATGAAGAGAGAGAGAAATGAATGCGTGTATCTAGTGCTCACTGTATTATCTTCACCATGAAAAATCAGCAAGGATGACCTATTTATTATATACAGGCGTGGTTAAATCTGGTACACTGACAAAGGATGGGACCAACCTGGGAAGTCCTTAATCTTGCTAGATCAAGAACCTTAATCTTGTGTGGTGTGTGAGTGGGTGTGGGTGTGTAGTACCCTCCTCTGAGCTCTGTCAGTGTAGTCCTAAGGGTGAATAGATTTACATTTTTTTTAACATCTTTAATGGAGTATAATTGCTTTACAATGGTGTGTTAGTTTCTGCTGTATAACAAAGTGAATCAGCTATATGTATACATATATCCTCATATCCCCTCCCTCTTGCATCTCCCTCCCACCCTCGCTTATCCCACCCCTGTAGGTGGTCACAAAGCACCGAGCAGATCTCCCTGTGCTATGCAGCTGCTTCCCACTAGCTATCTGTTTTACATTTGGTAGTATATATATGTCAATGCTACTCTCTCACTTCATCCCAGCTTACCCTTCCCCCTCCCTGTATCCTCAAGTCCGTTCTCTACGTCTGCGTCTTTATTCCTGTCCTGACCCTAGGTTGACCAGAACCATTTTTTTTTTCAGATTCCATATGTATGTGTTAGCATACGATATTTGTTTTTCTCTTTCTGATTTACTTCACTCTGTATGACAGACTCTAGGTCCATCCACCTCACTACAAATAATTCAATTTCGTTTCTTTTTATGGCTGAGTAATATTCCACTGTATATATGTGCTACATCTTCTTTATCCATTCATCTGTCAATGGACACTTATGTTGCTTCCATGTTAGATTTACATTTAACCAGAGAGGAATGGGGGAGCTCTTCCTGGGTTTTTACTATTTAAATAATCAATTCATGAAAGAGAATCAGTGCTATAAGAAAAAATTGCAGTGGTATTTAAACTTGAACATCTATAGACTTCTCCACTCCTCACCATAGTATGCAATTTTGTATAAGATGCTTCAGGATTGAATTGTGAGCAAGTGTTTACCAGCAGGACCTCTTAAAGTAGTCCTTTAGCACATACTCTTATTTTCCATACACTAGATCATATTAGTTGCTAAACGCTAATATACTACAATGAGTAATCCAGCTGTTTTACTCTGAAAATCACCTTAGATTATACAAGCGCTGTAGTGCCACAAGCCCTCTCCCTCCCCATGTTTTTAAAATTGCTATCCACAAATTATATCTCCTACTTGTAATTATATTGCTAAATTATTGGAATGAAAGATTCCCTTAAAAACTTTATTATAGTTTGTGTAACATAGTGTTTTTCTTTGTTTATAAACTACAAGTAGTATCATCGCTGAGTAGTGTAGGTATTTTCTTCCACTACCAGCCAACCCTGCCTCCATCCTACCACCATTCACCACTGAGGTTGGACCACTAGGTTTAATGAAATTCTGTTTCCTATGTGACTTATATTCTACCCACTAAAATACAAGAGTAGAGTGAAAAGTCACTTGGGATTACTGCCAGAGGTTGTTCAGAAGAAACCAAATCTAGTAACCCTGTTATATCTGGTATAGTTCATACTCAGAGCCAGGACAAAATGACTTGGAAGGTTAAATTCTCCTACTGGAACATTTTCAGTTACATGTGCTTTAGGCTTATAAAAGGTCTAATCTCTTTTCCCAAAAAATGCTGTCCGTATCAAATAATAGTAAACTTATTTGAGGGTTTTTTCATAGATGTGTTGCTTGGAAGTGTTGGGAAGATGCAGAAAAGGAAACAGATTGATAAGCATTCAGTGTTTTTCATTCATGCAGATATTTTTAATCATAGGAAGAATTTTAACTTATTTTCTCTGACTTTAGTCAAGGAGTCTAGAAAGCTGCAGATTGTGCAGTTTTGACTGAGGTCCTGATAGTGTTCTGTAATTTTAGTTTGCTGTTTATAACATTGACCTTTTGTCTTTACTACTGAGAAGGGTGGAGTGAAATGCAGAATTGAATTCAGTCGTTATAATCTACAACTAAGCCTATACCTGTCTTGACTTTTAAGATATTATTGACTGATATGAAGCGTATGACTATTAGAGTACAGGTCTCTAGGTTTAAGTTAGAGCTCCCTGTGCTGACCATTACATGCTTCCTGAGAATTAATATTATAGTAAAAACTATGGTGAACTGCTTCCTTTCAAGATGGGCGCTGTACTTACATGTGTATTCTGAGACTTCCCCACACATTCACTTTGCCTGGGGCAAAGCCTTCTTCTGGACTTTCATGGCCACACATATATTGATTAGCTAAACCTTTATTTGTACGTATAAGCAGACAAGAAAAAAAATTACTAGTTATATGAAGAGAATCAACAGCTTGAAAGTGGGGAATGAAGCTGAGCAGTCAAACCAGATCGCTCACCCCACCTCTGCTAATGCAGCTAATGTGAGAAAACAGGAGATAACTTTTTAAATTTTTCATTAGTATTCTCACTGAGGTTTGAGAGGATATTATTTCATCAGTAAAACAAAAACAGGCTATCCTTATTACCGTCAGTTATGTGGCCCGTAAGGTCTCATGGCCTGTCCTCATTTCCTCCTCTCCTCCAGCCACATGGGGCTCCTTGCTGTTCTTGAACCTTTTGGACTGTTCCCACCTTCAGGCTTTAGAGTGGCCATTCTCTGTGCCTGGGAAGCTCTTAAACAGACACACAGCTTTACCTCCTTCAAGAGACTAGAGTGTGATCTGGCAAATGGTAGGTGTTCAGTAAATAGTTTTTGAAAGATTGAAATGAATAGGCGTATTCAGAAGTAAATGTAATAGAGGGAGTGAATAACACAGTGGACTCTGCAAGAAGATGAATCAGTAAGTCAAAAGAAAATTAAATTTTCCTGTAACATAGCAAAGAGTCAAAGCGGTGGGAAATATGAGAGAGAAAAATAAACATGAATACTAGATCTAAGTGATTTAATATCTATATAATAGGAGTTTCAAAAGAAAAACTGATCAAAGAACTTACAGAAGAAAAAAATTTCTGAGCTGAAAAAAAGCCTCAGATAGGTAAAGCTTAGCATCAGGTGAGATTATTTTGGGAAAAAAGGACTCATCCTATTGCTAAAAATGTTAAGTACTTAAGGAGAAGAATCCCACTAACCTCTCAATAGTTAATAATGACAACCAAAAAAGTTACTTGTAAAGGAATAAGAATCAGATGAACATTACATTTTTCATCAGCGTGAGGATACAGGATTGTGACGCTAGAACTTCATATTTAGGATATGAGTCATTTAGGTGTGAGGGTAAAAGACATTTTTGGACTCACAAAGTATACTTTTCATATAGCCTTTCCGAGAAACTTTTTGTCTGAAAAACTTTGGTTGGATGTGCTTCAATCAAATTAGTCAGAATTAAAGAAAGAATCAGTAAACAAAATGAGAAGTTGATTCTTTGAAGTTATCAACAAAATTAACAAACCATTAGCAATACTGACCAAGGGGTAAAAAGAGAGTAGATTATTCTGGATGTTCTAGATAGTACAATAACATAGGAAAAAGGCATGAAAACTACTGTTGGAACAATAGATGTATATTGTCATTATTTGTGGATGATGTGATTACCTAGAGAAACCAGGAGTATCAATGAACATTACTACAGCTAATAACAATAAGGTGGCCACCTACAGGATAAAATCAAAGCCAAGAACTTTCCTTTATATCAGGAGTATTCTGTGAGGAAATAATAATGGAAAAAATTATCTAGTTACAAAAGCAAGAAATCTTTTAAAAGAAATAAACTTAACAAGAAATGTATAATACCTGTACCTTTACCTATACTTATGGATATAAAAGGATTTGAATAAATGAAGATCTATATCTTCTTTCTGGATGGAGTCAACATTTTAAAGAAGTTAATTCTTCTGAAATCTAAACATTTAATAGTATTCCATTCAAAATCCAGTGGATATTTTGAGGAATTTGACAGATTGATTCTAAAGTTCACCTAGGGCTTCGCTGGTGGCGCAGTGGTTGAGAGTCCGCCTGCCAATGCAGGGGACACGGGTTTGTGCCTCAGTCTGGGAAGATCCCACATGCCGCGGAACGGCTGGGCCCGTGAGCCATGGCTGCTGAGCCTGCGCGTCCGGAACCTGTGCTCCGCAACGGGAGAGGCCACAACAGTGAGGGGCCCGCATACTGCAAAATAAATAAATAAATAAATAAATAAAGTTCACCTAAATGTAACCAAGGAAACTTTGGAAAAGAGTAATGGGGGATGGTACACTTCTGGCCCAGACCTGTAATCCAGCTGCTACTGAACAACTTCACTTAAATGTCCCACAGGTTCCTCCAACTCAGGATGTCCCAAACTGATCTCATTATCTTCTCTCCAGCTTGTTTCCCCTGATGTTCCTTATTGCTTTAAATATTATTGCTTTAAATATTACTGTCTACTATAATATTAAAGCCAGAAACCTGAAGGGCATCCTTGATTGTTCCCTTTTACTCATCTCCAAAATTCAGTCATTAGGTCCTGCCAGTCTTCCTCTTAAATAGCTCTTAAGTCTATCTTCTTTCCATAATCGCTGCTTTAGTCCACGCCATTATCATCTTTTGCCTGGCTTATTAAAAGAGGCTCTTTGTGGATCTCCTTGCTTCCAGTCTTCCTCCCTTCCAATTACTGTAACTAGAGTGAGTCTTCAAAAACACAGATCTGAATCCTTGCTTAAAACCCCTCAATGTCTTCTCTTTGCTCTTAGGACCAAGTCCAGAATCCCCAAATGACTTAAAAACCTGTATGATCCTCACCTACCTTTCCCACCCTCTCTTCATTCTACTCTTTCTCTCATTCCAAACACCAGCCATTTGGGGGCTTCTCTCACTAACTAAATGGGCCCTGATCCTCTGTGCCTTTGAACTTAACCATTCTTCCTTCTGAGGTACTGTTCTTCCCACCTTCGCAAACTCATATCCATCCTCAGGTCTCAGTGTAAAAACCACTTCCTCCTGGAAGCCTTCCCTGACCTCTACATCAGGTTAGGTCCAACTGTTGGATGTTCACCTAGTGCATCCTATTCCCTTTAATCTAGCACTCATTTTATTTTATTGTAACTCTTTATCTTTTCTTGGATCTAGGTTTTAAACTCCAATGAGAGTTAGGACATCATCTTTTTATTCAAGAGGATATTCTCTGTGCCTTGTACAATGTAATGTGTTCAATAAATGTGTGTAGTGAAATAATTAACTGCCAGAATCAAAAACATACTAGAAAGTTATAATAGGGGAAATAATGTTATGCTGGCAGGAACAAACACATCAGCAGAACAAAACAAACTCAAAAACAAAACTTTAATATAAGTTGGAATTTAATGTATTATAGAAGTAGGGAAAGATGGATTATTTAATAAATGATATTGGAACAATTAGCTATCCACTTAAGGAAAAATATCAAGTGAGATTCATACACTAGTTAGGACTGTTTTGGTTGCATATTGCAAACTCAACTCAAACTAGCTTAAGCCAAAAAGAATTTATTGGAAGAATTTAAAGGTATCATTGAAAGGAGGGAATAGCTGAACAACTAAGCTTCAGGAATTCAAGAAGCAGCAAACCTTTTAGCCCTCATGGACTCAATAGCTAAGATATTCTTTCTTTTATATCTTATGTTCTCAGCTTTATTTTCTCCTATGGTAGACTGAACTGTGTGGCAGGGAATGTAGCCTCCAGCAGTTTCCAGGCTCAGAACTTTGTCACCTTGTGAAGAAAAGTACTGTCTAGTCTTATCTCCATGTTGAACATCCCTGAGGAAGTACTTTGATTTCTGTGGCTTGGGTCACATGCTTGCCCACAGTCCCCATCTAAGGCTTAGAGCAATTTCTATGTCCAGGGAGACAGGGTAACGTGAGCTCCTACACTGAGTGTGTGTTGGTTTCTGTGGGGGCATGTGTGTGTGTGTGTGTAATTGTGTGCATTGGAAGGAGGGTGGTGGTAAGAAGAAAGCCTTCTCAAAAAAAGGAAAGTAGGGAGCACAGCCACAGCCACTCAGGGACTTGTGATGAGCTGACGGTCACTCTAGTTTTTGTCTGCTCTTACCTCTATTTCACATCATACTCAAAAAATACATTTAAAATGGATTAGAGAGCTTCTCCGGTGGTGCAGTGGTTAAGAATCTGCCTGCCAATGCAGGGAACATGGGTTCAAGCCCTGGTCCGGGAACATCCCACCTGCCGCGGAGCAACTAAGCCCGCACGCCACAACTACTGAGCCTGCACTCTAGAGCCCATGAGCCACAACTGCTGAGCCTGCGTGCCACAACTGCTGAAGCGCACAGGCCTAGAGCCCGTGCTCCACAGCAAGAGAAGCCACCGCAATGAGAAGCCCGCACACCGCAACAAAGAGTAACCTCCACTCACTGCAACTAGAGAAAAGCCCACGTGCAGCAATGAAGACCCAATGAGGCCAAAAAAATAAAAATAAATAAAATAAGAAAAATAAAGTGGATTAGAGGTAAAATATAAAAATACTAGAAGAAAACAGTTTTGTTGGTTTTAAAAAAAATATTGGAGTGTAGAAGACTTCCTTAGCATGATAAGAAGACCAGAAACCATACAGGGAAAGACTAAATAACATAATGGGAAAAAAGAAGAAAAACCTTCTTTAAGGCACAGGCAGTAAAAACAAAATTGCAAGAACAGCAATAAAAAACCCAAGAAAAATATTTTCAACACATGTCTTACAAGGGGTTATTAGTCTTATATTTAAAGAGTTCTTATGAATCGTTAAGAAAAGGATGAGCATCCCAAGGGAAAATTAGGCAAAGGACATTAATAGGCAGTTCACAAAAGAAGGAAACATGTTAGTATACATAGAGAGAAGGAAACCTCAATGGACAAATATATGAAAGTTGATCAACCTTATTAGTAGTTAGAGAAATGAGATTTAAAATCACAATGAGATACCACTTTGCTTCTGCCAGATTGGCAAAAATTAAAATATCCAACAGCAAAAACTGTTGCCAAAGATAGAGCAGCAAGAAACCGTGTACATTGCTGGATGAAATGTAAACTGGTTCAACCACTTTGGAAAACAATTTTGTGTTTTCTACCAAATTTGAAGACGTGTATATGTTGTGACCCACCAGTTGTACTCTTAGGTACGTACTCTAGAGCAGCACTGTCTAATAGAAATAGAGCAGAAGCCACATATGTAATTTAAAGTTTTCTAGTAGCCCCATTACAAAAAAGTGAACAGATGATTAATTGTAATTATATCATAATGATTAATTTAATTGTATATTTTATTAAATTTATTAACTATAAACTTTCTTTAGATATAAATATATTTAAAATATTATCATTTCAATATATAATCAGTATTAAAAATTACCAGTGAGATATTTCCCTTGAAATCTGGTGTGTATATTTTGCATTTACAACATAACCTCAAGTAGCCACATTTCAAGTGCTCAATAGCCCTGTGTGGCTAGTGGATGCTGTATTGGACAATGCAGCTCTAGAGGCCCTCTTATACTAGAATATTCATAGCAGCCTTTTAAATAATAACAGAAAATTGAACCAATCTAGATGTCCTTTGACAGGATAGATAAATTATGGTAAATTTCCACAGTGGAATACTGTCTATACTTTTTAAAAAAATGAATGAACTACAGGCATATGTATCAACATGGAGAATTTCACAATATTGGGCAAAAAGAAATACAAGTCACAGAAAAAATATCAAAACTGATAAAACATTGTGGGTGGATAGTTACCTAAGTGGTAAAGTTATAAAGGAAAAAGAATAATTAAAAAAATTTCAGAAAAGTAACTACCTCTTGGGCAGAAGGAGAGGGATGCAGTTGGAGAGGGGCTCACAGGGATGCAAAAAGATTGATAATAACCTGTTTATTAGAGATATGTATGTATGTATATACACATACATACACATTCATACATACATATGCACACACACACCCACACACACTTCTGTATAAATTGTTCGCTGTATTAAAATCACTAGTGGCCAGTAGATATGAAGTGTTACTCATTTTCACTAATCAAAGAATTATAAATAGAACAATAATGAAATATTTTTTGCTTATCAAACTGGTAAAAATATTTTAAAGGTGTCAAGTCCATGTACTTGTAAGGAATAGACAAACAGGCAGTTCACATACTATTGATGAGAATACACAGCCTCTCTGGAGAGCAGTTTTGGAATAGGAATCCAAGTTTTAAATTGGACTACCCTTTAACCTAGCAACCTAACTTCTAAGAATTTATTCTCAGGAAAGATTCAGGTAAATAAATAAAGATATTTTTACGAGGATGTTCATTAAAGCTTTTTTTTTTTTTTTATAACAGTGGAGAATTGAAAACAACATTCACTGTAGTGGACTGGTTAAATGAAGTATGATATATTCATAAGTGCAGTTGTTAAGAAAAAGAAGTAGGTGATACATGTATTGACATGAAACACGTCCATGACATATTGTTAAATAAAGTAAGGGCAGAACAATGTATGATATACAATCCCAATATTGTTATATAAAATTAGAAAAACATCAGAAAGAATAAATCAAACAAATAACAGTGCTTATCTCTGAGGCAGATGGATGATTACTTGATATTTTAGTATTTTGAAACATTTTAAATGAAATTGTATTATGTTTATAAACAGGAAAATGTAGGGATATTCCCCCTTTTTTTCTTAGGAGATGGGCATCATTTCATGTAACAGGATCCTAAGGACACTGGATGTTGCTCTAGAAGTTATCTAAGTCAAACTCTAGTGTCTTTCCTTTTGAGAAATTTATACATTAGGACAGTTTTCTTTTTAAAGCAGCTCTTAAGATTTTGGCTTTGACTGTGATCTAAGCTATCAGCTTATAGAGCTATGGTTTTCATTTTGGTTAGGAAAAGGAGGCAGGGGGGTGGGGCAGAGACATGCATTGGGGAAATTGGGTAATTGTGTGACACAATCCAATCCAGAACCTTGGACTCATAATAGTGCTGCTAACTTTAATTAAGCATTTATGTCTCACCCCATTTCCACAGTCTCTGGGTAAGTGTCACTTCTGAAAACTTAAGAATAATTCCAGCTTTTGTGTATAGTGTTAATAAAGTCTCTGAAAGAAATGAGATTATTTCATCCTTTGCTAGGCACTGTTAGGCATTACAGACAAAACCAGAGGAAGAGTCCCGGCCAAACCCTTTTGATTTGACCTGCCTCAGAGTGCCTGTTAATCTAAAGAGAAATGAATCTACTAACTAAACAATTTTAAAATATATACTGCCTTGTTATGCATGTTTATTACAAACTTTATAGGAAATGAATTTGTGCAGTCTGCATAAACAATTAGGTTGAATCCTGCCACATGTCCACCTCATTGTGTCCTGTGGACTGTCTTTGGGTTCCTGTTTCTAGGCTTCAGCTCCATTACGTTCCCTTCCTCCTCTCTCTCAGCTCATGGTTTCAGGGACCACAAGGGCTCCATCCCACTCTACCACTCTAATAGTCTATGATTCTTTGCTGTTGGGTTTTTTTTTTTTTTTTTTGGCCATGGAAGTGACATAATCAATCTGAGTTATGCTTTCTTGAAATTAATCTGACGGCATTGTATCGAAAGGGAGAAATGGGGTGCAGACGTAGAGTTAGAATCATATTATTGCAGTTTAGGGATAAGGAAATTATTTCTGACACAGGTGAGGGGCAAGAAGTACGAGGAAGAGAGGTTTGGAATGAATAGGACTGCGGAGGTGAACAAGAATCAACAGGATTAGGAATTGGTTGAAACTGGGCCATAAGGCAGATGAAGAAACAATGAGAGATGATTCTGAGACTTTGAGCTGGGGAGGCTAAAAATGGATGGCACGAGGGCACTTCTTTACTAAGTACGCTCTTGTACAAGAATTTCTCGTAGAACTCCACTCAGTAATATAGTCTCTAGCTCCTTCTGGTTCTGCGTTATTTGCTATTTAAAACATTTATTTACTTATGAGCAAATATGGATAGATGCTACGGTTCTGAAATCAGCATTCTTTTCTAGTCCCAGCCCACTCCAAAATAGTGGAAATTGGTTGCATAAACACACACACACACTCACACACTCATAAAATGTAGTTTAGAAGAAATGATGTTAAAGTTCTGAAAATTGCAGATTAAAAAATGTAAGTGAAAATAGTTGAATGAAAGCATAAAATATTATTTGAACACAAACTTTATTATGTTTATGATGGAGGTTGTTTCTTTCAAAGATCTAAGAAGTATGTATTTTAGGGTTAAAAGATCTTTTTTAAAATTTTTATTGGAGTATAGTTGGTTTACAATATTGTGGGGTTAAAAGATTTTTTTGAGTTTTGTGTTCAAGGTTGTTATATAAAGTTAAATTTTAGGGGCTTCCCTGGTGGCGCAGTGGTTGAGAGTCCGCCTGCCGATGCAGGGGATGCGGGTTTGTGCCCCGGTCCGGGAGGATCCTACATGCCGCGGAGCGGCTGGTCCTGTGAGCCATGGCCGCTGAGCCTGCGCGTCCGGAACCTGTGCTCCGCAACGGGAGAGGCCACAACAGAGGCCCGCGTACCGCAAAAAAAAAAAAAAAATTAAATTTTAGTAACATTCAGAGAGTGGTAGACTAATGAAAAGTAGCTTACTTGTACATTTTGGGCTGAAAAAAAATACTTTACCATTGTCTGTTTTCAGATTATTTTTCCGGTTTTAGTCCCCCACTGATTCAAAGAATCTGATCATCATAATGTTAGACAAATGTTAAAAACCTGGGCAAATAATATGATTAGAATAAAAGATTGTTAATTGTCCTCTTATAGTGAAAGAAGCATTCTTGATTGGAGCAGGAGAGCATATAGAAAGAAAAAATAATTTTTGTTTGTTTGATACTCACTTAAGGAAATCAGAGAATAGAAACCAGAAATGTAGCTTGGTCATATTCTCTGGATAGTTCTTTTCAGAGGCTGGGATTCTAAACCTACAGTAACTTTTAATGTATTAGCAAGATGTTCTCCAGATAGAGTCAGCAGTTTGCTCTATTGTTTCATGTTGATTCTTTGTCCAAAGGCTGTTATGAGTAACAACCTACTGTATCAGTCCTATATGTCAGGGCTTTCTTCTTGCAATAGGTAGTATTACATTCCAGTTTTGAGAATAAATTTCAGTGAGAAGGATAATTATCAAATCAAGTTGTAAAACACCATTCAAAGGATACGTCTTTTAAAACACTTTTATAAATAGAGTATTTTAACCGTCTCCCGCTCCCAACTTAGAAGTTCACATTTTTATTTTCTTCTATGCCTTTGTTATTTTTACTGTGTAACTGCAGGATAGGTAAGGTGGAGTAAAGTTGAACTACTTTTAACTAAAAGCATTCCAGTGACGATTTATTGTTTTTATTTCAGGTGTACTATTGGAAATGACGTGGAATTTATTGCTAGGTTTTTAGGTTATATTTAAGGAAATATAGTTTAACAATGAAGACAGTGAAGAATTTTTTGAACCTTAAGCTCAAAGAGAACCTTGAGTAGGAAAAAAAAAAGTCTGTTTTCAGAACAGTTACTTAGTTGGGGCTCTAGAATAGAGAATATATTGTTTGGGGAATCTATTATATGAGGAAAAATTCAGCCTAAGTAGTTCATGAAACTTTGTGAAACTCAGTAAGTATTAAGTAGAATTAATTAGTGAAAAGTATCTCAGGACATTAAGTGCAAAAAATTTGCCAAAGATTATGAGACAAGAAGTTATCATTGACTTCCTGAATTAATTCTTTGATAGCCCCAAAGTTTACTTTGTCATGGCAGATATGTTTTGTTTTGGAAAGGGGAAATTCAGATTAATAAACCATGATCACATCAACGTTGGACTTCTGCTCAATTTGGAGATCCAATAGGATTCATCCTTTGTTCACGTGTCCTTCAGGGATGTGTTAATACACACGTAAAGCAAGTGAAAAATTAAAAATGGCTTTAAAAGGCATCCTTTTAAAGTGTAAAGAAGTATTTTTAACATATAGACTTTAACGTGAGCATTGCAGCTGAATCAGGAAGCCTTAGTATGAGGAGGGGAAAACATTTTTTCCTCAAAATATAGTAGCTACTATAATTACTATTTTAATTATGAAAATAATATATTTTATTGTAAAACCTTCAATTAATTCAGCAAAGCAAAATTTGCTTGTAAGCTTAGTGCTCAACTGTTAATATTTTGATGTGCAGTATTTTTTTATTTTTATAGTTCAGGATGACAACTGTATGTGCATGTACTTGAAAACTGAAATAATTTTGTATCTTGACACCAAACAAATGCTGGGAAGTTGAAGTTTTCAGGATAATTAAGAATACAAGTGTAATTTTTTGGGTAAGACAACTTTTTCAAATCCTTTTTTGTTGTATTCCCCCAAAGCCCACCCTTCAAAAAAATTTGTCCCCGGAGGTTCCCAACTCAAGCATTTAGAGAATTAACTACCACTCTATTAATTCCAACTGTAGTAAATGTTAACCCTGCTTGTGTTATTAGGCTGAAGTGCATTCCTTGTTGGCCAAGAAAGAAAATGGTAGTTTAGGCTGCTTTCCCTTGGCATAATATAGGGTCCATCATGTATAGGGGTGACATTTCTGTGACAGCCAAGTAGGAATTCTTAAATGTACTGACCATAAACAAGAAAGTAAAATAATGGCCACTTTGCCTATTAAGTATCTTCCCAAAGTGAATTATATGCTGAAAACAGGATAAAGAGGAGATAGGAATAGTTGTTTAGAAGGTGTCCCCTGAATACTGATTTCTGAGAAGGAAGCTTTTCCATATGGGAACAAAAGGTGTCTCTCAGTAGCTTTGGCTTAGTCCTCATGTGATGGAAGGTGAGTTGGGAACGTCTTCAGAACTTGGGTATAAAGATCTTAAGTAGCACACTTAGTTGATTGGTTTGCTTTGTTCTTGAAAGAGTTGCATGCATTAAAGACTTCATCAAATCGCATTGTATTTTGTGTGTTTTCTGTGCAGGCGTCTGCATTCAGGTGTAGGTAGTACTGTTTTCAAAGTCCAGAAAGGGCACGGTGCTCAGTTGCCTTCATAAAGGCAATTTCTTGGTTGACTGCGATTGAGTGCAGAATTATAATACGGAGGGCCTAATTTATAACAGAAAATGCAGGAGTACAAACCTGTTAAACCCCTTATACATGTATAAATAAGGTAAACAATGGCAGATTAGCATGGAATATTGTTTGATGTGCATAATCTTAAAAACAAATTTCCTTGGCCTGTGCGTGTTGTACCTGTTAACATAGAGAAAACTTGTAGAAATCTGTGCTTCATCTTTGAAATATAATAAAATCAGGGAGAAAAAGCAGAGCGATGTGAGACAGCTGCTGCTTGGATTGGCGGCCTATTTATAATCTAGGAGGCTCGTAGCTAGATTGCTGTGCTGTGTGCTGTGCTCTCACACATCAGATAGGAATGATGATTTGCGTGCGTCTGTGCGTGTGTTCCTTCTCTCCGACTTCTAATTTTTTGGAAAAGGATTCCTTTTCCTGCATGGAAATGGAGCATGCTAGCAAAAGCAGATTTTCTGAGTTCTAAACACTCAACCTTCTCTCCCCAGGACCTCTGGGCATTTTTCAGTGCTGGGGGAAAGACCTTTGGTGGGCCAGGCATTTAAAGATGTAAGGCCTTCTCGGCATTCTTCGTGAGGCTGCCTCTGCTGAGTGAGTGAGTCATGTGGGACAGAATGTCGCATTTCAGTACCTTTTGGCTATCTGTGCACGTTAGACAATAACGATTGCCAAGCCAACGTGTCTCAGGCTTTTTAATTACGGATTTAAATGCCCACAGGAGCTCTGCTCATATGTTAATTCCACTGTTTGACTTTAAAGGATTTTTTTTTTTTTTTGCATTTTCTAATTCAGATTATAAACGGCAGTCAGCCATTCAGTATGGAGACAGTTTACCACATAAACTTGTTTGAGTGGCAAGCAGGGTATAGTAGAAGTAGCTAAACCTTTTCCACATTTTTATTCTGAGAAGAGGGGAAAAAACCCACCTCAATACCCTTCCTTAGGTTTATTTTAAGGGTCCAAAAAAAAGATACATTAATAAAAATAACCTTGACACCTGTTTTTGCAAAGGATTGTAAAGCATTGGAATGGCATCCTCGAGTCCATGTCTTGTCAGCTTTCACGCACCTTGGGCATGCTATCTACGTCATAGACTGTCTGCAACTAAATTTTCCACTGAGGACAGTTTTCCTCGAGGCAAACTTTACTACAGAAACACTTCTTGTGCCAGTGAGCTTGGGTGTTTTCAGAACATTCGAATGGAATTTTAATTTTAAAACTCAATCAAACCATAATTATAGAGATATATCTAACCCCCAAAGGACCATTTAAAAGCCTGACAATTTATGAGCCAAAAATAACAGAGTTTTGGATATTCTGGTATTTTGATTTATCCTTAGCCTAGGTCTCTCACATAATCATGAATAATCAGAAAGCTGACTTGCTTTGTTGCCCCATCAGAGAAATAGAGAAAATAGGATACATTTAAATAAGGTACAAGGCTTGATCTGGGATTTTCTTTTGCTTAAAGGACATTACTGGGACATTGGCAAACTTTATTTGAATAAGGTCTGCAGAAAATATCAATAGTATTGTATCAGTGTTGATTTTCTGATTTTTTTCCATAACATTTTATTATGAAAAAATTCAAACATACAATAAAAGTTGAAAGCATTTTATAATGAACACCAAAATATGCCCATTACCTATACTTGCTTCATCACATCTGTTCGTGCACCCATCTTATTTACCTATCTATCTGCTTGTTTATTAGCAAAATAGGAAAGGCATGTAGTGCCTGCAACTTACTCTCAAATGGATCAGGGGAAAAAACGTGTATGTGTGTGTCTGAGAGAGAAAGAGAGAGAAAAGAATAAAACAGATGTGTCAGAGTTAACATTTGGGGAATCTGGATGAAAGTTATAGGGGAACTCTCTGTGCCATCTTTTTTTTTTTTTTTTAACATCTTTATTGGAGTATAATTGCTTTACAATGGTATGCTAGTTTCTGCTTTATAACAAAGTGAATCAGCTATACATATACAGATATCCCCATATCTCCTTCTTCTTGTGTCTCCCTCCCACCCTCCCTATCCCACCCCTCTTGATGGTCACAAAGCACCGAGCTGATCTCCTTGTGCTATGTGGCTGCTTCCCGCTAGTTATCTGTTTTACATTTGGTAGTGTATATATGTCCATGCCACTCTCTCACTTCGTCCCAGCTTACCCTTCTCCCTCCCCATGTCCTCAAGTCCATTCTCTACGTCTGCGTCTTAATTCCTGTCCTGACCCTACGGTACGCGGGCCTCTCACTGCTGTGGCCTCTCCCGTTGCGGAGCACAGGCTCTGGACGCGCAGGCTCAGCGGCCATGGCTCACGGGCCCATCCGCTCCGTGGCATGTGGGATCTTCCCAGACCGGGTCACGAACCCGTGTCCCCTGCATCGGCAGGCGGACTCTCAACCACTGCGCCACCAGGGAAGCCCCCAGAACCATTTTTTTTTTCAGATTCCATATATATGTGTTAGCATACGTTATTTGTTTTTCTCTTTCTGTACTTCACTCTGTATGACAGACTCTAGGTCCATCCAACTCACTACAAATAACTCAGTTTCGTTTCTTTTTATGGCTGAGTAATATTCCGTTGTATATATGTGCCACATCTTCTTTATCCATTCGTCTGTCGATCAACACTTAGGTTGCTTCCATGTCCTGGCTATTGTAAATAGAGCTGCAATGAACATTGTGGTACATGACTCTTTTTGAATTATGGTTTTCTCAGGGTATATGCACAGTAGTAGGGTTGCTGGGTCTTATGGTAGTTCTATTTGTAGTTTTTTAAGGAACCTCCATGCTGTTCTCCATAGTGGCTGTATCAATTTACATTCTCACCAGCAGTGCAAGAGGGTTCCCTTTTCTCCACACCCTCTCCAGCATTTATTGTTTGTAGATCTTTTGATGATGGCCATTCGGACTGGTGTGAGGTGATACCTCATTGTAGTTTTCATTTACATTTCTCTAATGATTAGTGATGTTGAGCATCCTTTCATGTTTGTTGGCAATTTGTATATCTTCTTTGGAGAAATGTCTATTTAGGTCTTCTGCCCATTTTTGGATTGGGTTGTTTGTGTTTTTGATATTGAGCTGCATGAACTGTTTATATATTTTGGAGATTAATCCTTTGTCCATTTCTTCATTTGCAAATATTTTCTCCCATTCTGAGGGTTGTCTTTTTGTCTTGTTTATGATTTCATTTGCTGTGTAAAAGCTTTGAAGTTTCATTAGGTCCCATTTGTTTATTTTTGTTTTTATTTCCATTTCTCTAGGAGGTGGGTCAAAAAGGATCTTGCTCTGATTTATGTCATAGAGTGTTCTGCCTATGTTTTCCTCTAAGAGTTTGCTAATGTCTGGCCTTACATTTAGGTCTTTAATCCATTTTGAGTTTATTTTTGTGTATGGTGTTAGGGAGTGTTCTAATTTCATTCTTTTACATGTAGCTGTCCAGTTTTCCGGACAGCACCACTTATTGAAGAGGCTGTCCTTTTTCCATTGTATATTCTTGCCTCCTTTATCAAAAATAAGGTGACCATATGTGCGTGGGTTTATCTCTGGGCTTTCTGTCCTGTTCCATTGATCTATATTTCTGTTTTTGTGCCAGTACCATACTGTCTTGATTACTGTAGCTTTGTAGTATAGTCTGAAGTCCAGGAGCCTGATTCCTCCAGCTCCATTTTTCTTTCTCAAGATTGCTTTGGCTATTCGGGGTCTTTTGTGTTTCCATACAAATTGTGAAATTTTTGTTGTAGTTCTGTGAAAAATGCCATTGGTAGCTTGATAGGGGTTACATTGAATCTGTAGATTGCTCTGGGTAGTAGAGTCATTTTCACAATGTTGATCCTCCAATCCAAGAACATGGTATATCTTTCCATCTGTTTGTATCATCTTTAATTTCTTTCATCAGTGTCTTATAGTTTTCTGCATAGAGATCTTTTGTCTCCTTAGGAAGGTTTATTCCTAGGTATTTTATTCTTTTTGTTGCAATGATAAATGGGAGTGTTTCCTTAATTTCTCTTTCAGATTTTTCATCATTAGTGTATAGGAATGCCAGAAATTTTTGTGCATTAATTTTGTATCCTGCTACTTTACCAAATTCATTGATTAGCTCTAGTAGTTTTCTGGTAGCATCTTTAGGATTCTCTTTGTATAGTATCATGTCATCTGCAAACAGTGACATCTCTGTGCCATCTTAAAACTTAAATTTGTCAGTCAGAAATTATGTCAAAATGAAAAATTTAAAAGAAAAAATAAATTGAAATTGTAAGAAAAATATAATTAATCAAATCGGAATGTTTTCAGGTTATCAGAGAATCACTCCTTAGATAAAATGATTTTTTTTAGCCCAGAACTACAAATGATTAGGGTTTTATTATTGTCTTACTAGGAGAATGGCATCTCTGCTTACTTAATCTGTTATCATGGAAGATCTAGACTTAATGCTTAAGCAGGAAGGAAGGGGATAGCTACTTCATCAGCAAGAATTTGACTTTTATCTGAAAACTAACTGAAATGTTTACCTGCATGTTGGTCATGTCCAAGTGAAGGGGACACAAGTTTGGGCGAAGAAGAAACTTAGTGGTGTTAAGACATGAGAGGACTCCTCCCTTTTAAAAATCTAAGGCATAATATTGTACTCTATTGGGAGATGGAGAAAAGATTTTAAAAATAAAACTTTAGAACTTTCCTGGTGGCGCACTGGTTAAGAATCCTCCTGCCAATGCAGGGGATATGGGTTCGAGCCCTGGTCTGGGAAGATCCTACACACCCTGGAACAACTAAGCCCATGCACCACAACTACTGAGTCTGCACTCTAGAGCCCGCGAGCCACAACTACTGAGCCCACGTGCCACAACTACTGAAGCCTGTGTGCCTAGAGCCTGTGCTCTGCAACAAGAGAAGCCATGGCAATGAGAAGCCCGCTCACCGCAGCTAGAGAAAGCCCGTGTGCAGCAATGAAGACCCAATGCAGCCAAATATAAAATATAAAATAAATAAATAAATTTATTAAAATAAAAAAATAAAAAGTAAATAAAACTTTACACATGTGTCTGAGAGAAAACCCACCTCAGTGTTATCTCTTTCAGAGAAAACTCCTTGTGGGTAGGTAGTGCATACTTATTTTCATAAAGTATGTAGAACACCACTACAGAGCTGATGAATAGTATCTAATAATGACAAGATTAAGAATCAAGAATGGAACAGCATTGCATAATGCTCACCTTGAAGAGCTTTCTGTAAGGAATTATTTATTGGAAGGGATGTTCAGTGATAAGGGATGATGGCTTCATAGACTAATCTAGAGATAGGGAGTCATTATGGTAGAGAAAAGGGAGATAAGAGAGTCATCAGAACAGCAGGTTTAGTCTTAGAGAAATCCTTAAGTCTTATACAAGTAAATTATAGGTGAAAAAATAGAAGAGAATATGAACTAGATGGTTACATCAAAGTGAAACTTAGTATTAAGTGAAAAGCAATGACAAGTGTTTGTTAATGAAAGAAAAGTGATACTGCTTATTAACAAATGGAAAGCAAAGGAAGGCACTTTTATGGAAGAAAGAGGACTACTAACAAGAAAAAGAAAGGAAGAAGAAAGCGAAGGAGGGAAGGAGGGAAAGAGGAAAGGAAGAAAAGTTTTGGTAGTCTAGACAAGTCAGTGGGAGAATTGGGAAAGTCAGAGAAAATAATAATTTGATGGAAGGTAGACTTATGCCTAGGTCAAGGCATAAATGAGAAGTAGGAGAAAGAAAGCAGATCAGCATCCCAGTTGGCCCAAATACATAAAATCATAAAGTTGGGAGACATTCCCCAGGTACCACCTTGTCCTTTCCTTGCTTTCTAATTCAGTTGCACCTAAACCAGCGTTTCCCAAACTGTGTTCCTTGGAACATTAAAGCTCCGACATATTAACAGGTTTTCATGAAAAAAGCATTCTGTTATTAGAAAATTTTAAGAAATGCTTCATACTCTCTGCCTTTTAGAGATTCTTAACGTGTGTTAGCAATTAAAGACTCTGAAATTCTACAGTAAAGAAATTAACTGTATTTAACTTGGGTTTTGGCAAACTTATTAACCTCTTTCCGGGAACACACCTCGTATCTCAGGGGATACCACTATTCCTCATTATGCCATTTGGGATTGCTGACCTAAGCCTTTCTAGGGAGAGAGAGCAGTCTTCCTTCTTAATTTCCTCACCTGTTTCTGGGAATGGATTTTGGCACTTCCCGAATGTTTGTCTAGTTTCTGACATGTTGCTTAAATCCCTTCTGCTTAGGTCTTCCTACTCTGCAAAGCAACACTGTGTAGGATAGACTGTTCAAAGTGGGAGGGACCTGAGTAATTGTCCATCCCTCACTCTGCCAGCTCCTGTCTTGTCTTACAGAAGGCTGGGAAGCCAATACTTGGACTTACACTAGGTCCTCTCCTAAGTCACTTGTTCCTTTTCCAGACTAAATAGTACAAATTCCTTTAACTTTTCTCTGTTTATTTTCTAATCTTTTTTCTTATTATTTTTGTTATTTCTCCAGCTTTTCCACGTATCATTCAAGCTGTGAGACCTCAGCCTAGATAAACAGTAATAAAAACTAATAGAACGTGGTTTTATTCTATAATAGAAAAATTACAGAATCATATATGCATATGTTGAACTTCTAGTTCTTTTATGTCATACTCATTTGTTTCATTACAGCATTTGTGTCTCTTTAAAGAAGATATTGTTGACATACAGTTATCTCTGTTTCACCAGAACACCTCACACGCATACACAGATCCATTTCCACTTAGTGTGTTGCCTGCATTTTCTGTTCTTGTGGTGGTTTTTCTCCTTGCAAAGTAAATTATTCTTCCCCTCGTCAGGAATTTCTGGAATCTGAGCTCAAGGAAGATAATTTTGACTTTTGACTGTTTTCTGTGACACTTTCTGTGATGCTCAGCCCAGCATGACACCGTTCACAGATTCATGATACTAACAGAGGTGGTGATGTATACTTGTTAATAGTTAAAAATTTGGTGAAAGTATTAAAAAAAAATCTATCTCTTGGTCCCTTCCATGTATTTGAAATGCTTAGATTTGTGATCATCTTTTTCAGTTATAACTATCATGTATTTATTAGCACATCAGCATTCAAAACATGATACTTTAGAACGTGGAATCAGTTACACTTGGTGCAGTTCCCAAGAGATAACTTAAGATGTAGGGAGCTAGGAGTCATGTTCATGTTTGAGAAATTCCATAACTTGTGGAGGTAAATAGGACCAAAGAGGATAGTGTTTTATATTCTGGATCATCAGATAGTGTTAGACACAAAAGAAGCAGAAAAAGTGGAAGTGGGAGTCCGCTGTGCCAAGGGACTGCTTTGAAAGGCACAGCAATAGTACACGTGCCTAGAGAGGACTCTCACCTCCTGCACATGGACCAGGTGCTCCCTGCCGCCACTGCGTGAAGGCCAGTCAGGCAGTTGTCAGAGCCGGTGCTCCCGTTCCTTGTGGCAGTGCTAATGAAAAATTGGTTTGCTGCAGCATATCAGCAGCCACTTCAGGGAATTCTAGTGTCGTCCCCAAACACGTCACAGGATCTTACTCTACAGACGCAATATGTGTGAATGAAACGCCGTGTCTGAGAGTGTCAACAGGGAACAAAAGAAGACGTTGGGAAATGACACCACTGATGCCAGAAAGTAGGGACCAGATCCAAGAAAAGGTAATCATATTTCCAGTCAGAGTATTTCTGAATGGCAGAATTGCCTGTTTGCTGGTAGTAAATAACCAGGATGAATAAAATGGAGTAGGAAAAGACTTGCTTCCACTGGAGTGGCTTTGCTCATCAGAGTTGGCCTAAGATCCCATCATTTGGGTCAAGCAGTCTCTTCAAAATGATAGCCCAAAAAGGAGAGTTAAAATGTAGACAAGAGTGGTATGCCCTTAAAGGAAGAGGATTTGAGATGCTATGACATGATGGTTAAGATTATTAGGAACCCTGAAAGTCAAGCACACTGGTTTTCCTGCTTTATATGGTTATGTGGTCCTTGGCTACCAGGAAATGTAACTCATATTTCAGTGTTTTGCTGGCATTTCTAGAGCAGAGCTGCTATTTAGCTCTCAAGCTGAAGTACGAAAAACAAAAACAAAGGAGCCCGTCAAATCCAAACAGACCCATGAGACTCAATTTCATTGCTAAGACTGGAATGTAGTCTTACTGCCTAAGTTAATACAAAAGTAAAGCATTTAGGTCTTGAAAAAATTTGTTTCAAGTGGGTAGAGTGCAGTTTATAGCATCAATAAGAACATGATACTCCATAATACCAACTCCAGAGCTTAGGAGTACGGCAGAGTGTCTTTAAGTTCCTCTGATGCCTACTTTCAGCAGACTTTGCCCAGAATTGGTCATATCCAAGTGCTGTGTGGGCCTGGTTCATTCCTACTTAGTTTCTAAAGGGCCATCTTGTTTTTTTGGCATGGCATGTATATTTATCAGTAAAAGTTAGCTTCTAGGTTAATCTAGGTCTCAAGTGAAAACAGTTAAGATTGATTTGATGTTATGCTTACTTTTGATATGACTTTATTTGAAACTCAGATCCTACACTCATCAAAAAGTGCCTTTATTGCCAAGTTTAAAAGCTGACAGTCTGGGCTTCCCTGGTGGCACAGTGGTTGAGAGTCTGCCTGCCGATGCAGGGGACACGGGTTCGTGCCCCGGTCCGGGAAGATCCCACATGCCGTGGAGCGGCTGGGCCCGTGAGCCATGGCCGCTGAGCCTGCACATCCGGAGCCTGTGCTCCACAACGGGAGAGGCCACAACAGTGAGAGGCCCACGTACAGCCAAAAAAAAAAAAGTTGACAGTCTTTTCTCCCATCTCCTAGAAAATATTTAGAAGCAGGTCTTCCTTTGCCTCTTCAGAGAAGGTAAAGCAAAAACCAGTAACTGAGAAATTAGCATCCACGAAAGTTCAAAAATGGAGTATGTGCGTTTCAAAGCCTCCAAATTTGAAAATATTTGCAAACGAATCAACGGACAAAGGATTAATTTCCAAAATATATAAACAGCTCATGCAGCTCAATATTAAAGAAACAAACAACCCAATCCAAAAATGGGCGGAAGACATAAATAGACATTTCTCCAAAGAAGACATACAGATGGCCAAGAAGCATATGAAAAGCTGCTCAGCATCACTAATTATTAGAGAAATGCAAATTAAAACTACAATGAGGTATCATCTTACACCAGTTAGAATGGGCATCATCAGAAAATCTACAAACAACAAATGCTGGAGAAAAGGGAACCCTCTTGCACTGTTGGCGGGAATGTAAATTGATACAGCCACTATGGAGAACAGTATGGAATTTCCTTAAAAAACTAGAAATAGAATCATCATATGATCCAGCAGTTCCACTACTGGGCATATACCCTGAGAAAACCATAATTCAAAAAGATACATGCACCCCAATGTTCATTGCAGCAATATTTACAATATCCAGGTCATGGAAGCAACCTAAATGCCCATTGACAGATGAATGGATAAAGAAGATGTGGTACATATATACAATGGAATATTACTCAGCCATAAAAAGGAACGAAATTGGGTCATTTGTTGTGACGTGGATGGATCAAGAGACTGTCATACAAAGTGAAGTAAGTCAGAAAAACAAATATCGTATATTAACGCATGTATGTGGAACCTAGAAAAATGGTACAGATGAACTGGTTTGCAGGGCAGAAGTTGAGACACAGATGTAGAGAACAAACGTATGGACGCCAAGGGGGGAAAGCCGCGGGGGGTGATGGTGGTGGTGGTGTGATGAATTGGGTGATTGGGATTGACATGTATACACTGATGTGTATAAAATTGATGACTAAGAAGAACCTACTGTATAAAAAAGTAAAATAAAATTCAAAAAAAAAGGCTCCAAATTTAAAAACAAACAAACAAGCAAAAAAAAACAAAGTAGACTAAGCTTCCAGATTGGGAAAGTCTTATTTTATTCTCCCTTTCTTTTTCTTGCCTTATTTCTGACCAAATGAGTTTGTCTTTAAACACAATTTTAGCTTCTTACATGATTTGTGTGTTCTGCTGCTTACAGTGATGATACATTGATTTTGCCGTAAAAAGTCTTGCACTGGGTTGCATTACTCTGAGATGTTATTTTAGAGATTGGTGATGTACATCTGTGAGCGTGTGTGACATGGTATGCAGTAAGCAGTGCCATTAAGCAAGTTATTGCCATCTGCTCCTACCTGCAGTCATCAGTACAGCATCATCATTTTTTCTACAAGCATCAATTGCTGTCTCAGTTTCTGGTTTTTTTTTAATTTGGTGAAATTAATCTTTTCCCTATTAGTCCACATATTTATAATTAACAGTTTTCAGGGACAAAACCACTTGCATTTTGATCTGTGTATCTTTGTTAATTTTGTAGAAATTAGAAATAAAATCTTATAGTGGGTAAGGATAATGATCTCTTTCCCAGTTTGGTTTTGGGTTTTTTTAAAAGTGCAAATCCTGAAGTGTTACTTAAAAATCTGGAGCTCTTCATTGTCAAGAGTTTCAGATTACCAAACAAGCTTCATGGAGCACTACCACTGCAGATAGAGTGTCTGCAGTCCACACCCACGGGGCAGGAAGAGAGTACATCTGAGTACTGTCTGCAAGCAGTGGTCTGCAGTCTTGTTAGCTTTCAGTATACTCTGACATCTCCTGCATCTTTACTCACTCTTAGTGCTAATAAAAATCTCATTTTTCTCTGTACTAGAGCTATAAGATAGCAAACGTGTCATTTAAAAATTAACAGGTGGGCTTCCCTGGTGGCGCAGTGGTTGAGAGTCTGCCTGCCGATGCAGGGGACGCGGGTTCATGCCCCGGTCCGGGAGGATCCCACATGCCGCGGAGCGGCTGGGCCCGTGAGCCATGGCCGCTGAGCCTGCGCATCCGGAGCCTGTGCTCCGCAACGGGAGAGGCCACAACAGTGAGAGGCCCGCGTACCGCAAAAAAAAAAAAAAATATATATATATATATTTAACAGATATATATCTTTTGGATTTAAAAGTCTAGTTAATTTTTTCTCTATCGAGATGTATACTTTCTTTGTATACATGTTTACTTAAATTTATTTTTGCTGCTTTTTGTAAGCATCATATTTCACCTCTAAAGACTTAAGCGTTTATCTCTAACATAACCATAGTATAAGTATCACACTCAGGGAATTTAAGATTGATGCAATACTTTTCTCTAATAGAGTACTTCTCAGATTATCTGTGGTAAAGGATCTGTTTTTAAACTTCCAGTCCATCACCAGCATTTTTGTAATATACAATAAAATGGATTACTAGAAAAATGAAATTTAAAAAAACAGCATATATACAAAGCACTAAGATATCTTCTGGCTCTTCAGGGCAGTTGATCCATTGAACACTTCTTAAACACCCTACTACTGGCAAGCTAATAAGTGAAGCTACCAGTTGAAACAGTTTATTCTTGCCTTCAAGGAGCTCACAGTCTAGTGGGAAGATCAAAGAGCCCAGTAACTCCATTAAGAAATTTAGTGAAGGTGCTCAAATATTTGTTGAACAAATGAAAAAACCCATATTTTAATTGATGTCCTCAGGGCACGTAGTTTTAAAATAAAGAGACTGATTATATAATCTAATAAAACTATCAAATGCTTTCCTAAAAAAATTAATATTTCAAAATAACAACAACAACAGAGAGTTCAGTGAGAAAGGGGAATGGTAACTATGATTTAGTGGATGCCCATTTTCTTTTGGGCACTCTACTCATCACACATTTCATTTTCACCTGTCAGGAAAGGAGAGGAGAGAGAATAGCAGCCTTGGGAAGAGAGAGAGTGTGTTTGTTTTTTATATAGAGGAGACCTGAGCATGCTTGTTGATACGTGGAGGGGAAGAAGTCAGTGAAGAGGGAGATACTGTTCACTGTCTGGTTACTTCTGTTGCTCCAGTGCACCTAGCAACTCAGTCTTAAAAATCAACTAATCAGGGCTTCCCTGGTGGCGCAGTGGTTGGGAGTCTGCCTGCCGATGCAGGGGACGCGGGTTCATGCCCTGGTCCAGGAAGATCCCGCATGCCGCGAAGCGGCTGGGCCCGTGAGCCATGGCCGCTGAGCCTGTGCGTCTGGAGCCTGTGCTCCGCAACGGGAGAGGCCACAGCAGTGAGAGGCCCGCGTACCGCAAAAAAAAAAAAAAAAAAATCAACTAATCAGGGACTTCCCTGGTGGCACAGTGGTTAAGTATCTGCCTGCCAATGCAGGAGACATGGGTTCAAGCCCTGGTCCGGGAAGATCCCACATGCCGCGGAGCAAATAAGCCCGCGTGTCACAACTACTGAGCCTGTGCTCTAGACCCCGCGAGCTATAGCTGCTGAGCCCGTGAGCCACAGCTACTGAGCCCGCACTCCTGGAGCCTGTCCTCCGCGACAAGAGAAGCCACCGCAATGAGAAGCCTGCGTACCGCAACGAAGAGTAGCCCCCGCTCGCCGAAACTAGAGAAAGCCCACACGCATCAACGAAGACCCAACGCAGCCCAAAATAAATAAATAGATAAATGAAAAAGAAAAAAAAAATCAACTAATCATTATTACCCCCAGTCGACTGGGTTGGAAAGGGGGGGGTTGTTAGGGGAGGGGGAACAGTAAACTTAAAAAAATAAAGGAGAAAGAGAGGTACACACATACATTTTGACTTCTTGTTCTTCTCTAACTTCTGTGGGCCAGGGCACAGTGGCTTAGGAAACCTGCTGTTTCTTCCAGAGCCAAGACTGCTTTTATTTTTGCTTTATGATTGTTGTTGACTTGCAGGATTATGAATTACCAATAGATGAGACACCAAAACACATACTCCAAATTTAATTTCATTTTGAGTTATCTACACCACTATTCCCATCAGTGTTGTAAAGCAGAAAGGAATTTAGGCATTAGAATCAGAAAACAAAGATTTGGGTCCTGGTTCTGCCATGTAATTGTGTAATTTTGGACAGATCACTAAATCTCCTTGAGCTTCACTTTATCCTTCTTTAAAATAAGTGTCTTCACAGGATTGTTGTGAGGTGCAAATAACATAATGTAATTAAAAGAGAAGTCTTTGTAAACCATAATGTCAGTTATAGTTACAGAATGCTGACATTTTAAAAATAGTCATATATTTGGACTGGTGCTGTACCTGGTCTCAGGTGACTTAATCATTGAATTATTAAATCTCCATTATTAATTTTCCTTACAGATGCTCAAGAGACTGCTTTGTGGGTATAAATCAGAGAGCTTTAGTTTTTATCGTTAAAAGATTGTCCTTATTCCTGCAACTAACTCTCAAACTAGGCATATTTTTCACCATTTTTAAAGTTACTTATTGTTAAGTGACTAAAGTAATGTTCCTCAGACATCCCTAAATTTTTTGATTCTAGGCTAGAAACAGGAATAATCTATTATCAGAAGCTTAACAAATTAGTATATTTATTTAATGAAAACACTGAAGTCTGGAATGACTCATTGTAAAGTTGAACTCCCTTCCCCAGAATATAAAGTGACTGATGGTCCATCTCTACTTTCAAGGTAACACTGAGCACCTTGGGTAATTGTATAGCCCAGAAAAATGCAAGGTTATGGAAGGGTTACACTAAATGAAATGCCCTTATCCTTAGGGATCATACATTCTGGGTCAAAAGACAAAAGCACGTAAAACATTTAACAAGCAGAATCCGTACTGTATGGTGGAGAAGAACATGGGCTCTGGAACCAGACTGCCTGAGTTAGAATCTTGCTGTGGCTGTGCCACTTACTACTTTGGAACCTTGGAAAGTTACTTAACTTTTTTCTGTGCTTCAGTTTCTCCATCTGTAAAATGGGATACTAATAATACCTATATCATAGGATTGCTTTGAAGACTAAATTACATAATACGCTTAGAATTGCCTGCCATATAGTAAGTACTATATGTGTTTTCAGCTGCTATTATTATATGTTTAGATGTTAAATTATGTATGATTCAGTCACTTGGTATAATAGGGTTTCACAGATCATTTAGGCAGGTAGAGTCAAGGAAAGTTTTATAGAGGAGGTGGTACTTACCAGAACCTTCAAGGGTAGATGGACAGAGGCAGAGGAGAGAAAGAAAGGTAAATTAGGCCCAGGGAATATCATCAACAAAAGCTTAAAAATGGGGCCAAATTTGTTAAGTTCACTGAGCAGGAAGGAGACCGATCTTATCAAAGTATCTGGATAAGATGGAGGGTGAATATTGTTCAGATCAGTGGTGGGATGAGAATGGGTAGGGTAGACAAGACTATTAGGCTGAAAATAGCATTTTGCAGTTTGCATTCACATTTATTATATGTTCACTTTTATTTATGTCACTTAAATCTAACAAAACTATTATTCAGATATATTTATGTGACATAAACATACATTTTATTATTATTGTTGTTACTTTCATTTTCATTTTATAAATAAGTATACTTGAACTCAGAGAGGTGTAACTTGTCCAGCAGCATCAGGTTTTCACACCAAACCCAGCCCCATTCCTCTATATCTTGCTGTTTCTCTTCCTTTGCTAGATGTACGGGTAGATTTGAGCGTCAGCTCAGCCAGTCAGGTAGGCTCTTTTCCCATCTTCTACCTTTGACCCCTGGAGTGGTTTTCAGGCCATTGGCACTTCTCTAGTGAAGTAAATTGGGTCAAGATGAAATGTATGCCACCTGTTCCCTGACTCTTTCAGGAAATGAAGAGAGGAGTTTTGATTAAATTTACCGTTCTTTTCAGACCTGAGGCCATGTGTGGTTCATAGCGCCCCGGATATGCTTTATAGTATGGAACTCTGCTCTGTACTTTCTTTAATAAGGACACACACACACACACACACACAGAGGAAAATTTTGATACCCTTAAAGATTCTACAAAACTTGCTAAATTTAATTGAATTATCAACTGGACATTATTATATATTATTAATCTAATATTTGACATGGTGGAGTGTAGGAGTGTGTGTGTATAAACAAATACACGGTGTAGGAGAAGATGCTGAAATGTTAAAGTTAACATTCCCACTTAGAAAATGGAATAGTTTGCAGGCTACTTGTCTGAATGTCACTCTGTGTTATTTTCCCGCCTACCGGTGGGTAGAAAAACAATGAACACATTTTACTTAAAGTTCCTTGGGAGTATGGTAATCCCAAGAAGTGCGAAGAGAAGTAGAAGCAAATATGCTGTTAGGAATGTCAATAACTTTAGTAACCCTGATTGCTGTGATAGATGCTGTACCTTATGGGAGAGTCTAACATTATCCTAAGACTTGCAAATGATAAAAATAGATCATATTTATGGAAATTAAAATACGGATATTTGTATTGTTGGGCTATATGAAGGGTGCACATCTTTTTCTCAACAATCTTTGGTTTAAATTATGTCAGTGAATCAAAATCATGATGGATTTAATGTTCACGCTGGCAGTTTATTTTTAATGTGAATAAAATTAACAGTGAAACTGTGATAAAAGGTAGTTGTAAGTATCTTCTGTAAAGTGCCACTGATTCTTGGATTCAGAGCTGAGCCTGGGCTCCTTCAAAGGCTAGGACTCTTCTTCCTCTCTTAGAACCTCCACATCTCTTGGCATGTTTCTGGGCATATAGTAAGCTGGTGTTGATAGACGGGATATTCACATCATGGTTGGAGGGAAGAAGGATCACTTTTTTGATTAGTCACTCTGGATGTAAGTGTTCTTGTAACGGACTTGTCTGTAGAACGACATTGCAAGATAGCTTTAAAGATCTGTACATATTTGTGTGTGGGGTAGTGGGAGTTGTGTGTTGATTTCCAATTAGCCTGGTTGCAGGCTCTTCAGAGGTGTAGCATATCGAGTTTTCTGTCATTGTGCTGTTTCTGTTGAAGACCAATTTGTTGTAGTATTTTGGTATGCATTCTGATAAATGGTGATCTTCTATTAAAATATGGCATTTTTTCTATTAAAAAAAAGATGAAAACTTGGTGACATACCTGGTATATGCTAGGCATCTAATAAATAAGTAATAGTTGTTATTGTTGTTATTTAAAAATTTTTATTGACCAAATGTTTTGATTTCGACTTCGCTTTTCTTCTGATCTTTGAAAATACATATTGTTAGTAAGTGTTGGTTTATATTTCGTGCCTTTGAAGGAAAGAATAGAAATATTACTCCCTTCTAAGATTGCTGATCTTAAAATATTTTTGTGCCTTTTTTATTGTAGGCAACTTTACCACATTCTTACAATAGGCATTCAAGATAGTTCACTTATTAATACAAGTGTATATTTTAAGACAAGGTATTTGACCAATTGAATAATAGATTGTAGTAACCTGGAGTAAACCAGATTCAGCTGAAATCTCACTGATCCCACTAGATGGCGTTAATTCATTAAGTGATATCTTCATCCTCTAACTTAAGCAGACAGCCTCCTATGTAGTTCAACTGATTTGAGTATCTTTACAGGGTGAGCGTGGCAGTGTACTCTTGGACTCTTTGCTGTTTATATATAGTGATTTGTGGAGGCTATTTGGAAATACTAGGAAGATCAGAAGGCTGAGGGCAGATTTATTCAAACTAAAAAACTGTAATAAACTACAGTATTTTGTTAGGTGCTAATTAATTCTAGCTTTGACTTAGCCTCTGCCCTAATTATATATCCAACTGAAAGATTCAGAACTTACTGTTTCCTCATAGTTTATCGCCCTATTATCATAATCTTGTTTGGGCTTCTGGAAACATTGGAAAACAATTGAAAATGGGAAGCAGATACTTCTTAAAGCATATAGCTTATAACAGATTTAATTTTAAATAATTTGGTTCTTATTTGTAAGGACTAGATCAACAGTGATTCATTTGTGGGTTATTCTGGTTCTTCAGTCATAAATGTAAAATAAAACAAACGTCCCAATTCTTTAATTCTTTCTTATGTGAATTTGAATTACTTATTATCTACAAAGACCATTTTATATTACAGATTAGTCAATTTCAAAGTTTAAAAATTGTGCTTTTCCACAGTCGTTTGTAGGCCCCAAATAAATAATTAAGCTTTTTTTCCATATATGTTTTATTTTCTTCTGTTCTTAAGAATTCTGACGTGAAATTTTTTTAAAGAAATGATGATGAATACATTTCACATGCAAAAAAGTCGTTCCGCATTTCATTAGAAGTGATTTTTTTTCTTTATAATCAGATTCATATAGCTAGAATAAAATTGTTTCAAAATTGATGGGATGATCCGTCTTGAGCCATAGAGGCTTAATTGCGCTACAAATATTATACTTTTATTCATCGCCCATCGGGAGTAAGTGGTTGGTGCTGATGGTTCCCTTAAAGTTTATGTAACTATTCCAACATAAGGTAGTTCACATTTCTTAGTAAAAAGATTGCCGATAGTTTTATCCACTGGTTATAATAAAAAAGTTGAGAACAATCAAGGACTTTTGCCAGTAGAGTCAGAATAATGTGCTTTTAAAAAAATTTTATTGAAGTATAGTTGATTTACAATGCTGTGTTAATTTCTGCTGTACAGCAAAGTGATTCAGTTATACATATATATATTCTTTCCCATTATGGTTTATCACAAGATATTGAACATAGTTCCCTGTGCTCTACAGTAGGACCTTGTTGTTTATCCATCCTATATATAATAGTCTGCATCTGCTAATCCCAAACGCCCAATCCTTCCCTCCCCCACCCTCCCTCCCTGTTGGCAACCACAAGTCTGTTCTCTATATCTGAGTCTCCTTCTGTTTCATAGATATGTTCATTTGTGTCATATTTGAGATTCCACGTATAAGTAATATCATATGGTATTTGTTTTTCTCTTTCTGACTTACTTCACTTAGTGTGATAATCTTGAGGCCCGTCCACGTTGCTGCAGATGACATTATTTCATTCTTTTTTATGGCTGAGTAATATTCCATTGTTTATATATAGCACATCTTTTTAAAATTTTTATTTTATATTGGAGTATAGTTGACTTACAGTGTTGTGTTAGTTTCAGGTGTACATCAAAATGATTTAGTTATACATATGCATATATCCATTCTTTTTCAGATTCTTTTCCCATATAGGTTATTACAGAGTATTGAGTGTAGTTCCCTGTGCTGTATAGTAGGTCCTTGTTGATTATCTGTTTTATATATAGTAGTGTTTATATGTTAATCCCAACCTCCTAATTTATCGCCCCCCCCCCACCATTCCCCTTTGGTAACCATAAGTTTGCTTTCTGAGTCTGTTTCTGTTTTATAAATAAGTTCATCTTTTAGATTCCACATGTAAGTGATATCATATGATATTTATCTTTCTCTGTCTGACTTCACTTAGTATGATAATCTCTAGGTCCATCCATGTTGCTGCAAATGGCATTATTTCATTCTTTTTTATGGCTGAGTAATATTCCATACTGTCTGTACCAGATCTTCTTTATCTGTTCATCTGTTGATGGACATTTAGGTTGCTTCCATGTCCTGGCTATTGTAAATAGTGCTGCAGTGAACATTGGGGTGCATGTATCTTTTCAAAGTATGGTTTTCTCCAGATATATGCCCAGGAGTAGGATTGCTGGATCATACGGTAGCTCTATTTTTAGTTTTTTTAAGGAGCCTCCATACTGTTCTCCATAATGGCTGTACCAGTAATACGTTCCAACCAACAGTGTAGGAGGGTTCCCTTTTCTCCACACCCTTTCCAGCATTTATTGTTTGTAGACTTTTTGATGATGGCCATTCTGACTGGTGTGAGGTGATACCTCATTGTAGTTGCGATTTGCATTTCTCTAATAATTAGTGATGTTGAGCATCTTATCATGTGCTTTTTGGCCATCTATATGTCTTCTTTGGAGAAATGTCTATTTAGATCTTCTGCCTATTTTTTTTTTTTTTTTTGCGGTACGTGGGCCTCTCACTGTTGTGGCCTCTCCTGTTGCGGAGCACAGGCTCCGGATGCGCAGGCTCAGTGGCCATGGCTCACGGGCCTAGCCGCTCTGCGGCATGTGGAATCTTCCCAGACCGGGGCACGAACCCATGTCCCCTGCATCGGCAGGCAGACTCTCAACCACTGCGCCACCAGGGAAGCCCTATTTTTTGATTGAGTTGTTTGGTTTTTTGATATTGAGCTACATGAGCTGTTTGTATGTTTTGGAGATTAATCCCTTGTTGGTTGCATCGTTTGCAAATATTTTCTCCAATTCTGTGGGTTGTCTTTCCGTTTTGTTTATGGTTTCCTTTGCTGTGCAAAAGTTTTTAAGTTTGATTAGGTCCCATTTGTTTTTTTGTTTTGTTTTGTTTTTATTTTCATTACTCTAGGTGATGGATCCAAAAAGATATTGCTGCAATTTATGTCAAAGAGTGTTCTGCGTATGTTTTCCTCTAAGAGTTTTATAGTATCCAGTCTTACATTTAGGTCTTTAATCCATTTTGAGTTGGTTTTTGTGTATGGTGTTAGAGAATGTTCTAATTTCATTTTTTTACATGTAATAGCTGTCCAGTTTTCCCAGCACCATTTATTGAAGAGACTTTATTTTCTCCATTGTGTATTCCTGTCTCCTTTGTTGTAGGTTAATTGACAGTAGGTACCTGGGTTTACTTCTGGGCTTTCTCTCCTATTCCATTGACCTATATGTCTCTTTTTGTGCCAGTACCATACTGTTTTGATTAATGTAGCTTTATAGTATAGTCTGAAGTCAGGGAGCCTGATTCCTCCAGCTCTGTTTTTCTTTCTCAAGATTGCTTTGGCTATTTGGGGTCTTTTGTGTTTCCATACAGATTTTAAGATTTTTTTGTTCTAGATCTATAAAAAATGCCATTGGTAATTTGATAAGGACTGCATTGAATCTGTAGATTACCGTGGGTTATATATACCACATCTTCTTTATCCGTTTGTCTGTCAATGGACAAAATAACATGTTTTATAAATCAGAACAGGAAGATCTGAGTACACTGTGCCCATTAGTCAAATTAGTATCTGAAATGAGGGTTTTACTTTTTTTTATGATCTTAGGAAGCTTTAACCAAAAAATAGCAACTGCTGAAGGTAATTTAGTATATGCAAGGCATAACTGTATTGTGACTGATTTTTTTTTTTGGTGACTTCTGAAAATTAGTTCATTTCTTTCTAATCACACCTTATGCACGTTTGTATTTACAGGTGTCATACAGGCATGTATTAAAATTTAACTGCATAATCTCATTTTCAGTACCCAGAGAAGTTTCTGATGACAGAGAAATACTGTTGTAGAGGGGAAGAGTAAATAGTGTCGCATGACAGTTGGAGCTTATCTACATGGTGTGTTTTTTCTTTGGGAGTAGACATAAGAAGAGGAATAAAATTTGAGTGTATGCCGGTATATGAGTATAATGAATGAGAGGGAAAGATCATCTTTTCAGGAGGCATTAACTCTATTTTGCAAACAGATCTTTGGGTGATAAGTCCTTTGTCTTGAGGAGACAGTTTAGTGGTATGCTATCCACTGCTGGCAGGATATAGCACTCATCCACAGTAAAACTTAATTACTATAACAAAATAAATACTCCTATGCTGTGCAAACCAATATGAAGGAAAATGAGTTTCTGTTGTATAAGAGGTCAGATGAGCACGGTTCTTTAAAACTGTTACGTTGAAGAAAAGGATACAGGATGTTCTGTTAGCCACTGATCAAATATTTTAGTTCATGAAGTATCCTCACTTACATGTTTTAAGTAGCTTTTAATACAGTCTTAGAACAAGGACTTCCTTCTCTTCTCTGCCCCCACCCCCATGTCTCTTCTTTCTTCTTTTTTTTTTCATTGAAGTATAATTGACGTATAGCAGTATTTCAGGTGTATGACATAATGATTTGATATTTGTGTAGTTTTTTTATTGAAGTGTAATTGGCATATAACATATTGGTTTTTTATTTCTTATGTATTAAAAGTGAAATCCTTTTCCTTTGGTCAAAAGTTTGCTGTATACAAGCCATCTCAGATTGATTCACTGTGTTGTACAGGAGCACCATCCGTAATGTCAGACCATTTCTGAGAACATTGTCGTTAAGAGCTCTTTTTCATTGAGTTATTTGGTTTTTATGAAGATGAATATCTGATTAAATTTCTTACTAGTATGCATAATTTGGTGATTTTTAAAATTTAAGGAAAATAAAGTTAAAAAATTTTTAAGTAAAATGGGACTAGAAAAAGAGAGGAGAGGACTTTAAGCATTGGTATGTCTTTTTAATTTTCTACTTCGTGACTCCATTAAAAAAAAACCCAACTCTGTAATTTTGAAGTAGAGATTCTGAAATTATCACTTTTCTAAAAATATCACTTACAGCTGAAACTTAATATATCTAAGCATTTTAGTTCTGGGGATGATACATATTTTCATAAAGATGTGTTTCCAAATGGAAATAGCACTGAGGCTTCTGAAATAGGGAACCTTTCCAAAATAGGCTTGTGGTTGCCTGGGTGAAGAATATTAGGTTGCAACAGTGAAAAAGGAAATCCTGGTATAGGAAGCAATTGATGAAGGGCAAGTATCCACAGAGTCTAAGGCACTTGTATGGGCCTGTGTGCAAGGTCTTGACAGCACCTTTCAAATTAAATATCATATTCTCCATAGTGTCCTGAGCCAAGCGTATGTTTCCATCTTCGTTTCTGTTATACATAATATATCATTCTTATTTTTAATCTTCTGTAAGTACTAGTCATCATCCTAGTGAGAATTACAGCCTTTTCTCGCTGCCCTTTGTGAAAATGTCATCATAATAATGGGCAGCAGGCAGCTTTTATGGTGTTTTAAAAATCAAGTTCATCAGCGTTTTTAGACTATCAGTTTATTATTTAGTGTAATTATCAGTGCTAGGAATACTGAGTGTTTTATAACTCTAATTTTATTTTTTAAAGTTTTTTTCTCTTTTTTCTTTGAGTGGGGTGGGGAATATATAGGTATTATCCTAATTTTATCACAGAGGCTACTAATATTAAAGAGAGGCTGAGTGATGACCAGAGTCATATAGATGGGGTGAAAGGAAAACCAGCATCCTGGTTGGTAAAGTTTTTTTAGCTTTCAACCCAAGCTCTTCCCTTGTACAGTACAGTAAGTACAATGTTTTCAGGGCTACTTTTGTTTAAATGGAACTCTTCATATACAGATTTTCTTTCAAAACAAGAAACATTTGAGTTTTTAAAAGGTTCTACCAAGAAACTTGTTCTAGTCCTGTTTCTACAACCTTCTCGTATCTCAGAATCTCTCAAAATAATTTTAAATGGGTTTATGCCTTTCGGGGGAGAAGAAAAAGGCACGAAACAAACTTACCTGGTATTGCAAGTCCCAAAGAGTTGGAACTATAGTATTCAAGCTTTAGTAAAATTTTTGCAGCAGATACATATTTATTAAACTAATGCACTTTATTTTTTAAAAATTTAATTAATTAATTATTTAGGCTGTGCTGGGTCTTCCTTGCAGTGCACTGGCTCTCTAGTCGCTGTGCACGGGCTCTCTAGTTGTGGCACGCGGGCTTAGTTATGGTATGTGGGATCTTAGTTCCCCAACCAGGGATGGAACCTGGGCCCCTGCATTGGGAGCGTGGAGTTGTAACCACTGGACGACGAGGGAAGTCCATAAACTAATGCATTTTATTTGAATTTACTTTATATGGCCTGTGTTTTAAGTAAAAATGTACCATCAGTGTATTTACTGTTGAAAATATTAAGTGTTTTTTTGTTTGTTTGTTTGGGGGACTTCCATTATTACAAGCATGTGATTTTAGCTTTGGGGAAGAACGCACCTGAATAAGGATGTGAACTAGCTTTTGGAGGCTGTTCGGGGTGAAGGTGGGGCTGTAAACTCCCTGAAATGTGTGCAGTGTGTGTGTGTATATATTCTTACACTTATGGCATTTTGGGAGGCCAGGTACATAGTTCTTCATTATGATGTTAAAGGCGTTAAAGATGTAACCCCATTGGTAAGATCATGATCTAAATCAGATCACTTACTAGGATTGAATATGAAGCATTTCATTTTTCCCCTCAAATGAAGAGGGCCACATATGAATACCTTTTTTTCAGAATAATGCTTTTAAAAGCTAGAAGTGTTTGCTGGGGAATCATAATTTATAAATGGAAAGGGATTTAGTAGATTACTCTTGTATTCTATTGGAAAGTTAATAAATTTCACAAGTTATAGTAAGTACAAGTTACAAATTAGTTCCTTTCTGAAACATTAGCCATTCCACATTTATTTTGAGGACTAAGTACCCTACTTATGAAAGCCAAATATAGAAACAGATCTTAAGGATGAAGCAAAGGAAAAAGTTGCTCAAAGGAGCTCAACTTACCATTAAAGCCCAGCCAGTGTGCCAGATTGTAATGATTTAAATCACTAATGAAATTCATGTTGTTTTAGAGGAATTTTTTTAAACATTAAGCGAGGTAGTAATTTTCCAGTAGTCAAATTTAATGAAAACATTTACTCATGTAAATTGGAGCTTTATTTTTATATATTAGTTTTGCCGTTTTGTTTTTACTAAAAATAGTCATACTTTTTCTTATATTTCCTCATGAAATCTTTCAGAACCACTTCTAGAAATGGCATCATTTTGCCATAAGTATTTTGTTTTCTCCTCCATCTAGTTTTTATGAAGTAGTGCTAACTCTGCCTTAATTTGATTTGGCATCCCTGCAATTGAACATTTGTAAGTATCTTGTATTATGGCCCATCTGGGTTGTCATAGAAACCAAAGACCTCCATCCTCTTCCCTCTAGTTAAAAATGGAATGCAAACAGGGCTTCAAAGTGACGTTTTTCTAGTACGAGTGACAGCCCTGTGAAGTGCAGAAGAGAAAGGTTTCTTATTGGTTTTATTCTCCCATGGCCTATCTTACCAGTTAACTCTGATGCATGCAGTTTTTCTCTTGAAAATCTGGCAAGACACTAATGGAATTTTTAAAATGTAAGCATCAGGGGGAAAAAAAGAATGCAGCTAATCCCCTTCCTGCTCTTTTCTTGTACAAAAATGCAGTGTTAGCTAGCAATGTTTTTGTTTTCTTCCCTGTGTTATTAGCTGTTCTGTTGAAGCTGTGGGACACGTGGTGGAAACACTGATTAGTTACTACAAGTGTGGCTTTCATTATTAGTCTCATTTATTTTTCAGGTCAGGTGAACGTGGTTTTATCTCATTAGAACCTATGGGCCCATTGGTTAAGTACATGGCAGTAATTCATTGGAAAAGAAGTTTGTTGATATGGAAGTTCTAATGGCCATATCATTAGCCATTCTAAAACATTGTAGAGCCCTGATTCTAAAACGTAATTCTAAAACACTGCCCCATTTCCACCACCCTGGTAGTCACAGAATCCTTGACTTGACTTTGATGGTTTTTCAACTTCCACATTCCCTTCAGCTTTCCTACCAGAACTATACATGACTTATATGATGTTTCTGCTTTTAAAGCAGCTAATAAGTTCCAGTATGCTATTTCCGTTTTTTAGCAAAATGTCTAGGTTTGATGGTTAAGATTTATTGAACTATTGATGTGGCATTACTCAAAGTTTAGAGTGTTAAATTCTTGTTTTAACATAGGTTTTGCATTTAGAAAATAACACACATAGTGACCTCTATGAAACAAACAATGAAAATCTGACCTGTAAGTTTATATCCTAATAGAAATGTTCCAGAAGGGTTGGATTAAAAAATCATTAGACAATTGTAGTTGGTGAGTTTTTGGTCAGTTTTAAGTCTACTGTTTTTCAAAAGGAAAACATTAAAGTCTTTAACATCTACGATTTGACTGTTAGCTAGTTCTGGTAATTGTGTACTTTCTTTTAATAATCTATAAGAAATGTTATAGTTCTTTTACATACACATCTTCTGTTTCCTGAAATAGCTATATAAACTTTTTAAAGAATTTAACTTTTTAATATTATACCTCAAAATCTAATACATACTCTGTAGATATATTCAATAAATAATGTCTTCAAACCTTATACAACCTATTATGGCCCTGACATCCTTTTAAATCTAAGATGAAAGAATGATTAGCAAAGTGCGTGCAAAACAGCAAGCAAATTGATAGTTGTGGGTGATTCAAAGGATGTTCTGAGAACCTTTTCTAATGCTGCTTTACATTTGTGTGCTAATCACACAGATGGAAACCCATCTCTGGATAAGTTGCCAATCTTTAAAACAAAGAAGACCAAAATGGTTTGTATTTGTAGTTCATGCTCTTGTCCTCTGGGATTCAGTAATCTTTTTAGCCTGTCCACAGTAGTACGTGTATATTTCTGGGTAGCAGGCTGATTGCTGCTGATGGTACTAAAATGTTTGGATAGGAGCAAAACTGTGTTGCCGTCTTCCTCATGAGCTCAGTGTTCAGAGATGACCTGTTTGCACATGGGCCTGTGGTGTATCATTTTTTGGTACAAGAGCAGTAGAGTGAGGTCTGACTCTAGTTGATTAAAGTGGTAGTTTTAGATTCCTACAAGAGGGCCGATTGCTGGTGAGGGAGGTTGAAATTGCAGAATGAGTTTGCTGCACGAGGCAGGTCTGCCCAGCAGCAGGTTGATTCGCGCCATGAGACAAGCAGCACACATAAACAGATGGCCCAACAATGAGTCAGAGCCACAGGTCCGGAGCAGGTAGATTGGCTTCTGCCTCATTCTTGACATGGTTATAGAGAATGGAATTTTAACATCTACCACTCCTAAAACTGAAAACTAAGTACTTAGTGAAAGAAGTTCTACTCATTAGGAAGTGAAAAATACGCATCATTAGGCAGAAGAGAAATCTGTCACTGGATCTGGACACTGAAACCCAACATCTCCAGGAGCTGGGTCCTATAGGCATGGGCTGGCTTTATCTTTTGGCATTTGGTCATTCAGTATTATTATACTGAATGCTTCAGCTGTCATGCTTGCTGTAATATGCAGCAAGAAAAATCTTATGTCTTTGATACTGGGTTTTAAAGAATTATGAACTATTTAGTTGCAAGACAAATCTGATATTTGGGTTAAGAAGATAATTTTTTAAAAAGGATACCACGGTGGTAAGTGTCATACAAACATAAAGTAATGTGAGTTTGTAATGGTATCAAGCAAAAGAAAAATATTAGTGGAAAAATCCTTCAGTTTCATATGTAAAGCATTAAAAAAAAAAGTGTAGTGGAATTCCCAGATCCAGTTATCCATCTTCAAAATGTAAATGCAAGCAATCATTTCTCTGCCAGATACTTTCAGAAGTACTAAGTATCTCATTAATTTTCAAAAACAAGGTTTTGCTGTAGTTTATATCTCTAGAAAAGTGTTTTAAATGTAACATTTGATGAAGAAAATGCTGTACCACTGAATTCTTGTACTTGAATTTTCTGATTGTCAGATTACACTTACCATAGACCAACACTCTCAGTGCATATATTTGCCAAAGAAAGCGAGTTAGTAGTGAGTAGCATTGTCAAGGTACCTGTCGACCTTCCGTAGGTCACTGTGGTAGGGATGTATCCAAAAACACAAACTACAATGGTGGAAACCTTTTCTGAGATGCTGTGAGGGCTGTGGATGCCATTGGTTAGAGCAGAGGTATACATCTGGCTGCTTTTTGTTTCCCCAATAATTGGGAACCTATTCAAGATTAATTGTGCCCGCACCTATTTCCCAAACTGGCTTTCGTTTTATCTGCTCAAGCATGTACCACCTGGTCTTTGCTCAGGGTAGGAGCACTAATCTACGGATGGAAAGAAGCGTTCAGGGCACTGCATTAAAAACTGCAGGAGAATGCATTATTAATGGGGTAGGTCTCTTTTCTCTCTCTCTCTCTCAAAAAAGGGAAAAGGGAAATCAGTTATATGTGCACTGTCAAGGAGGATAAGGATAGACTTAGTGCTAGTTCTTAACCAATTTTTTTTTTTTTTCCCCCGGTACGCGTGCCTCTCACTGCTGTGGCCTCTCCCGTTGTGGAGCACAGGCTCCGGATGCGCAGGCTCAGCGGCCATGGCTCAGGGGCCCAGCCGCTCTGCGGCATGTGGGATCTTCCCGGACTGGGGCACGAACCCGTGTCCCCCTGCATCGGCAGGTGGACTCTCAACCACTGCGCCACCAGGGAAGCCCTTAACCAATTTTTTTAATGAGTTACTGAGAGATACCTAAGGAGAAATACTTGAGTAAATTACCTTCACAACATGCAGCTTGTAGACACCAAAGTGATCTGACTGTAATACAGATCACCCAGTGATTGTGTCACCCTGCAGCTTTAGTATATCGAGTACATTTCTTATAGGATGCCACATTATCAAAGGTTAGAAAAACAGTAATAAATTTGGGGTTTTAATATTGTGAAGATTATCAGAAGATTTTGAATCACTTTTGGTTTGAATAAGCTCCCATCATCTGTTTGCTGGTTTCAAGACTTTACGGTTTTGGTTTGTTTTTGTCTACACATGTATAATTGAGCTGAATATGTGTGCCAATAAGTAGAGGAGCTGCAGAGCTGCATTCAGCTTCTGCTTAAGTCTGCAGTATTAAAGTGTTCCTTTTGTTGCATGTGCTGGTCTTGCAGACTCTGTAGAGCCTTATCGAATGCAGCCAGTTGGTGCTGCTGGTATGGAGGCACAGGGGAGCTCTCATGTGGAAGGTTAATGGAGTGTAATTATAAAGAAAAATGAACTGCTCAACTACTCTATCTCACTCTACCTGCACCAAGAGTGACAAGTGCTCTGATCTTTTATAAACCCTGGGGCAGAGGTTTAACCATCTAAAATTATGACAGTATAACTGTCACACAAACAAACACCCTGTGAAGTATAGGTATGCACCCCTGTGTAGGAATGATTCCTTCCTATTACAGGAAGTCTCAGGAAAGGAGCACCTTCAACCATCAAGAAAAGCTCCTTGTTAAACATTGTGCTTTTGTGTCACTTCTTCTTTTCCACTCAATTTGTTCCATTTTCTTTTCCTAAAGATGCTTTCCCCCTTCTGATTAGTGGCAAGGCTGACAGCCTGCACACGAGTAGGTCCATTCCACTGTATGCCTCAGACGACCAATACCCTTGCTTTCTCCAAGTCTGTCGTGCTTGCCCTTACAGCCACTCTTAAATCAACTGGGTTCTTTTAAAGGGGATGGAAACAACCGTCTCTTCTCATTCTCAGCATCTAAGCAGAGTAGGCTGTAGAAAGCCCAAATACCGTCTGATGGGTTTTTCTCCCGGGATGTCCATATTGCAGAGATTCTTATTACACACATTTCAGTGGGCTCGAGATGGAGTTAGAGCCTTAGTTCCTTTGGATGAAAATATCACAGGAAATATTTAGAAAGGAAAATGACAGCTTGGAGGTACAAGGACAGAGAAGGACCAAGGAGACATTCAAAGGGTGTGATGAGTGGACAAATCTGTGTACTAGTGTGTCACGTTGCCAGTGAGTATTGCGAATTCATCCTGCTACTGGAACATCTGAAGGGTAAGTGGAGCTGGATTACGGAGCCGAGTTGATTGAGGGCTTTTGCCAGCTCAGCGCAGAGTTGACATAAGGTGTTGCAGAATGATGCCACAACAACAAAACCCCTGACATCTTTTTCTTACAAAGGCTAAAATATAACCATTCCTGGCGAGGCTGTGCAGCCTACTGAGATAAGTAAATTCAGCATCACATACATTAGGCCTGTGGAGACTAAGCAGAAGTGATGGCTGTGTCACTTGCACAACAGTCTTATTGACTGAGCCCTGGTCTTGCATGGCGGTGAGGGAGGGGCAGCCAGGATTCCTAGCAGCGGCTCTGAAAGCAGGGAGGCTGATTTTAAAACCTCTCTGTGTGGTTTATAATGTTATTTCCCCAGCCCCTTTGCATATGGGTTCTGCTCATCTGTGCTCTACTTTAAAAGCAAAATAGCTGTATAGTTTTTATGGCAGTAGGATAAATCTGTTAGTGAATAAAAATTTTAAATCCAGCTTTATATTAGTGGCTGGTATGTAAAGTTTGCTGTGATTTACTCCCTTAAATACTGGAACCCACTATTTTACCAGTCTAAATGTTGCCAGCATCCATTACATTTATTAAATTGAAGTCATTGTTCCAGAATTGAAGTTTTTGGCTTGAGTTAGAAGGTTAGCAACAGAATCTTAAAATTGTCCATCATACTCCATAGATGAGGAAGCGTATCATTCTTGTTGTGTTGGCTCCAGCGTGTATCCCTCCTCAGCTGCCAGAGAGAGTATCTTTGATGATAGAAATACAGTCTCTCTGGCATTTTGGAGCAAGTTATCCAGCACTGCCCAGTCCCTTTAAGAACATTCTCAGCCCTGCTGGTGCTCAGAGCTTATAGGAAATTTGCCTTAGGATGGTCACTCTTGGTATAATTTGCTCCAGACCCATCTCTCAAGCCATCCATGCTTCATCTCCGGCTGTCCCAATTCCTACCTGACCGCATCCTCAGGCTCCTCTCCTGCTTGGCCCCTTCAGTTTGTTGCACAGGTTATTCTTCTTCCTTGGCTTTTGACAGTCTATCTTTGTTTCCAGACGGTTAACTATATCTAGAGACGGATGTCCAACAAAGGACATCTCTCCCCCTGGCCGAGCTCCCCACACCAGTATACTCTACATTTAGTCAGTCCACTTGGATATCATCCAACCTCCTGTTGGCCCCAGAAGTATTGGCTCAGACAAATGAGCTCCAGCTCTTTGTTCAGTGAACAGAGCTTCATTCAGACTAGTTTTCCAGCTTTTCGCACTGGGAGCTTTGGTGAGGAGTGCCGGGTGCGAGCCCTCTGCACGTAGCAGGAACCCTATGAGCAAGTGAAACGAGACTCAGCACGAGAGAAAAACAGACTAGTTTTCCAGAGGAGAGGGATTCCATATTCTAGTGCCCTTTTTACTGTTAGGTAACTGTGTAACTTTTGGTTAGTCGTCAGTCACCTCAGTTTCCCTGTCTGAATCAAAGACAGTTGCCTTAATTCACCCCATGTAGTTGTGAGAATCTTATTTGATAAGAGGGTGTGAAAATTTACAACTAGAAAGTGCTATATAAACGTATGATTGTTTAAGCTAAAAAAATCACACTATTAGGGAAATGTTTGTGAAAATGGTATCATCATTTTTCATTTAGGGTTCACTCAGAAAGTAAGATTCTTGAAAAATTATTAATGAATACGTATGTTTATAACATAAGTTCCTTTTCCTTAATCATGTAAACTAAGTGATTTTGAAAAATCCCCAGTACTCAGAAACAAGAACCAGTTAAGTGTAGGAGTTGTTTCTAGTGTTCTGGTTGGATTCCAAGTCTGATGATTATGTTTTGCTTTCTGTAATTCCCTGGACAGCTTCAACAAGGTAGTTTTCATTTTTCTGACCTCTACAGTGTGGCTGTTTAAACAGCTGCTTTCTTCAGCCCTAGGGACAGCTACGGTTGGGTGGTAGAGAAACTGATTCTAGCTCATTCTTACATTGGTGTTACATGATGGGAGGAGGTTAAATTGTCTGCAAGGTACTTTAAGCTATTTGGATAAAATTGGCACAATTATGGAACATATTACTAAATTTTTTATTCTTTTATATTTTGTATATTGTCTCTCATATCTTAAGATATTTTATCTTACCATACTTTTCTTAATACCCATTTATCACTTGCTTTTATGTTTGTGCTTCTTCCCACTAAAGTCACAACCCAGCTGTTTAACAATGCCAAGACTTTGCTTAACAGGAAAGCCATTTGAATTTTCTGGTTATCTGAAATTCTTTTTTGACTCACCTTTTATTGTTGAAAAAATTCCTAAGTGATGACTGATTCCTCTCCTAGGAGCTACAGTTCAGTGAATGTAGTTGCTGCCTAGAGGTTGAAAACTGGTAACCCATGGGCTTAATCTAAGTAACAAAGATATTTTAACAATGTTAAAAGCAATCCTTACATTAGTGCCTTTAGACAGGTCATTCCCTCTCCAGTTGACTTTAGTTCCCATCACTCTCTATTGTCTCATAGCTGGCCTGCTTCATTCACATGCATTACCTGCTTGACCCCTGTTCATGTGAATTTTTAATCCCTGAATGAAACTATTCTTTAATGATTTAGCTTCTTTGTAGTGTGTCAAGATCATCATTGTGAGCGCTAGTAGTTTTCTGTGTACTGTGCTTATAGAGGTGGAAAGTAAAGATCAAGAGATTGTATTCTTGTTATTTAGAGATTCACAGAATTTTAACAGAAGAGAATATTGAAGCCTGAGTGGAGAAACTGAGACCAAGATCAGGTAAATAACTTACTCAAGGTCACAAAACTAGTGTAGTGACAGATATGTGACCAGAACCCAGATTTCTTGACCGTTTGTATTATTTTTTGCTGCACTATACTGCCTCTCTACTTACTTTTCCTAAAAGCAGAATGGGATGGAGGGCGGGTATTTTTTTTTAAGGTTTTTTACTAGGTGCTTTTGTGGCTTGCCATATTATACAGTATATAGATGTGAGAGCTTCAAGTCCTTACCAGCAAGTAAAATAATGGGGGGAGGGGAAAGATAAGAAATTAGATACCAGGAACTAGAACTTCTAAGTCTGACTCTGCCCATAACTTGAGACCTAGGTCAAGTCACTTAGATGCTCAGAGCCTTAGTGTCTTACCTGGCAGGTGATATCTACTTGATACTATTGCTGCTGTTTTTATTGTAGTCATTGTAGAACTCACCAGCTGCCGCATTAGACTGTATCTAAAAATCGAGACTACTGTGGTGTATTCAGACAATGGAATATTATACAGGGGTAAAAAGAATGAGCTATCAAGCCATGAAAAGACATGGAAGGACAAATATGTATTTCTAAGTGAAAGAAGCCAATTTGAAAAGGCTACTATATGATGCCAACATATGACATTCTGGAAAAGGCAGAATTATAGAGACAGTTAAATGATCAGTGGATGCCAGAGGTTGGGCAAGGGAGAGATGAATACACAGAGCACAGAGGATTTTTAGGGCAATGAAACTATTCCATATGATACTGCAATGGTGGATACATGTCATTGTACATTTGTCAAAATCCATAGAATGTACAGCATTAAGAGTGAACCCTAAACCCTCCTATACTGTTAGTAGAAATGTAAATTGGTGCAGCCACTATTGAGAACAGTATGGAGGTTCCTTAAGAAACTAAAAATAGAGCTAGCATATGATCCAGCAATCCCAGTCCTGGGCATATATCCAGAGAAAACTCTAATTTGAAAAGATAATGCACCCCAGTGTGTTCATAGCAGCACTATCTACAATAACCAAAAAGATATGGAAGCAGCCTGAACATCCACTGACAGATGAATGGATAAAAACGATGTGGTGTACATGTATATATACATATATATACATATATATATATATGGAATATTACTCGGCCATAAAAAAGAATGAAATAATACGATTTGCAGCAACGTGGATGGACCTAGAGATTATCATGCTAAGTGAAGTAAATCAGACGAAGACAAATATCATATGGTATCACTTATATGTGGAATCTAAAAAAAAAAAGATACAAATGAATTTATTTACAAAACACAAACAGACTCCCAGGCAGAGAAGACAAACTTGCGGTTATCAAAGGGGAAAGGGGGGGATTAATTAGGGGCTTGGGATTAGCAGATTCAAATACTATATATAAAATAGATGACAGCAAGGTCCTACTGTAGAGCACAGGGAACTATATTCAGTATCTTGTAATAACCTATATTGGAAAAGGATATGAAAAAGAATATGTATATATATGTATATCCGAATCACTTTGCTGTACACTAGAGACTAACACAACACTGTAAATAAACTATCCTTCAATTTTTAAAAGAAGAGTGAACTCTAGTGTAAACTATGGATTGGGGGTGATACTGATGTGCCAACACAGGTTCATCAGTTTTAGCAAATGTTCCGTTCTGATGGACTGCTGATAGGGAGACTGTGGGTGGTGGAGCAGGGGCTATGTGGGAATTCGCTGTACTTTCCACTCAGTTTTTTTTTTTTTAGCTGTTTTAATAGGTGTGCAGTGATTATATCATCATTGTCTTTTTCAAATAAATTGATTGATTTTTGGCTGCGTTGGGTCTTCATTGCTGGGCACGGGCTTTCTCTAGTTGGCGGCGAGGAGGGGCTGCTCTTTGTTGCAGTGCACAGGCTTCTCATTGCGGTGGCTTCTCTTGTTGTGGAGCACGGGCTCTAGGCGCGCGGGCTTCAGTAGTTGTGGCTTGTGGGCTCAGTAGTTGTGGCTCGTGGGCTCAGTAGTTGTGGCTCACGGGCTCAGTCGTTGTGGCTTGTGGACTCTAGAGTGCAGGCTCAGTAGTTGTGGCACACGGGCTTAGTCGCTTCGTGGCATGTGGGATCTTCCCGGACCAGGGCTCGAACCTGTGCCCCCTGCATTGGCAGGAGGATTCTTAACCACTGCGTCACCAGGGAAGTCCCTTTCCACTCAGTTTTACTGTGAACTTAAAATTGCTTTAAAAAATAAAGTCTAGGGGCTTCCCTGGTGGCACAGTGGTTGAGAGTCTGCCTGCCGATGCAGGGGACACGGGTTCGTGCCCCGGTCCGGGAAGGTCCCACATGCCGCGGAGCGGCTGGGCCGGTGAGCCATGGCCACTGAGCCTGCGCGTCCGGAGCCTGTGCTCCGCAACGGGAGAGGCCACAACAGTGAGAGGCCCGCATACCGAGAAAAAAAAAAAAAAATTTTAAGTCTATCACAGATACAGAGAACAAACTAGTGGTTACCAGTAAGAAGAGGGAAGGGGGGAGGGGCAATATAGGGGTGGGAATTAAGAGGTACAAACTATTAGGTATAAAATAAGCTACAAGAATATATTGTACAACACGGGGAATATAGCAAATATTTTATAATAACTTTAAATGGAATATAACCTTTACAAATTGTGAATCACTGTATTGTACACTTATATATATTGTATATCAACTATACTTCAGTGAAAAATAAATTAAAAAAATAAAATAAAATATAAAAATGAAAAGCAGTCTACAATTTAAAAAATTGTCTATTTTTAAAAAAAGGGGGGACATATCTTAAGTTCAGTACAATGTCCTCTTCTCTTGGCGCTGCACCTCAGTAATTTTGTTGGATGTGGAAACTGGAGAACAGTACAGTAAAGAGTAACTACACCTTCAGTACTAAAAAATATGCTAAAAGAAGATAAAAATAAATCATTTTTACTGTGGCCATTCCATCTTTTCTGAAAGTTAGAGTATGTGCTTGCGTGTGTATGTGTGTGTGTGTAAAGACCTGAAATATTTGTGTAGAGATTTGTGAATTGGATTTAGTAATTTTCATAACCTATGAAAAATGTTTTTCTTCACACCTCAGATTTAATAAAAATTTAAAATTTTTAACAAAATGCTTTGTTCATGCTTTTTTTTCCTATATTGCTGAAGCTCTCTCTCTTTAGTAATATTTCTAGTACTGACAGTTTAAAACAAAAAATCAAACCTGCTCTGAAATTCTGAAAGATGAGTTCAGGTTTCTTCTCTTTCTGATGCAGAAAACTCAGACTAACTACAAAGTAGTGCAAATCATCCTCTGTCACGTGTCTTGGAAGGTCCAATCCCTTGAAGTTGACTATCCCTCATCTTGGCAGCCTACGTAGGTGATAGAATTGCTTCCTCTGTTGTTTTATGTGGGGTCTTGTCAGAAAGTAAATATGTAACACTGTTCATTTTTTTTCTTTAAGCGATTGTAACAAGTACTTGGTGATAAACTACTGAAATGCTGAATACTTTTTGTGAAATTAAAACATATTCATTCAGTAGCTTTGGAACCTTTTAATCTACATGTTTATCCTATTATGGCAGGTGATAAAAAACATGTTTTTAAGCATCAAGAGTATTGTTCAGGTTGTACTTTTGTTAAAATACTTATTCAGAATATCAGTGTTCAGTGATTTATAAGACCTACTTTTGTTTAAACGTAAGGTAAACATTACATTTTATAAAAAAATATTTTCTACCTGATATATCCTGCCTGACACAGTATATTGTTCTAATACTGTTGTCTGTCTTTTTTCTTTCTTTTAAGCAAAAACTGCAGAATTGAGGATTGTTAAAATATATCCTTGCCTTTGGAAATGATTGATCCATGACTTAGTACGTGTATTCTGTGTAGAATTTGGTTAGATAATCTATTATATTTACCTCTCCCAGAATCTGATTATGTCTTGTGTTTCTGTGAAAAGAGGGCTTTCTACATTATCTCCAGTGTACCCAGGGCTTGGAGTAAGCAAAACAATCTGTTGTATCTGAGCAGTATTTTGTAAAATAATACAGGTTTTTGGTTTTCTTCTTCCTTTTCCCTCCCCCCATTTTAGGATCATTATTGTGCTTAAATTGTATTTTCATATCCAACTTGTCAGGGACAGCTACTGTGCAGCCATTTCCAATCATATTTCTTTTGTGAGGAAAACCATAACAGCTTCAGGGCAGAGCAGTGAGAGAATTTCTATAGTGTATGGGACAGCTCTGACATTAACAAGGCAATGCTGCTTTTTAAGTTGGGGGGTAGAGCCATGGAATGATGAATGACAAGCTGGTGGTATGTGCAGGTTTGTAACAGATAGTTACAGAGGGCCATGCATTTTACTGAACTGGAGTTTAATTTACAAATTAATAGCCTTTGTGTCATATCTCACTGTGGTACAAACAGTGATTCAGACACTTTTCTATATTAGCAAACAGCTAAATTGCGCAGATTATAAATGGTTCTTATGTTTTTTTCTGCTGTTCTCATTACTGTATTTAGGGTCTTTGCTGGGTCAGGCTACATTTAAATTGGACATCTATTTTATGCATTCAGAATATGGCCCTGAACCACTAATGAAGGTATAAGAAATCCAGTCCATACCTAGATTTCTACACAGGAAAATATTCCCTAATAACCTTGATTTATGAAATAAAAAGGCAACAGGTAGCATTCTTTCTTAATTGTACTTTTTTTGGTGATTCTCGTTTAAAAAAAAAACGAGGTTTGAACAAACATAAAATGTTTGACTAGGTGTTAAAAATAAAATGATTGAAAGATAATTGAGGGGCTTCCCTGGTGGCGCAGTGGTTGAGAATCTGCCTGCCAATACAGGGGACATGGGTTCGAGCCCTGGTCTGGGAAGATCCCATATGACGCGGAGCAACTAGGCCCGTGAGCCACAACTACTGAGCCTTCATATCTGGAGCTTGTGCTCCACAACAAAAGAGGCCACGACAGTGAGAGGCCCGTGCACCGCGATGAAGAGTGGACCCCGCTCGCTGCAACTAGAGAAAGCCCACGCACAGAAATGAAGACCCAACACAGCCATAAATAAATAAAAATTTTTTAAAAATTGGGAAAAAAAGAAAGATAATTGACATTGAAAAGTCACATTTAATTAGCTGCTGCTCTTAGCTGAAAATTCACACTAGAGAAATTGTATTTTTTATGGGTTATCATCTCTGATTTTCACATTGCCCTCAACAATTTCCTAAGCACTCCCTACCATTAATTCATTTGATCTTCAACATCTTTCTGAAGCAAGCAGGACAGTATAGCTTAGTACTTCAAAGAAACATAGAGAACTTAAATGCAAGCAAACTGGGTCCTGATTTTGGCTTCGTTCGTCTTTTATTATAGAGAAATATATTACAACTACCATTCCCAGCATGCAGTGCTCTTTTTTAGTCTGTCTCTGTGTTGGTACTATTTTGTCCTAGCATCTGGGTATGTTACATATTGAAGCACTGTAGTTCTCCAGGGACCCATCTCTCTTGAGTAAACAGCTACACTTTTTCTTGTTTGATGCAAAGTAAAGACAGTCCCCAGGTTCTTAGAAGGGTTCCTCGATTTAGACAGAATTTGACTATAGCAGTCTTAGCGGTCCTTTATAGTCATGCGTAAGGAGTTGGGGGAAGGTGGGGTTGAGTTTACCTATTACAGCGTGAATGAGCTAAATAAGAAAAAAGTAAACTGCATTTCAATCAGGCTGTCAAATAAAGGGTCTAATCCCCAATGGAAATGGGATATAAATCCCATTGATATGAATAAAAGGTCTAATCTCCTGTGGAGATGGGATGTAAAACCTATTGATGTACATATCAGCGTGTGTATGTGTGTGTGCGTGTGTGTGTGTGTGTGTGTGTGTATTTTGAAGGAAGAGTAAACCCCAAAGAATATTGTTTTAATTAAAGAAGCCAGAGTCTAATCAGTATCATGACTTATGCATTCTCCACCATCTGTTAAGCATCCATGTAGAGAATTTTGAACTTTACTGAAAAAAAAAACCCTGATAATTCCAACTGCTGCTGTTCCTTAATTCATCTAAATTGTACTGTTCAAATTCCATGACACCTTGTGAAGAACTATAATATAACTATGTTCCCAACTCTCTATGACCAAACAAATCCTCTTTAGAAGACAACATACACAGTTCACTGTATAAGATGAGGTTGTAGATGCTGCTCTGTCAAACAGGTAGTGTTTTTCAAGAATATATTCCTTTTAACTAAGGCTTATAAGGTTAGAAGCTATTTGTCTAATTCTAACCCTGAAACTGAATATTGGAGAGTTTGGGGGAAAACCTTCTAGTGCCTTACAAAATGAATGAAACAGTTATTTTTATCTAAGTATGCATGTATATATGTGTGTGTGTGTGTGTGTGTGTATATACACACACACACACACACACATTTTTTTTTTTTTTGCCATGCCACGCAGCTTGTTCCCTGACCCAGGGATTGAACCCGGGCCCTGTCAATGAAAGCCCTGAGTCCTAGCCACTGGACTGCCAGGAAATTCCCCTAAGTATATTTTTATAGATGCTGCCACCAATATTTTTCCTCCTACTCTCCTGTCAGAATTCTATCCTGTGTGTCTCCCCTAAACATTCCCTCTAATAACTTCAGTACATATTCTCTCATTGAATTTCAGTAATATATTACATCAAGAAGGAGCTTATTTTGAGTTTATTGCTTCTTGTTCATAAAATGGTGGAATCTTCACTTAATTTTCTATTTTCTTTAAACAGCACATACCTTTTACTCTGGATTGTAATTTTGTCATTAATGTTATGCCAGTAACATACCCTATTGTTTAGAGGATAATTATGAGGCAGCATTCTGAAGACTCATGTAATCTCTTTCCTGTATCTTCAGTGTTGTTGAATATTGGTGTTACTTATAAAAACAGTTGGTTGACTTTCAGTTGGACAGTAGAAAGGTTATTTTTCTCCTCTCTTCTCTTTGGGTAAATTCGGATTTTATTAAGAAATGTAAATTTCTCCATGTTAGTTTTTATGCACACAAAAAATGTAGTATCCCTGGTTTCATTTGGGCAATTGGTGAGTCTGAAGACCTGGAAGGATTTTTCATTGCATTTTAGGTATGAAGATGGGTAGGGTTTGTTCTTGACTTTCTGGATTTGTGACAAGTTACAAGTCTACCAGTTTCTGGTGTGAGGGGGGAGGTTATATTTTCTGATTGTGTGGTTGATCATAGAGGAAACAAGGATGAATTTTTAAGGCAGTACTGTGTAGGAAGATGTCTGGGTGGATGTGGCCCTCTCATAATTGATTCAAGAACAGATAATGCTGAGTGGAACACAAGCAAGCTGAGTGACTGTGTGAAAAAACGGAGCCTTGAAGCACCAGCGTCCAGTTGTGGAGGACAGGTCTTGTGCCTGCATTTGCTTTTTTTTTTTTTTTTTTGGTGGTATGTGGGCCTCTCACTGTTGTGGCCTCTCCCGTTGTGGAGCACGGGCTCCGGACGCGCAGGCCCGGCAGCCATGGCTCACGGGCCCAGCCGCTCCGCGGCACGTGGGATCTTCCCGGACCGGGGCACAAACCCGCGTCCCCTGCATCGGCAGGCGGACTGTCAACCACTGCGCCACCAGGGAAGCCCTGCATTTGCTTTTGAGAGAAGCTTTCTAAGATTTGTGTGAGGATTGGATGGAAATAAATTGGTGGCTCGATTGGAGGGGTAGGGGCTGTTCTTCCACCACTCCGTCTCCCTTCTGTATTGACCAAGGCCATGGCACTTGGAATGATTGACTTCCATAGCAGAAAAACGAACCCGATTTTCTGTTGAATCGGACTGATAAACTTTTGTGTTTTTCTTTCGAATCTGTCTTGCTGTCGTGTGAACACATTGATAGTATCGCTGAATGTCACAATATTGATCACGGTGACGACCTGTCTCAGAAACTGTGACTTCAAGTGTCAGAGGCTCTGTGAACCCTTCTGCCTGAACAAGCCCTGATGAAACCTAGCGATGCGCATGTCAAGGGAATTGGAGGCTTGGAATCCCATTCTGGGTTTATGGAGCAGTTCTTGACAGATGCATTGAGGGGGGCGGTACTTGCCATTCTGGATACCTGGCACATTGGCCTGTTGTTTATAGAAAATATATTAAGGAGAGAAGGTAATAAATTGTTAACTTTTCTCTCTCTCTTCTGCCTTCATTCTTTCCAGCTTTTCCTTTTTCCTTTCTTTTGTTCCCCACCCCCGCTTTTAATTTTAATTTTATTTTTTAACAACTTTATTGGAGTGTAATTGCTTTACCCCTCCCCCTTTTTTAGCTCTCATTAACTTGTTAGTGAGTGATGAATGGCCAGTTTGTGAGACTTAGCCTTTTCTGAAAGCTTCAGGATAACGTTCCAAGATAATTAGCTATGTTTAAAGGTCTCCTTTATATGTGAACAACATTGAAAACATCCAGTTGTTTAGGCCAGTATAACCTGCATCAGTGACCAGCAGAAGTCGTGATTTCTTTGTTTAAGACAAAGAAATGGTAGAAGAATATAGTCTCACTTCCTGTGGAGATGAGGCTTCTTAGGAACTTTGCTTGATACTACAAGCTAAAATTTATGAAATATTACAGCTGTATTCTCTCACCGCCACCCAGAACTGGTACTGACCCAGATTGGGGTCCTGCTGGAGTTAATGTGACTGTTGTATTTGCCAGAGCTGCAAGACTGAACTAGAACAGGAGTGGATTGTGGAGCCTAGAAAAGCCAGCCACTGCACAGGGCAACTCTCCTTTATTAGTTGGTCCTTAAAAGAGTGTGCAGGGTCTCTGTACACCTAAGGAGCGCCTCCACTGCAGAGCTCACCTAACTTTAGATCATTGGTTTTCAAAATGCAGTGAATAGTTTATTTGACAGAAGGCAACAGTGCTTCCCCTGACGGTTGATTTTTTTAAAAAATTTCATAGACTTGCACAACTATATTCTGGGTATTCTTCTAGGCTTCTGGTGAACACAGCAAGGACTGCCAGGACAATGCATTTCTGAGCGGCTCTCTGAAATATGCCAGCGCCTTCTTTCAAAGAAAGCATTACTCACCTCATATGATCTGACCCGTGTCCAATCTGCACAGCTCTCTCTTCTTTTTTTCCTCTTCTCAAGGACTAATGAAAGTTTGCGAGTATTTTGATCCCATCTCCCCTCCTCGCTTAGTTTCAGGCCCTGGGGGAGGAACAGTTGTGAATGCATCGTGACTCACTGACTCCCACGTTTCTGATTCTGGTTCTGATTGGTTGTCACCTTGCTCTAGCCGTATGGCTTCAGAGTACTCTAGCCTGCGTCCCTTTCTTGTTCTTTCCCCTACTGTTCCCTTCTGTTGTACAAAACACTGGGAGTGGGTTCCAAGCTTTGTCTCTTGCTTCTAGTTTAACCCGGTTAGGCAGTAAGTGGAGAGCACACTGTATTTCCTAAAAACAGCTATAGAGGAGAAAAACACCCTTTCCTTTTGTGCCTGGTATAGTAATTATTTCGTTTCCTGTGCTGTTTTTTTTTTCTTTTAATTTTATTTATTTATTTATGGCTGTGTTGGCTCTTCGTTTCTGTGCCAGGGCTTTCTCTTGTTGCGGCTAGTGGGGGCCACTCCTCATTGCGCTGCGCGCGCCTCTCACTATTGCGGCCTCTCTCGTTGCGGAGCACAGGCTCCAGACGCGCAGGCTCAGTAGTTGTGGCTCACGGGGCTAGTTGCTCCGCGGCATGGTGGGATCTTCCCAGACCAGGGCTCGAACCCGTGTTCCCTGCATTGGCAGGCAGATTCTCAACCACTGCGCCACCAGGGAAGCCCTCCTGTGCTGTTTTTATTCAAAGTTTATTTTTTGGCAGGTGTCACATTTGTGTTTGTATTATTTCCTCCTGGTTTCTCTCCTCCCCCTGATTTGAGCTGGGGGGGTTGTTTTTGTTTTGGTAAAGGGACTAAGAATGATGCTGTACTTTAGCTAGTTTGTTAATATGTTTGATTAATGCTGATTAATATGTTGGGGAGGGGGACTGAAAGCAACTCTAAATAATTACTTAATTGTTAAATGTCTTATTGTTCTGGCAGTCACCAAGCAATAAAGTCTACATGTGGTACTCAGGATTATCCATGCCACCGCTACTGTTACTTCCCCTTCTCTTAAACTATATCTATTCAATTACCTAAGTTTTACACTTGAGAAATAGGATTTTGAAGACTTGAAAGTTATTTTTTAAGAATTTTTTTATTAACTTGTATTTTTAGTATTCTGCAGATGGTTTCTGGAAAGACTTTGGACTCTACATCTTTTCTTTTTAATATTTAACTGCTCAAAGAGGTGGTGCTAGCAGAGTACAAAGTATAGCAGACCTGCCCCCCCCCGCCCCGCCAAATTGGCCTTTATGTGATATTTTCATTGCCTAAAAAGAATCAGTAATAAAAATATTAAAATTTTTCTCAAGAATGTATTTTGTATTGACTTAAAGTTTTTAAAAATCCATTTTGTAAATATTTTAACGTTCAAATATGTCAAGGAAGCAACCTGCAGGTTTGGATTCTTTAGAGAGTGTGTGTAGTGAAGTTGGTTAGAATCATAGGCAGGAAGGTGAAATCAACCCGGCCCTTATGGTTTCACTTAACCCCTTATTTAAAGATCTTCATTTACTTCTTCTCTATTTAAATCTATATGAGAAGACAGTAATCTATTTTTGCCAGAAATAACAAACCTCAGCTGGTGAATTCACTTGAAAGTGTAGGCGAGGAGTGCTGCTTACACTTGCTTCCAGCCATTAGGGCAGGAGCGTCAGAACCCAGGTCTGACCCCAAATGGTTATTATATTTTCTCTGAGCCATTTGCTGGTCTTTGGTTCCATCACTTCACACATCATGTGAAGAGAATGAGAATATTTACTTAGCCACCGTAGTTCTAGATGCAGAGTTTAGTTGTGAACAAAATAAATCCATAGCCGCGTGGAGCTTACCTTTTGTTGAAATGTATTATTATAGTAATGAAGGTTTCCAAATGCACCATTTTCTTGGATTTCAACAAGGACAGAAAATTCAAAAAACCTTAATTAAAAATTTTCATCCCGTATAGCTAAAACACTACTCTGCCTAAGCAAATGCATGTGTTTTCACAGATCCTGTCCCAGCAAAGCAGTGCTCATGAGTTACATGTTTCAGTTATTTACAATGTCTGTTGTGTATATTGCATAGTGCTGGGATCAAGGTTTCTTTGTTTAAAAGTCTGTTTAATGTTTGAAACTGCCATTAGATACATGATGTTTGTTTGATTAACAAAAATTACTGTAGCATAACTGGTATGTATGTTATCAGATGCAAAAAAAATAAATAAATGACCAAGTGTGTGCCACTCATAGTTCCAAGTACTTTACGTGAGGCAGTTTGGTACTCGTAAGAATCCTAAGGATATTATTAATCACCTCATCTTTACAGAACAGGAAATTGAGGCACAGATAGGTTAAGTGGCTTGACCAACATCATATAACTGGTAAGTAGCAAAACTGAAATTTGAATTGAGGCAGTATGTTTGCAGAGTTGTGTTTTCACTGCTACGTTATACTGCCCTTCCAGCCCAGCACACTAAATAATAATAGTCAAGGAGTCTCAGCTCTGCTATGCGACCTCCATTAGCTTTTCTTCTCATCTGTGCCTCCGTTTCCCTTTATAGATTGATATAAAACGTTACTTATGCCATGGGTTTCTCCTCAGTTGTCTAATCTGTAAATTTTAGAGGTAATAAGATCTAGAATAAGCTAGTTACAGAAAAGATGTCAGAGGCATATAATTGCTGCCTATTTCTATACAGCTGAGATAGAACAATATTCTCATAGATTTTATTCTTTTTTGTCCTCCTTTGTAGAAAAGAGTAGTTGAACAGCTTCGGAAGAACCTGATAGTAAAGCAAGAACAACCAGACAAGTTCCAAATACAGCCATTGCCACAATCTGAAAACAAACTACAAACAGCACAGCAGCAACCACTACAGCAGCTACAGCAGCAACAGCAGTACCACCACCACGCCCAGTCGGCTGCATCCTCTCCCAGCCTGACTGCTTCACAGGTACAAGTGTGGATGGAGCACCTCGGGCTTCGTGCTGTAGGCTGATTTGCTATGGGTCATGGAGAACTAGGTCCTGTTTCAGACTATGTTAACAACCTCAACCAGCACTAAACAAAGGTTATTTTGGTTACTTTTTTATACTGTACTGGGATGATAATCACTTGAAATTCATTGCCTGAAGGAAATGACATTACCAAGGAGTAAAAGTTAAACTGATTTCCCATCTGTCCAAAGAAGGAGAAAAGGTAATCAGTGACAACGAAAAATCACTTCTCTTTATTAGAACAGAATTAAAGTCTTCTTTTGAACTTCTGGAAGTATTTGTTTGCACTTGTTCTAAAAGTCTTTGTGACTTGACCCTCAGGAATTGTTTTTCTGGAATTCTTAGCAATTTTAGATGTGGAGATATTCCAGGATCAATACCCATGGAACCAGGTAGAAAGAGGCATTTAGAAGGTGGTATATTTCATAGAAATGAAATATTCATTTCCAAGTCCAGTTCGTCTCATATGAGAATATGTGTCTGTTCTTATATACTAAAGGAAATCTGAAATGGAAGCTCCAGGTCAAAAATAGCACTAAGGGGTGGGAAGCCTAATAATATGCTAACTGGTGTAGCTGTGCAAATGATTTTACTGAAAAGGGCATTTGCACTACCATATAATGTAAGGATATTGAGGCAATCAAGACACACAAAAAGGACATATTTGGGAATGTTTCTATTAAGAAAAGTATTCAAGCTTGATCTCCACATACTTATATGTAGTGTGGGCATACCTTTTAAAGTGGGACACTTGAGCAGTGGTTCTTGGTCTTCGGAGGTCCCAGACTCCTTTAAGACTCTGTTGAAAGCCATGGATTCCCTCCCTGGAAAAATACACTCACACCTAATACAGTCATTTTTGCACATGGTTTTAAAGACTTTGGGATCTTCTGAAACCTAAGCATGGACACCTCTCACCCACCAATGCCATCTTCACTGTATCTATATGTAGAGAAAAAGATTTTAGTTTACTTGGTCAGTCACCACTTATGGACATTGGGCTGGTTCATATACAATATTTTGCAAATGAGAAATACGTTACTTACAAAAATACTGAAGATTACTAAAGATAGTTAACAGTTAATAGAGGTTACCATATACTGGCATTCTCCTAAGCACTTTACATGTATAACATACACAGTCCTCACCCCATCCCTACTAAGGACGGTATTATTATTATCTCTGTTTTTTAGAAAAGAAAACTAAGGCACAGAAAAATTAAGTAATTATCTAAAATCATATATCTATTATATGGTGGAGCCAAGATTTGAACCCAGATGTTCTGGTTAAAAATTCTGCCCATTCGCTACTGTAGACTGCCATACAATACCAAAAAAAAGAAATGCCAACATTATATAAAATGCCAAAGAAGGAAAATGAAGAATCCCTGTTGTAGCTAGAGTGGCCTACATCATTTTTACCCTAACCTCCAAGGCTATTTGGAAATCAGGCATTCAAACTGACTTTAAAACCCCCCTGACCAGCATTTATATTTCTTCTAAAAGATTGCCTATCAGTTTACTTTTTTTGGAGTTTTAAACAGAGTTGGATTGGTTGTTCTCTTCTCAAAGTACAATTTGATCAGAAAGTGTTTACATGGAAGGAGTGTGGTAGAATTCATTGTTTCCTGGTACTAGGAATTTTCTCTCCTAACCCATGGAAACTTTCTGTTCAAGTACCATTCCATATCACACAAATCAGAGAAAATACTTATATGATACTTACAATAGCTATTTCCTTCCCTGGTAATCTGAGTTCTGTGCTGCTTTGGGATGGTAATAGTAAGGGACCTAGGGCTATCCCCAAAACAGTGTTATGTGGCATCCCTCCATCTGGTAGCCCACCTGGTATATTTAATTGATTTAGCTAAGCTTGTTTTATATTATTTTGTTTTGTTTAATGTTAAAAGCCATAAGATCTCTAGGTTATTGGGTTTTGTTTTTATAGTAAACTGTCAATCATTATTTATCACATGCTCCTTATACAAGAGCTTCTGGTATACAAAGAGGTAGTAATGGTCCCTGCCTAGAATCTGGTAAACTATGATAATTATTTTCATTCATTATGTAAATGTTTATTGAGTCTCTACTATATGCAAGCTTTCTGCTAGGCAATGTCTTGTAAATAAGACAGAATTTCTGTCTTCAAGAACTTAACAGATTTAGAGGAGGGGAAGATGTAAACAGCTAACAAAGAAGAATAAAATGAACGCACCTGTGAAAATACCAGAGGACAGTAATATTGACTAGAGGGATCAGAGAGTGCTTCATAAAGGAGGTGGCTTTTGATCAGGGCCTTGACAGATAAGTGAGATTTCAGTGATGGAGCACAGGGGGAAGAGCATCAAGGTGTAGAGAACAATGTGAACAGAAGTATGGACTCAAAAAAGTAAATGCGTGTCTTGGAAATAGCAAGTAGGCTGATATGGCTGGAGCGTGGATTCCAGGAAATGGTGGAGAGGGACATAAAACCAGAAGGTAGGAAGAGGCTAGCTTGTGGAAGCCCTCCAATATGTGGCAGAACTTTTGGGGGTTTTGGCAGTCATAGGGAGTCATTAAAGATTCATGAGGTCAAGGACAAATGGGAAGTTTAATACATGGCATATACTAAATTTCTAAGTCCAGAAAGGATTAACTATTAATTTAGCAATCGGCATGGGCAGGGAGGAAGTGCTAGGATGAGAAAGTGTTTTATTCTAAGTCAGGTGATTAGCATGTACCAAGTCACGGGGCAGTGGGAGGATCAGTCCCCTTTCCTTAGCTAACTCCAGCTTATGTTTGTATGTATATTTTGAAATTTTTCCAAACTACAGAAAAAAAATGAAAGAATAGTTGAACACAGGCATACCCTTCAACTTAAATTCACAACTTTGTCATTTTAAATGAGTACAAATGTAAAGAAGAATGCAGTTAATAAAACCAAACAGAAAATAAACCCTCATAGACAGAAGGAGGAGGGGTTCTATTGATAGTTGTCCGAGTGTACAACAGTTACCTTCCATTCAAAATTAAACAAATAGGGATTTCCCTGGTGGCGCAGTGGTAAAGAATCCGCCTGCCAATGGGGCACGGGTTTGAGCCCTGGTCCAGGAAGATCCCACATGCCGCGGAGCAACTAAGCCTGTGTGCCACAGCTACTGAGCCTGTGTTCTAGAGTCCTCGAGCCACAACTACTGAGTCCGCGTGCCACAACTTCTGAAGCCCATGTGCCTAGAGCCCGTGCTCTGCAACAAGAGAACCCACTGCAGTGAGAAGCCCGCACACTGCAACAAAGAGTAGCCCCCCGCTCGCTGCAACTAGAGAAAGCCTGCACGCAGCAACGAAGACCCAACGCAGCCAAAAATAAATAAATAAAATTTTTAAAAAATTAAACAAATAGTCTAAAATAGGTGTGGAAGTTAATTAGAGCCCATAGTAATAATCCCTCTAAGTTCTGATTTGTACGTTGGAGTTTATCTTTTTTAAATCGATACCTCATGCTTTGCAGGTAAAAAAAAAAAACTTAGCAAAAAAATAAAAGGATTTTGCTGTTAGTGCTTCTTGCCATGTATTTTCTGCATTAACTTCTAGTTCATGCCGTTTGGGTTTTGTTCGTAAAGAACCCCTTCATGAAACTGGGGAAACTGCTGTCATCTTTTGAAGGTGATCATACTTGGATAGCATCAACCAGCCAAGGACTAGTCACAGCTTCCATAAAAATAATTTTTTTTTTTTCTGGGCACCTTTCCTCACTGTCCTCTCTTCCTCCTGCCAGAACAATTCAGAGGTTTTCATTCGGTTTGGCTATCAAAATTCTAGATTCTCTCTGTCATCTAAACTCGGAACTCCAGGAGTTTGATTTATGTTCCCTAGTACTTAACAGTAGAATAAGCACCAGACCAGGAGTGAAGATCTAAGCAGTACCTGTGTCAGTACCTGGTGTCAGTAAATGGTTTGCAAATAAATGTAGTCTTCAAAAGCTTTCCATCAGTGCATATAGTACTAGGTCTTGTGCCTCCGTATACAAAGAGAGTTACGCAGATGCTAGACTTTCACATGGAGTGAATTAGCTACAACCAAATATTTATAAAGTAGAATAAAAATGCTAACCTAACATGACTAGACTTGACTAACCTACCATGAACTAACCTAACATGACTAACCTAACATGACTAGACTTGACTAACCTACCATGAACTAACCTAACATGACTAACCTAACATGACTAGACTTGACTAACCTACCATGAACTAACCTAACATGACTAACCTAACATGACTTGACTAACCTACCATGAACTAACCTAACATGACTAACCTAACATGACTAGACTTGACTAACCTAACATGAACTAACCTAACATGACTAACCTAACATGACTAGACTTGACTAACCTAACATGAACTAACCTAACATGACTAACCTAACATGACTAGACTTGACTAACCTAACATGAACTAACTAACCTAACATGACTAACCTAACATGACTAGACTTGACTAACCTAACATATGAACAGACTTGTTAGAATTCAGTGCTTTTTAGTGTTGCAGGTAATGCTAAGTATATAAATCAGGTGAGTTTGAGGTTTTACTCACTTTTTAAGAAAAAATATTCAAAAGATTGTTAATGACTTACCTGATCAAGGATGTTTTAAACAAAAGTATATTGACCCTCTTTTAAAGTGGAACCAACACGCATGACTGTTTTTAAAATCCATGTCAGTGAGTTCTGCTGACTAGAGCTTTTCTTCCATAACCTGTGTTGGCACCAGGATTGAATGCCATCTGGTGTGACTTGCTCACCACTTCAAAAAGTTCTTTGTATTTGAATGTTTTAAATTGATGGAGAGAGCTAATATCACACTGGGTTAAAAACACATATTAAAAATAGCAGGTAATACAAAGTCAGTCCCGCTGCTACACTACTGTAACATTTCTGATGATAAATAGCACTTAGCTTTTATTTGGTTTTCATCACTGATAGGCAGGATGACCTGCTACCTCCCAAAATAAATAATTATCCGTGTTCCCCCTTTTACTCCCATTTCACACTTGAGAGGACAGTGGCAAGGAGAATGAGCCATTCTGTATTGTTGACTTAGAGAAGAGGAACATATTTGGGTGATTTTAATTGCAGGCATCAATAAGGATTGCTCATTAGGCTGTGATGGGATAGACAGGGCCAGATTATTACATTGTTTAGGTTAAAAGAAAAAAAAGTTGTTAAAATATTAGATAATACATGCATGTATGTGTTTAAGGCAGAAAAATTACTTAGAACCAAACAATACACAAGGGCTTGCATAGACACTGAAATAGAAATTCACAAAGGAATTTGTTCAGATCTGATTCAGGGAGAGTGGGGTCCTTTTCCCTGGTCGAGAGCAGTGCTGTCCAATAGAACTTTCTGTAGTGTTGGAAAGCTCCACTGTCCGGTTTGGTAGCCACTAGCCATGTGTGGCTGTAAACATGTGAAATGTGGCTAGTGTGACTGAGGAACTGATGTTTTCATTTTTATTTTGTTTTCATTAAATTTGAATACCTGCATGAGGCTATTAGCTACCAAACTGAACAGTGCAAGTAAGAAGAAAAAGGTGAAATAATATCAAAATCAGAACCAACAAGTTAGACCAGGTATATTTTCACGTTTCTGAAACATCTCTATCTTGAGTGACTAGTAGCATTGGATAGGTGTGTATGCCATGAAATCAGGTTGTTTATATTTTCTTTTTTTGTAGCTGGCTCCTTTAATTACTGTAATAGAAAGTCTAGAAAAATACAGCTTCAGAGCTGCAGTAGCGCTTGTGGAGCGTCAGTCAAGTCCTCTCACCTCAGTTCAGACTCTGATCTATAAGACTTTCTGAAACTCAGGTGTTTGTTTCCACCTTGTCGCCCTTTTCTGGATCTTTCCTCACTTCTGCAGCAGTCCTGCAGAGCAAAGATTGTAGATTGTGATTCACATCCCTTTGGTATCAAGAGCTGGTATTTACTATACGAGTTGGTTAATAGGTTTCATTATCTAGAGTTTGGGATTTACTGCCTTTGAGGCAACAATTGTACTAATTCTTATGTGAGTTGCCCTTCCTCTTCTCCAGGGTGGCACTCAAAAGAATTAAAAGACCCTGTCATTTTATCCCAGCCTTTGTGTCACAGGAGGCAGATATCCAGAATTATATGATAGCTTTCTTCATATTGATGAGGTTGTAGCAATTAATGATGGAGATGGTGTGTACCTCATTGATTTGCAACTTCTACAAAATTTAAATTAATTGAGAGCAAGCAAAGAATTAGAAAAATCAGAAGAAGTAGGTATACTCATATTCTGTATCTGTAAACCCACCCCCTTCCTTGTTGAGAACCCTGTGCCCATATTAGTCTGCAGTTATTACTGTGAACTTAAAGCTAGATTTGAGAACTCTGGCAAACTAGAGATTGCCTCTTCGTATAGCAAGAACTGTGCTTTATGTACACAAAAGAAATGTTGTTACACCAAGAAACTTGACTGATGATGAGAATTATTGCTTTGTTTTCTTCTGGAGGCTAGCATTTTGTTTAGTGGGATGACACTTCAGCGTCCTAATGTCTGTTCTCCATGTCTCCTAGAAGACTGTAACTACAGCTTCTATGATTACCACAAAGACACTACCTCTCGTCTTGAAAGCAGCAACTGCGACCATGCCTGCCTCTGTTGTGGGCCAGAGACCTACCATTGCTATGGTGACCGCCATCAACAGTCAGAAGGCTGTGCTCAGCACTGATGTGCAGAACACACCAGTCAACCTCCAGACGTCTAGTAAGGTCACTGGGCCTGGGGCAGAGGCTGTCCAAATTGTGGCAAAAAACACAGTCACTCTGGTAAGCCAGCAGCTGCTACTCATGTGTGCCCACATGCGAGGGTTCAGGATATGCATTTGTAGAGTATATCCATTTTATGCTCCTGCTGGATTTTTCAGTCTCCATCACTCTTCTACCATACCAGATTCCCCTTCGGGGCTGACAAGGGAATATGGCATTCCTGCTATCTATTTAAATAACTATAGAGGTGTTCTTACACCAAGGATCAAAACTCTTTGAGGTATTATCTGAGGCCAAAGGATGACTTGACTTAAGGGGGGAAAATGTCCTTCACAGAGGCATTTACACTGTTTCATGTATCTCTCCCTGTATCCTAACCACACTCCTTCCTGTGAAACTAGAGTGCTTAAACTCTCTGGTGCTATGTTACCAATTTGGGGAAAATGCCGTGAATTTTTTTAGTACACTCTTCCTTGAAATTGCACTCAGGAAGTACTGGAGTTAGTTGGGCACTTAAAAATTTTTCAAGAAACTCACAAATAACAGTGTCCATGTCCAAGGTCCATCAGAAAGAAGATCCCTAGAAGGAAGAAGCACTTGAATAAAAATTGTTCTTGAGATTTCTAGGGTAAAACTGTCTAAAAACTGTTTTCAGAATATACCCAAATTGTAGTTTAAATGTCCGTTCTTAAAATGGAAGCTAAGAGCTCTTAGTGGCTTTCGAATAATGACCAGTGGTGAGTGAAACTAGAGGGCATTAAAGTGAAGCTTTACTACTTACCCAGGAATCTTTAGGGGAGTAACCAAATCACTCAGCCGGACGCTGAGAGTTAGAACATTCTCTATAGGAATAAAGCCGTTCACTGTTATGTAAAGCTCTTATATTAGGAAAAAGCCCATTTGTCCAGGCAGCAAGTTTGATTTTCCTTTGGATCCAGTGTTGACTTTTAAAATACATAAGTGCGGTAAAGCAATTATACCCCGATAAAGATGTTAAAAAAATAAAATACGTAAGGGCAAGAGTTCTTGAACGTCAGAGGAAATTGTGATTGCTGAGCTTGCTGGGTTCTACGTTAGCTGTGTAAGGAAACAGAAATGAGGTTGGTTTACTTTATGGGGTAAAGCCTGCAAGCAGGAGAGTAAACAAGTTTCTTAAGGCGGTGTTAATTCAGATGATTAATTCTACGATGAAAGCTTATAGAAAATATTGTCTGATTGAGAGAATAGTGATGCTGAAACTACTTTAAGAATACCATCTTTGATATTGAATAATTATTTTCCTCTCTGATTTACTTTTCTCATTTTTTAGCAGGTTCAGGCAACACCTCCTCAGCCCATCAAAGTACCACAGTTTATCCCCCCTCCTAGACTCACTCCACGTCCAAACTTTCTTCCACAGGTGAGTAAATCAGTTGACAAGCCCAGTGATGGGTTGGGTGGGACAAAAATCCTTATGAGCCCTTTCTAAGCAGCCTGTAATGCACTTGTCAATTCAGCTGTATTCAGATCCCACTTAGCTAAGGATTCTAGCTGCTGATCTCTATACCATGAAGAAGATTTTTGTTTTTTTTTGTTTTTTGGCTGCACTGCACAGCATGTGGGTCTTAGTTCCCTGACTAGGGATCGAACCCATGCCCGCTGCAGTGGAAGCTCCGAGTCTTAATCACTGGACCACCAGGGAGGTCCCACAAAAGAAGCTTTATTTATTTTTAATTGGAGTATAGTTGCTTTACAGTATTGTGTTCGTTTCTGCTGTACAGCAAAGTGAATCAGCTATATACAGCTATATACGTATATCCCCTCCTTTTTGGATTTCCTTCCCATTTAGGTCACCACAGAGCATTGAGTAGAGTTCCCTATGCTATACAGTAGGTTCTCATTTGCTATCTGTTTTATATTTAGTAGTGTGTATATGTCAATCTCAATCTCCCAGTTCATCCCACCCCCAACCCTTTTCCCCCTTGGTTCTCTACATCTGTGTGAGAAGAAGCTTGTTTTATCATCAGCGTTTCTTAACAATGATGAAAGGCTGTAGCAGAGGGATGTAAGGAAAGGGAAATTTTCCTAAATTTAAAATAATTAAGATAGCACCATTTTAAACCTTATAATGTTGACTTACTGGAAGAATTTAGCCAGAACTGCCTGCCAGTGGGGAAGGAACGCAGTTACCACTTCTTCCCCACAACCTCCCACCCCACTCGCTGTATGCCAGGGAGAGTAGGAAAGGAGACAATAGTGACACTAACTGGTAGGAAGCGTTCGGTTCTACTCTGGAAAGTGATGACATAGAGCATCATTCTTAAACACAAAGTCTTGATGATAAAGATTCAGACTAGGAAGCTGCACAGGGAACTTTCTACCTAGACCCAAGCAACTCTACCCATATTCTCATGAGAGTATTCTTCCAGCAGTTGGCTGAACTCACCATTCTTATGGCAGAATGTCATGATTGTCCCAGTCTGGACCTTGAGAGGAGTTGACTTGCCTGGTAGAAAGATTGGGTGTTCCTGTCTGAAGCCTCAGCTTTCAGGCAAAGAGAGAAGGGAAAGGATGTGTGTGGTCAGTGGCCATAAGTGATTTCTGAATTGCCTCTGGGGAGGGGATGGGCAATGCTAACATAAGATTATTTCAACCGTCTATCAGATAAATTCTTAATGAATACCTTAGGTATCAAAAGAGCACTAAGAACTATGGATATGAAGTTTTCAAGATAGTTCTCAGCCTCATAGGGCTTCAGACACATGTACAGGCAATTACTGTGTCCATTATGGGAAGCACAGGGTAGTCTGAGAATCCATGGGAAGGACAGCCAACTCATTCTTAGAATATCACAGAAAGTTTCCTTGAAGAGTTGACATTCCATCTTAGACCTAAAATCCTAGTGAAGTTAGCTTGAGAAAGTTTTGGGGGAAGAAGAAAAATGTCCCAGGCAGAGAGAAGAGCCTATATGCAAGTCCGCAATGCAGAGAGACATGTCGGCTTAAGGAACCAAAGGAAATTTGGTGTGGCCGAGCACAGTGGGCCATGTGGCTGACTCAGGCTAGAGTAAGGGGAGGCTGGAGAAGCCCATAGGCCAAAGCCTTTGGAACCTTGTAGGCTATATAGGAATTAGGGCCTTACCTAGGAACAGTGGGGCTCCATTAAATTACTTTCAAACAGGTACTTGAGATGATCAGATTTTTGTTTTAGAAAATTCCCTCTTACCACTGTGTGGAGAATAGATTGGAGATTGTCAAGAATGTGGCAGGAAAAACAGGACATTGTCAGCAATAACAATAGCTAATATTTAGAGAATCTTGCTAATGTGCCACGTACTGCACTAGGCACTGTACATGGGTTATCTATTTTAATCCTCACAACAACTCTGTGAAAGTAGGTATTCAGGTAAGAATCTAAGAATAAGAATCTAAGGCTTAGTCTTTGTTTTTCAAACGGTGGGGCATGACCCATTAGTAGGCTGTGAAATCAATTTAGTGGATTGTAACCAGAGTTTCTAAGTAAAATGAACAAGACAATAGGAAATGTTAGAGTATGTAGCACATAAGTATTTTTTCATGAAGTTTTTATGTTAGAGAGGTATAGATAAATATCTATGTACGCGTATTGGTTACAGCGTGAAACATATTTCCTGTTGTGTATCCACAGCACACACTCTAGGGTTGTCTTAGATGCAGCTAAGTATTCAGACTCACAAGACCATCAGAGGCCACACTTGGCACCAGTCTACTTGGAATGATACAGGACAGAAACCAGAGCTTGCCAGCAAGACAGCTTCTTCAGTAGGAATCCCTATAGCAGTCCATATAATAGTCTCTACGGCTGTCCAGGGACTGCTCAGGTACAGGGAAGTGAGATCTTTATCAGGTCAGTGGGAGAGCCACCCTAGCACAGAAATCTTATGCCTTACAGGAGCCTAATATATCTTATAACAATTCTATAGGCATGGCTTTCAAGGTCCCCGCAGTGGACAGGCACAGTTACAAGAGTCACCCCATTTCAGGAAGCCCAAAGCAGGGTGTCTCATCGTCTTTTTTTTTTTTAAACAACTTAAAAATGTTTATTTTTAATAACGTATTTCCATCTCTGCTTTTTGCAAGTAATGGAAATGTTAGATTTGATTTAGCAGCAAGAGGTCATTTGTACCATAAACAGTGTTGCCTGCTAACATAGTTGACATTCTTCCCTTATCAGGTTTCCAGGGGTATACAGCTAGAGAGTTAACTGAAGGTGAAATTCTTATGCATAAGGAGAAAGGATTTTGCCCACAGGTCACAGTTTAGAAAGTTTGAAAAATACTCTTAGAGAGATTAGGTGTGTTATCTTAGGTTACACAGCTAGCTAGTAAGTGGTAGAACCAGAATTTGAACCCAGGCAAGGCTGATCCCATGTTTTTAATCACAGTTTTCTGCCACTGTTTCAGTAAAGCAAACACAGCTAGAGTAGTGGTAGTGAGGATAGAAAGTAGACATATCTGAGAAGGATTTAGGAAGTAGAGGTAGAGTAGGAAGCATTAGGAATGATTCTGAAGTTTTTTTAGTAAGAAAGGGGCATTTACTGATGTAATGATTATAGGAAGAAGAAAAGATTGGAAGAAGAAGTTGATGAGTTTTGGACATGCTGATTTTGAACTTCTTGTGAAATTTCCAAGTAGAGATGTGTAACAGGGAGTTGAATAAATGACTCTGAAGTTAAGGAACTGTGTGGTCCTGAGATACAAGTGTGGAAGTCTTTAGTATATAGATAGTAGTTGAAGCTGTAGGATGCAGTGAGAGTTCCCGGGAGGAGTGAGGACATTGAGAAGAAAAGGGGTACCAGGACAAAACCCTGAGAAATATTTATATTTTGGATTGGGCAGAGGTAGAGGAAGCCACAAAGGAGACTTAGAGAAGGAGCACCCAAGAACAGGGAGTTAGAGGGCCAGAGATGGGAGTGAACTGAGCTGTGGATATGAAGAAATTTAGAACGTGAATTAAGGGCAGTGGCAGCATCATTACCATACTGGGCACAAGTTCTGGGTGGGACCAGTCTCTGGATTAGGCATTTGACCTCAGCCCGAAGAGGCGGCATGGTATAGGAGAGGGAGCTACGGTTTGGAATCAGAAAAACTACATTCTGGGGTAACATTTGCATCCTCTTAAGAGCTGATGCATCTTTGTAATATTATATATGCTGAGATCTATAGAATTGATAATACTAAAATGGATATTAATATTTGTACTGAATACCATTTCACTCACATATATAGTGTAGAGGATCTGGCAATGTCTAAGATTTATAGGACTTGAGAAGTTTAAGTAATGCAATAATTGTTCTTTCTTTCTCCATAGGTTCGACCTAAGCCTGTGGCCCAGAATAACATTCCTATTGCCCCAGCACCTCCTCCCATGCTTGCAGCTCCTCAACTTATCCAGAGGCCTGTCATGCTGACCAAGTTCACTCCCACGACCCTCCCTACCTCCCAGAATTCCATCCACCCCGTCCGTGTCGTCAATGGGCAGACTGCAACCATAGCCAAAACGTTCCCCATGGCCCAGCTCACCAGCATTGTGATAGCTACTCCAGGCACCAGACTCGCTGGACCTCAAACTGTACAGCTTAGCAAGCCAAGCCTTGAAAAACAGGTACAGGCAAGAGTACGCACCTGCTTTGGGCAGTAGCTTTGCCGTTGAGGCTGGTCAGTCTGTAAGGGGTCTTTATCTTCTCAGCGGCTCCTTATGTTAGCACCATTGTCTGTTACTTATCATGTGATAATTTATCCACAATGCAAAAGGGCTGTTCTTACTGAAGAAAGTTGGGTTGCTTTACCCACCATCCCCTTATACATGAATTTTGATTCCTGTGTGAATGAGCTCCCCCTGCTGCTTCTGAAGCAGAAATTCACAGATGGGTTCTGCTGCCCTCAGTCAGGAAGCACAGATAAGGTAGTAAACAGAAAATGCTATATTCATTTCGGCCCAGTAAGAATCCAGATGAGGATATCACTATGAAAGTTAGGAAGAATAAACAAAGCAAGGAAAAGGATTTCATTTCAGAGGTTTTCCCTGGTTATTACAGATAGTGAGGAGCCAATGAAAAAATTAAGATTTCTAAAATTCATTCTTTTAACTCTAGAGGATACAGACATTTTAGCTCAGATATTGAAGCCTTTCATTTATATTTCTAAAATCAGATTTTCTCCTAAAAACACAAGTCTATAGAAATACAGGTAACCTCCAAAGATACATAAGGGTTCTATGGCAGAAAGATTTCTAAAACCAAGAAAAAGGATTTATAGGCAGTCACCATATTCTATTTAAAGAAAGACCAGTGACAAGAAAGAAGAATTGTGGAAAGAAAAGCTCTTTCAAGAAAGTTGATTTAAAAAGTCATTGCCCTATTTCTTATTGCTCAGGCTTGAGTTCTCATTCAACTGAAAATAGTCTCTGGTGATCCTGAATCTTCTGCTTCTGGATGGCTGACCATGATTCAGAGAGGCTGGCCAGATGGTGGGGAATGAGAAGGCTTCCTGCTGCCTTGGCCACCTTGAACAGAGGAGCCTTATGCATGGAATACCAGCTTTCTGCCCAGGCAGCTCATAAATGCAGCCGATCTGGCACTAAGAACCTGGGTACCAAAATCTCGTATCAAGAAATACCAGCAAGAACACATCTCTATTCCTGGGGAGGCTACTCAAACCCCCAAAAATGCTTTGAGGAACATTTAGAGATAAATTACTTACATGTATTTTAGATCAGGAGTTTTCAAATTTATTATCAGCAGAACTTCAATATTAAAATAATGAAAGTAAGATGCCCAAGCTTAGGAGTTTGGGTGGGGGCGTGTTTGTAGACCAGCTGCCATCATGTCCCGTGCTGGCTCTCAAAGGACGACCTCTGAGGAGCATTAGAGTTGTAAAGAATGTGGTTTCAAAACATTATTTTATTTATTTATTTAAATTTATTTAGTTAGTTAGTTTTGGCTGCGTTGGGTCTTCGTTGCAGGTCGTGGGCTTTCTCTGGTTGTGGTGAGAAGAAGCTACTCTTTGCTGTGGTGTGCAGGCTTCTCGTTGTGGTGGCTTCTCTTGTTGTGGAGCATGGTCTCTAGGTGCGCAAGCTTCAGTAGTTGTGGCACGCGGGCTCAGTAGCTGTGGCTTGCGGGCTCTAGAGTGCAGGCTCAGTAGTTGTGGTGCACGGGCTTAGTTGCTCCGCGGCATGTGGGATCTTCGCGGACCAGGGCTCAAACCCGTGTCCCATGCATCAGCCGGCAGATTCTTTTTTTCCTTTTTAATTAATTAATTAATTAATTTATTTTTGGCTGTGTTGGGTCTTCGTTTTTGTGCGAGGCCTTCTCTAGTTGCAGCAAGCGGGGGCCACTCTTCATCGCGGTGTGTGGGCCTCTCACTGTCGCAGCCTCTCTTCTTGCGGAGCATAAGCTCCAGACGTGCAGGCTCAGTAGTTGTGGCTCACGGGCCTAGTTGCTCCGCGGCATGTGGGATCTTCCCAGACCAGGGCTTGAACCCGTGTCCCCTGCATCGGCAGGCAGATTCTCAACCACTGCGCCACCAGGGAAGCCCGGCAGGCAGATTCTTAACCACTGCGCCACCAGGGAAGTCCCTCAAAACGTTGTTTTAAATTATTAAATACTATTTCTCTTTGACCTCTTTTTTGATAAAGATATTTTTAGGAGACAAGAATCTTCAGTTTCATTTCATTTTTACATTTCTTATTTTTTCTGATTACAAAGATGATACCTGTTCACCGTAAAGGAAAGCTCAAACGTTACAGAAATATATATTGTAGAAATGTATCCCTTCATAATCATTGAAGAGAGTAAATTTCTCCCATAATTTTACCCTCCAAAGTTGCTATTAGCAGATTAGATTATATTCCTCCACATATTTTCTTTCTAAAGGAAAATACAAAATCAAACTGTATATTACTTGTAACTTGCTTTTTTTTCATATTAAATCTTGAATATCTTTTCATATCCCAGCCTTACATATTGATAGAGCTTTTCATTTTGATTATAAAAATATCATAAAAAGGTATCCATGAATTCTTAAAAATCAAAAAAAAATTATTTTCTAGCAGTCAATTCCATGGTCTTTCTTCTTGTTGATCTAATAGAGGAATGTAGTCATTGCTGTTTTAGTTTAGCAGGCCACCTGGCACAGCAGTCTTACAGGTTATCAAGCTCAGTCAGCAAGGATTCTCTTTAGACTCCATTCTCAGAATTCTCTTACTTCAGATCTTTCTACTATCCTCTTTTTTTTTTTTCCATGTTTCATTTCCAGTATCTTATTTATAGCTGTTAAGAGATCCCATAGATGAGCATTATGTAGCCACGGAAGTACCACTTACAGCCTACTCATAGAGTTATCAAAACCTGTGTCCAGCATTCTCTCTGTGGCCAGGCTAGATGGGTTCCTTTCTGCTTGCTACTCTTTTGTTTAGGGTGATAACAGTCACTTAATAAAAAATGTTGATTCTGTGCCAGCTGCCATGCGACATGTGCTAACACAAGGCTTGGGAGGTCAAAGCCTGTACCCTCACAGAGCTTGGTCTGGGGCAGGCACTGTGGCTCTGCCTCCAGGGGAGGAAGCATGGCAGGTCGTGTAGTTTCACATAGGCATAGGAAAGGGAGAGGCAGCGTCAGCTGTAACAACAGTGGTCTCACTTCTCCTTCCCCCCATCAGGCATCCCCAACTTCCTTATCCACCCTAGATAAGAGAACCTGTCTTATCCCTTATCAGAAGCCACATTACCTTGTGGCTGTGAGAAACTGAGTGGTAGAGTTTAAAGAGCTTTGAGGCTAGAAACATACTTAGGCAGAAAGGCAGATAAAGCCAGACAGACTTATATCATGGCCCCCACACTGCCTCCTGTTATGTCTTTGTCCTCTCCAGCACTCTGTGAAATGGGGCTAAACACCTGTGGATGGCGGAATGACGTAAAGAGCTTAAAGTCCGTTAGACTGTGTCTGACGCATTTAGTTCTCAGGGATTATGTTCATTTCTTATCCACGTCACCCCACCCCAATCCCTGCAACAAAGACATCTATGTATGTCCCTAAGGCTAGGCTACTGAAAAAAATCCTAGGTTGTATGGGAAAATCTGTCAGATTGCCACCCATTCCCCTACTTCCATCTATATTTTGTATAGGAACCTACACAGTGTCCTCTAAAAAAAAGAGTACTTCCAAGTTGAGAGTGTTATCCAATGTATTAGCCTCAGATCCCAGTCTTCTCTTTAAGGAAACTTGAGGTGGTAACTCTTTGCCCTCAATCCAGATTTTTTTAACCTTGATTGATGAAACTTTGTACATTTAAAAAATTTTCAAGCGCCTAACTTTCATTATTCATGCAGCCCAGCCTTAAAAGATGAATTTGTAATTCAGGGGTATAAATGGCTAATTTAGTTCTATTCAGAGTTTTTGGTTTTTATCTTTGTAAAACCAAAAAAGAACAGGATTTGCAAATTCGTACAGGTGCCAAGTAGGAAATATATCAATAAACGAGTAAAACAGACTGGGAGTAAACAAGTAGATTTTTTTTCACTTCCAATGGGAACATGAGTACAAGAGATATCCCACTCTTAATTTCTTTGAAATAGTAAGACAAGTATGATAAAATCGACAATTTGGCCTTGGTGTCAAGAAGATAATAGAAAGTAGAAGAGACTGTGGTAAAGTGCAAAGTAATATACTCCATCTCAAGGAGGCAGCAACTTTTTGACAATAGCCAGTTTTTATCATATGAAAACTTCTTCAAGAAAAGCCAGAAATCCAGATATTTTGAGAGATTTCAAGATATACTTTTGAGATTAAAAACAAATAAAAATAAAATAAATAAAAAATTAAAAAGTATATATGTATATCAGTAACTGTTTAAACACCATGTAGGCAAAAAATAACACCTGCCGGACAGCTTCACCTCTGGATAGTGGTTTATAATCTCTGATAGAGACCATACTTTTAGCTTAATCTTTTTTGTTTGTTTGTTTCCCAACCTAATTGTTTTTTTAATTGAGGTGAAATTCTCATCACATCAAATTAACCATGTTAAAGTGAACAACTCAGTGGCATTTAGTACTTTCACAGTGTTGTGCAACTACCACCTCTGTCTAGTTCCAAAACATTTTTATTACCCCAAAATGAAACTCAGTACTCACGAAGTAGTTACTCCTCATTTGCTCCTCCCCTGCCTCTAGCAATCACCAATCAGCTTTCTGTCTCTATAAATTTACCTATTCTGGGTATTTCATATAGATGGACTCATACAGTATGTGACCTTTTGTATCTGGTTTCTTTACTTAACATAATGTTTTAAGATTTATCCATATTGTAACATGTATTAGTACTCCATTCCTTTTTAATAGTCAAATAGTATTCCATTTGTATGTATATACCACAATTTGTTTATCCATTCACCCATTGATAGATTTGGATTATTTTCACCTTTTGGCTATTGGGAATAGTGTTGCTGTGAATATTAATGCACTAGTATTTGTTTGAGCACTTATTTCCCATTCTTTGGGGTATATACCTGCAAGTGGAATTGCTGGATCATATGGTAATTCTATGTTTAACTTTTTGAGGAACTGCCAAACTGTTTTCCACAGCAACTGAATCAGTTTACATTCCCACCAGCAAGGTATGAGTGTTCCATTTTCTTCACCTCCTTACCAACACTTATTATTTTCCTTTTTTGAAAAATTATAGCCATCCTAGTGGGTGTGAAATGATATCACATTGTGATTTTGATTTGCATTTCCCTAATAATTAACGTTGTTGAGCATCTTTTCACGTGCTCGTTGGCCATATGTACATTTTCTTCGGAGAAATCTCTGAGTTCTTTGCCGGTTTTTAAACTGGGTTGTTCATGTTTTTGTTGAGTTGTAAGAGTTCTTTATATAATCTGGATACTGGATCCTTATCAGATATGTAACTTGAAAACATTTTCTCTCAATATATAGGTTGTCTTTTCACTTTCTAATGTCCTTTGATGCACAGAAGTTTTTAAATTTTTTCTTTTGGTGCTTGTGCTTTTGGTGTCATAACTAAGAATCCATTGTCACATCTAAGGTCATGAAGATGTATCCCTAATTTTTCTTCTAAGAGTTGTATGGTTTTAGCTCTTATATTTAGGTCAGTAATCCATTTTGACTTAATTTTTGTATATAGGGTGAAACAAGGGTCCAACTTTATTCTTTTGCAGGTGGATATCCAGTTCTCCCAGCACTATTTGTTGAAGAAACTATTCTGTCCCCATTTGAATGATCATTGCATCATTATTGAAAATCTATTGGCCATGGATGTATGGGTTTATTTCTGGACTCTCAGTCCTATTCTGTTGGTCTATATGTCTGTCCTTATGCCAGTACCAACCACACTGTCTTAATTGCTATAGTTTTGTAGTAAGTTTTGACATTGGGAAATATGAATCCTCCAACTTTTTTCTTTTTCAATATTGTTTTGGCTATTCAGGGACCCTTACAGCTCTACATGAACTTGAGAATTGGCTTTTCCAGTCTTTCTGCAAAAAAAGGGTGGGGTAGGGGGCTGTTGGAATTTTGATAGGAATTCTTTTGAATCTGTAGATTGCTTTGCATAGTATTGCCATCTGGGCAATATTCTGTCTTCCAGTCCTTGAACATGATGTCTTTCCATTTACTTAGGTTTTCTTTATTTCTTCAGCAGTGTTTTATACTTTTCAGTGTACAAGTCTTTCACCTCCTTGGTTAAATTTTCTCCTAGGTTATCTTTTTGTTTTTTTAAATAAATTTATTTATTTTTTATTTGTTTATTTTTGGCTGTGTTGGGTCTTTGTTGCTGCGTGCAGGCTTTCTCTGGTTGTGGCGAGCGGGGGCTACTCTTCATTGTGGTGTGCAGGCTTCTCATTGCAGTGGCTTCTCTTGTTGCAGAGCATGGGCTTTAGGCACGCGGGCTTCAGTAGTTGTGGCACATGGGCTCAGTAGTTGTGGCTCACAGGCTCTAGATCACAGGCTCAGTAGTTGTGGCGCACAGGCTTAGTTGCTCTGTGGCATGTGGGATCTTCCTGGACCAGGGCTCAAACCCATGTCTTCTGCATTGGCAGGTGGATTCTTAACCACTGCACCACCAGGGAAGTCCCTGTTCCTAGGTATTTTATTCTTTTGGATGATATTGTAAATTGAGTTTTTTTTTAATTTCCTATTAGGATTGTTCATTGCTATCATGAATTACCATGTATTAGAAATACAGCTGGTTTTTGTGTTGATCTTGTACCTCACAATTTTCCTGAATTCATTTATTAGCTATAGTAGTTGTTTTGTGGATTCTTTAGGATTTTATATATATATAAGATCATGTCCTCTGCAAAAAGAAATAGTTTTATGTGTTCCTTTGCAATTTGGATGCCTTATATTTCTTTTTCTTGCCTAATTGCTCTGGCTAGAATTTCTACTATAATGTTGAATAGCAGTGATGAAAGTGGGCATACATCTCTTGTTCCTGATCTCAGAGGGAAAGCTTTCAGTATTTCACCATTGAGTATGATGCTAGCTGTAGTTTCACATAAATGCCCTTTATAAAGTTGAGGACATTCCCTTCTGTTCCTAGTTTTCTGAGTGTTCGTATCATGAATGGGTGTTAGATTTTCACAGATGCTTTTTCTGCATTAACTGAGATGATCGTATCGTTTTTCTTTCCCTTCATTTATTAACGTGGTATATTACATTGATTTTTTTTTAAATATCTTCCATTCCTAGGATAAGTTCCACATTGTCATTGTGTATCATCCTTTTAATATGCTGTTGGATTCAGTTTGCTAGTATTTTATTGAGGACTTTTGCATCTATATTCATGACAGATATTGGTCTGTAATTTTCTATTATTGTGGTGTCTTTGTCTGGCTTTGGTATCAGGATAATGCTGGCCTCATAGAATGAGTTAGAAAGTGTTTTCTGCTCTTCTATTTTTTGGAAAAGTTTGAGAAGGATTGGTGTTAATTCTTTAACTGTTTGGTAGAATTCACCAGAGAAGCTGTCTGGTCCTGGACTTTTCTTTTTTGAGAGGTTTTTTTTTTTTTTTTTGCAGTACGTGGGCCTCTCACTGTTGGTGGCCTCTCCCATTGCGGAGCACAGGCTCCGGACGCGCAGGCTCAGCGGCCATGGCTCACGGGCCTAGCTGCTCCGTGGCATGTGGGATCTTCCCGGACTGGGACACGAAACCGTGTCCCCTGCATCGTCAGGCGGACTCTCAACCACTGCGCCACCAGGGAAGCCCTTGAGAGGATTTTGATTACTGTTTCAGTCTCTTTAGTTGCTATAGGTCTGTTGACATTTTCTATTTCTTCTTGAGTCAGTTTGGTAATTTGTATGTTTATAAGAATTTATCCATTTCATCTATGTTATCTGATTTTTTTTTAATTGAAGTATAGTTGACTTACAGTATTGTGTTAATTACTGCTGTACAGCAAAGTGCTTCAGTTATACATATGTATACATTCCTTTTTATATTCTTTTCCATTATGGTTTATCATAGGATATTGAATATAGTTCTCTGTGCTATACAGTAGGACCTTGTTGTTTATCCATTCTATACATAAAAGCTTACATCTGCTAACCCCAGCCTCTGACTCCATCCCTTCCCCAATCCAGTCACCCTTGGCAACCTGTTGGTGTACAGTTGATCAGTGTATTCTCTTATAATCCTTTTTATTTCTATAAGATTGGTAGTAATGTCCCCACTTTTATTTCTGATTTTTGTTATTTGTGTCTTCTCTCTTTTTTCCTTATTCTGTCTTATTAAAGGTTTGTCAATTTTGTTGATCTTTTCAAAGAATCAACTTTTGGTTTCGTTAATTCTGTCGTTTTTCTATTCTCCAATTCATTTATCTCCGCTATAATTTTTATTATTTCCTGCCTTCTGCTAGCTCTGTGTTTAGTTCTTCTTTTCTAGTTCCTTAAGCTATAAATTTAGGTTATTTAGGTTATAAGCATTTAGATTTGAATGCTTTCTTATTTTTTATGTACAGACTATGACAGCTTTAAATTTCCCTCTGACCAGTGCTTTCACTGCATCTCATCAGTTCTGGTATGTTTATTTTCATTTTCATTCTTCAGGGAGATAGAAAGTTTCCCTAGTGATTTCTTCTTTGTTCCACTGGTTGTTTAAAAGTATGTTTTTTAGGGACTTCCCTGGTGGTCCAGTGGCTAAGACTCCACGCTCCCAGTGCAGGGGGCCCGGGTTCGATCCTTGGTTGGGGAACTAGATCCCACATGCTGCAACTAAAGGTTCACATGCTGCAGCTAAAGGTCCCGAATGCCGCAACTAAAGAAAAAAGGATCCCGCATGCCACAACAAAGATCCTGCATGCCACAACTAAGACCCGGCGCAGCCAAATAAAAGTATGTTGTTTAATTTCTACATACTTAAAATTTTTCTGGTATTCCTTTATATTGACTTCTAGCTTCTTTCTGTTGTCATCAGAAAAAATACTTCATATGACTTCAGTCTTTTAAAATTTATTAGGATTTGTTTTGTGGCCTAAAATATGGTCTATCCTGAAGAATGTTTCATGTGTACTTGAGAAGAACGTGTATTCCGTTGTTGTTGAGTAGGCTGTTCTTTATGTCTCTTAGGTCTAGTTGGTTTATAGTGTTGTTTAAGTCCTCTGTTTCCTTATTGATCTTCTTTCTACGTGTGCTTTCCATTATTTAAAGTGAGGTATTAAAGTCTTTAATTATTATTACAGAACTGTGTATTTCTCCCCTCAATTCTGTCAGTATATGCATCATATATTTTGAGACTCTGTTGTTTGGTGCATATATATTTGAAATTGTCATATCTTTTTGATAAATTGACTCTTTTATCAATATATAATGACCTTTTTTGTCTCCTGCAATGGTTTTTGACTTACAGTGAATTTTGTCTGATATTAGCATAGCCATCTCTGTACTCTTTTGGTTACTATTTGTGTGCAGTATCTTTTTCCATCCTTTGATGGATACCTTTCTATGTCTTTGGCTCTAAAAGGTATCTCTTGTAGATAGCATATTGTTGGATCTTGTGTTTTTTTGTTTTTTGTTTTTAACATTTATTTATTTATTTTTCACTGTGTTGGATCTTTGTTGCTGTGTGTGGGCTTTTCTCTTGTGACGAGGGGGTGCTACTCTTCATTGCAGTGTGCAGGCTTCTCATTGCAGTGGCTTCTCTTGTTGCGGAGCATGGGCTCTAGGCGGGCAGGCTCAGTAGTTGTGGTGCACAGGCTTAGTTGCTCCGCAGCACGTGGGATCTTCGCAGGCCAAGGCTCGAACCCGTGTCCCCTACATTGGCAGGCAGATTCTTAACCAATGCGCCACCGGGGAAGTCCCGGATCTTGTTTCCTTAATCCATTCTGCCGCTCTCTGTTGTTTAATTGGTGAGTTTAATCCAGTTACATTTAAAGTGATTACTGATAGGCAAGGATTTATGCCATTTTGCTCTTTGTTTTCTACATGTCTTATGTCTTTTTTGGACCCCAGTTCCTCCAATACTGCCATCTTTTGTGTGTGTGTGTGTTTTTTTTTTTACACCAGTGTATGTACTTTTTTGATGCTCTCCTCATTTCCTTTTCTGTATGTTTTAGTTATTTTCTTAATGGTTACCATGGGGATTATAGATAACATTCATAAATTTTTAACAATGTAATTTAATTTGATCCCAGCTTAGCTTCAGTAGTATACAAAATCTCTGCTCCTATACAGCTCTGGCCAGCCCCCTTTTATGTTGTTACGGTCTCACATTGCATCTTTATATATTGTGTGGCCACTAATACATATTTATAATTTTTTCATTCATTTCTCTTTTAAATCATATAGGAAGCAAAAAGAAAAGTTACAAATCAAAGATACAGTAATACTGGATTTTATATTAACCTATGTAGTTACCTTTATTGGAGTTTTTTTTTCTTGTTTGGCTTCAAGTTACTGTCTAGGATCTTTTTATTTAACCTGAAGAACGCTAAAGGGAGTTCTTTTAGGACAGGTCTACTTGCAGTGAACTCCCTTTGCTTTTTGCAGGAAATGGAGTTCTCGGTTAATAGTCTTTTTTCTGTCAGAACTTTAATTGTGTATTTATTTATTTTGGCTGTGCTGCACAGCATGCAGGATCTTAGTTCCCTGACCAGGGATGGAACCTGTGCCCCCTGCGGTGGAAGTGTGGAGTCTTAACCACTGGACCGGCAGGGAAGCCCCCTCAGCACTTTAAATGTGTCATCCCACTGCCTTGTGGTCTCTGGTTCTGATGAGAAATTGACTGTTAATCTTATTGAGGACCCTTACATGTGATGCATCATTTTGCTTTTGCTGCTTTCAAGATTCTCTCTTTGGCTTTTGACAGTGTGATTATACTGTGTTTCAGTATGAGTGTCTTTGAGTTTATCCTACTTGGAGGTCACTGAGCTTCTTGGATGTGTACAGGCGTACCTTGGAGATATTGTGGATTCAGTTCCACACCACCACAATAAAGCAGATAAAGGTAGTCACATGAATTTTCTGGTTTCTCAGTGCATATCCAAGTTATGTTTACACTATACTGTAGTCTACTGAGTGTGCAATAGCATTATGTCAAAAAAACAATGTATATACCTTAATTTAAAAATACTTTATTGCTAAAAAATGCTCACCATCATCTGAGCCTTTATCACATTATAATCTTTTTGCAGTGAGATCACTGATCACAGATCACCATAAAAGTATGATAATAATGAAAATGTTTGAAATATTGTGAGAATTACCAAAACTTGACACAGAGACAGGGTTGCCACGTACTTTCGGTTTGTAAAAAATGCAGTATCTGCAAAGTGCAATAAAGTGAAGTGCGATAAATAAATAAAATGAGGTATGCCTGTAGATTCATATATTTCATCAAATTTGGGAAGTTTACAGCTGTTATTTCTTCAAATATTTCTGCTTCTTTCTGTCTGTCCTTTCCCCCTGGGAGTCTATAATGCATATGTTGGTATGCTTGACAATGTCTCACAGGTTTCTTAGGCTCTGTACTTTTTCTACATTCTTTTTTTCTATCTGCTCCTTAGACTGGAAATTTCAGTTATCCTATCTTCAGGTTCACTGATTCTTTCTTTTGCCTGAACCCCTTAATGAATTTATCATTTCAGCTATTATATTTTTTAGCTCCAGATTTCTATTTGGTTCTTCTAAATAATTTCTATGTCTTTATTAACATTTTCTTTTTGGTGAGACATTGTTCTTCTGGATGTTTTTTTTTTTCCCGGTACGCGGGCCTCTCACTGGTGTAGCCTCTCCCGTTGCGGAGCACAGGCTCCGGACGCGCAGGCTCAGCGGCCATGGCTCACGGGCCCAGCCGCTCCGCGGCATGTGGGATCTTCCCAGACCAGGGCACGAACCCATGTCCCCTGCATCAGCAGGTGGACTCTCAACCACTGCGCCACCAGGGAAGCCCTCTTCTGGAATTTTTTTAGTTCTTTGTTCCTGGTTTCTTTTAGCTCTTTGAGCATATTTAAGGCAGTTGACTGCTACCCCAGTTCTCCTCCTACCCCAGGGTTTACTGCTGTTAATTGTTGAGAGCTGCAGTTGTTTGTTTAGTGCCTTTTCCAAACTATTTTTGCAAATACTATTTCTTGTCATGTGTGGTTATTGAAATTTCTGTTCTATTAGATTTACTTAAACAACTGGAGCCAAAAAGAAGAAAAAGGTAGTAATAAGTAAGTGAAAATAAAAACAGAAAACCCTTTCTTGGTCTTTGCAGATTGGCTTTGAGCAGGGGGCATTCCTTCAATGCTAAGCCAGGCCACCTGTAACTGTGTCTTAGACTTCACCTCTTTCTTGGACAGAGCTCAAAGATCAGCCAGAGGTACAAGCTTAGGGTTCTCTCAGCTCTTTTCTGAGTATGCATCTAGCCCTGGGAATGCTCAGTGCACTTGGGGTTCCCCAGTACACGTGATAGCCCTTCAAAGCCCTTACTCCTCCAAGGATCTTCCTCCTCAGCCTCCTTCTTCCTAGACCTTTGGGTCTGTCTGCTGCATACTCCACCTCCCATCCTTTGCACCAGGTAACTACAGGTAACATATGTCTTTAGATGCTTTCATCAGATGGCACCTGGAAAGCCGCTCTAGCCTTGGGTGGGCAAACAAGGGTCAGCCTGCACCAGTCCTTAGGGGATTACCGGACAGGTCAGAATACACAGCCACAAGTTGAAAACGAGGTTCCGCAAACCACACCAGGAACACAGATTACCATCTCCACAGCCTCTGTTGAACTAAGGGATGGATTTGTTGGTAGGTAAGGAAAACTACTTTCTTAATAAAATTTAGCAGCCTCTTTCTTCAGTAAGTGGCCCCCCCCTGGTTATTCTTAGTTTTTTATTGGATTCCAGAGTTTTAAAAAGTTGATTCTGTCAGTTTCTGCCAGCTTAATGTTTGCTTTAGTGAAAGCACTGATTCTAAAACTCCCTGTTTTCTGTGATGTCAAACCCTAATGTTTTTTGTTTGTTTTAAGCAGCTTAAAACAACAAAAATTTATTATCTCTCACAGTTTTTGAGGTCAGGAATCAGGTTGCATCTTAGCTCAGTGGTCCTGGCTCAAGGTCCCTCACAAATTTGCATTCAAACTAGTTGGTCAGGACTGCAGTCATTTCAAGGCTCAACTGGGGCTGGATAATTCACTTCCAAACTCAGTCACATGGTTGTCAGCGGTCCTCACTTCTCCCTGGCTGTTGGCAGGAGGTTCAGTTCCTCACCTCATAGGCCCCTCCATAGTGCTGTTCACAGCATGGCAGCTGGCTTCCCCTGGAGCAGAAGGTCCATGAGAGAAAGACACCTCCCCATTGTTTCGATTGCTTTATCTCTCTTTTTTTTTTTTAAGGAGTTCTGCTTTATTTTTAATACATTTTTTGTTTTTTTAAATTTATTTTATTTTTGGCTGTGTTGGGTCTTTGTTGCTGCATGCAGGCTTTCTCTAGTTTTGGCGAGCATGGGCTACTCTTTGTTGCGGTGCACGGGCTTCTCATTGCGGTGGCTTCTCTTGTTGTGGAGCACGGGCTCTAGGAACTCGGGCTTCAGAAGTTGTGTCACGCGGACTCTGTAGTTGTGGCTCGCAGGCTCTAGGTGCAGGTTCAGTAGTTGTGGCGCACAGGCTTAGTTGCTCCGCGGCACGTGGGATCTTCCTGGACCAGGGCTTGAACCTGTGACCCCTGCATTGGCAGGCGGATTCTTAACCAATGCGCCACCAGCAATTGCTTTATCTTTATTTTCTTGGGTGCTTTTGGTATTCTTTATCCAACCTTGAGATAATTGTACTCTTCTGCGTGAGAGAAAATTTGAACCCTGGATAATTCTTTAGTGAAGAGGAATTGGTTTGATCTTCCCTGGAGGCATCACCACTGCCTGCTTATTCAGCCCTAGAGATGGAAGTAAGAGACCCCCAGGGACATCACACAGCCTTGGAATGGAGCAGCAAACCCTTATAGTTGACCTTCTCTTCTCCCTCCCCTGTCAGACTCCTGTTCTTCCAATTCACGGAGCTATGAAATAAGCTTCCTGGATACCCAGGACCTTAAAAATGTCACTATAAACTACTTTCCCATTGCGTTCCTTTGTAGGTGTGTTTGGTGGTTTGTTTTATGGGGGAAATGTGTCCTTTTTGGTTAATAAAAAAAGCGTGTGTGAGAGAGAGAGGAAAGCAAGTGATTCTTCTGGTAGGTCATACTCCCCACTCAGAAGATCAACGTCTCTTTACAGCATACCTGCTCTACGGTGAGGCCCTGTGCTGGGCACAAAGGGGTGCAAAAGCGTGTAGAACAATCCTGCTCTCAAGTAGCTTATATTGTCTGGAGGTGGAAATAAGATAGGACCCTGATGAGAAAAAAAAAGTACAAGGTAGCATTTATGCCCCAGGACAGTGGTTGCCACAGTATTGATAAGACAGATACTTAACACTTTCCTAAAGTAATAATATGAGAAGCAGAAGGAAAATATGGACATGGCCAAGAAATAAAGTGAAAAAAATAAAGTGATTATGTTAGTTTTTCAGATCTAGTAAAATATTTCACAACATAAAGATTTCTGAGAATTTTGATATCCTGTTTGTAGAACCAGTCTTTCATTTGGCTCCTACTCATCAATAATCAGACAGTTTCACTCTCATTTATTTAATTACTTGTTGCCATACAAAAAGACCATTTGCATCTGCATTGTGTTTTTTTTTTAATAGATCTTTATTGGAGTATAATTGCTTCACAATACCGTGTTAGTTTCTGTTGTACAACAAAGTGAGTCAGCCATATGCATACACATGTCCCCATATCCCCTCCCTCTTGAGCCTCCCTCCCATCCTCCCTATCCCACCCCTGCTAGGTCATCGCAAAGCACCAGGCCGATCTCCCTGTGCTGTGCTGCTGCTTCCCACCAGCCAACTGTTTTACATTCGGTAGTGTATACATGTTGATGCTACTCTCACTTCACCCCAGCTTCGCTTTCCCACCCCATGTCATCAGGTGCATTCTCTATGTCTGCCTCTTTATTTCTGCCTTGCAACTAGGTTCATCAGTACCTTTTTTTTTTTTTTTTTTTTTAGATTCCATATATATGTGTTAAATATGGTATTTGTTTTTCTCTTTCTGACTTACTTCACTCTGTATTACAGACTCTAGGTCCATCCACCTCACTATAGATAAGTCAATTTTGTTTCTTTTTATGGCTGAGTAATATTTCATTGTATATATGTGCCACATCTTCTTTATCTGTTCATCTGTTGATGGACATTTAGGTTGCTTCCGTGTCCTGGCTATTGTAAATAGTGCTGCAGTGAACATTGTGGTGAATGTTTCTTTTTGGATTATGGTTTCCCAGTAGTGGGATTGCTGAGTCATATGGTAGTTCTATTTTTAGTTTTTAAGGAACCTCCATACTGTTTTCTATAGTGGTTGTATCAATTTTCATTCCTACCAACAGTGTAGGAGGATTCCCTTTTCACCACACCCTTTCCAGCATTTATTGTTTCTAGCTTTTTTGATAATGGCCATTCTGACAGCATGAGGTGATACCTCATTGTAGTTTTGATTTGCATTCCTCTAATAATTAGTGATGTTGAGCATCTTTTCATGTGCCTCTTTGCCATCTGTACGTCTTCCTTGGTGAAATGTCTATTTAGGTCTTCTGCCCGTTTTTTAACTGGATTGTTTGTTTTTTTGACATTGAGCTCCATGAGCTGTTTGTATATTTTGGAGATTAATCCTTTGTCTGTTATTCCATTTGAAAATATTTTCTCCCATTTTGAGGGTTGTCTTTTTGTCTTGTTTATGGTTTCCTTTGCTGTGCAAAAGCTTTTAAGTCCCATTTGTTTATTTTTGTTTTTATTTCTGTTACTCTAGGAGGTGGGTCAAAAAAGATCTCGCTGTGGTTTATGTCAAAGAGTGTTCTTCCTATGTTTTCCTCTAAAAGTTTTATAGTGTCTGGTCTTACATTTAAGTCTTTAATCCATTTGGAGTTTATTTTTGTGTATGGTGTTAGGTAGTGTTCTAATTTCATTCTTTTACGTGTAGCTGTCCAGTTTTCCCAACACCACTTATTGAAGAGGCTGTCTTTTCTCCATTGTATGTTCTTGCCTCCTTTGTCGTAAATTAGGTGCCCATATGTGCATGGGCTTATCTCTGGGCATTCTATCCTGTACCATTGATCTATATTTCTGTTTTTGTGCCAGTACCATACTGTCTTGATTACTGTAGCTTTGTGGTATAGTTTGAAGTCAGGGCACCTGATTCCTTCAGCTCCATTTTTCTGTCTCAAGATTGCTTTGGCTATTCGGGGTCTTTTGTGTTTCCATATGAATTGTAAGATTTTTTGTTTTAATTCTGTGAAGAATGCCTTTGGTAGTTTGATAGGGATTGCATTGAATCTGTAGATTGCTTTGGGTAGTAGAGACATTTTCACAATATTGATTCTTCCAATCCAAGAACATGGTATATTTCTCCACCTATTTGTGTCATCTTTGATTTCTTTCATCAGTGTTTTATAGTTTTGCGAATACAAGTCTTTCACCTCCTTAGGCAGGTTTATTCCTAGGTATTTTATTCTTTTTGTTGCAGTGGTAAATGGGAGTGTTTCCTTAATTTCTCTTTCAGATTTTTCATTGTTGGTGTATAGGAATGCCAGAGATTTCTGTGCATTAATTTTGTATCCTGCAACCTTACCAAATTCATTGATTAGTTTTTGGCATCTTTAGGATTCTCTATGTATAGTATCATGTCACTGCAAACAGTGACAGTTCTACTTCTTCTTTTCCAATTTGTATTCCTTTTATTTCTTTTTCTTCTCTGATTGCTGTGGCTAGGACTTACAAAACTATGTTGAATAAGAGTGATGAGAGTGATCAGACATCCTTGTCTTGTTCCTGATCTTAGTGGAAATGCATTCACTTTTTCACCATTGAGTCTGATGCTTGCTGTGGGTTTGTCGTATATGGCCTTTATTATGTTGAGGTAGCTTTCCTCTATGCCCATTTTCTGGAGAGTTTTTTTATCATAAATGGGTGTTGAATTTTGTCAGAAGCTTTTTCTGCATCTGTTGAGATGATCATATGGTTTTTATTCCTTAATTTGTTAATGTGGTGTATCACATTGATTGATTTGCGTATATTGAAGAATCCTTGCATCCCTGGGATAAATCCCACTTGATCATGGTGTATGATCCTTCTAGTGTGCTGTTGGATTCTGTTTGCTAATATTGTGTTCAGGATTTTTACATCTATGTTCATCAGTGATATTGGTCTGTAATTTTCTTTTTTTGTGATATCTTTTTCTGGTTTTGGTATCAGGGTGATGGTGGCTTCATAGAATGAATTCGGGAGTGTTTCTCCCTCTGCAGTTTTTGGGAAGAGTTTGAGAAGGATCGGTGTTAGCTCTTCTCTTAATGTTTCATAGAAATCACCTGTGAAGCCATCTGGTCCTGGATTTTGTTTGTTGGAAGATTTTTAATTATGGTTTCAATTTCATTACTTGTGATTGATTTGTTTATATTTTCTAATTCTTCCTGGTTCAGTCTTGGAAAATTGTACTTTTCCAGGAATTTGTCCATTTCTTCATGGTTGTCCATTTTATTGTCATATAGTTGTTTGTAGTAGTCTCTTATAATCCTTTTCTGCATGGTTTTTAATTTTGAAAATGTAAATTAGGTTTATGTTTATAGTTTTCTATCCACTGTTCTAATATCATTTCAGTATTTACAGAGGGTTTCATAAAATGAATTAGCCATTGGGTCAAGATAAGAATAGTAATGCAAACCCAGTCTACTAGTTTGCTAGCTGCCATTTGTGTCTGAAGATGGTAATGCTACTGGTGTTTCTTTTGTTTGAATGGACGCATCTGGAAGATGAGCTTGGCCGTAATCAGGATGGCAGCCCTTTACAAGATGGCCTTTCCTTGGCAACTGCATCTCTCCTCTAATGGATGATATAGGCAGGTTTTAAATATCCCAAGTAAGGATAGTTCTGCAACCTCTCTTAGATTGTGATTAGAATTGTTCTGAAATAGAAAAGTGTGTATCTAAGATTTTTCTGGACATCATTCAGATCCTAAGCATGCTATGAACTAGAGCTTGACCCATATGTAACAAGAATGGACTGACTTCTGGGAAACTACCCCTGCCTCCTAAAGTACATTGAAATAGACTGTTGTATTTATAGATTCATAGCTATTCTAGTCATGCAATTTAATCATTTCAACTGGGGCCTTCCATTTTACTTTTTCCCCCTTCTACAATGAAGTCCGTATTATCTCCTTTATTAATATGTTTCCAATTTGAGTATGTTCTTTTCTTTCTTGTTGGCAACAGTCAAACTATGTTTGCTTTTATTCTTTTAATAAAAAAGTGAATTCTGAAGTTTCATTTAATTTTCTTCTTCTAGACAATTAAATCCCACACAGAAACAGATGAGAAACAAACGGAGAGCCGCACCGTCACTCCACCTACTGCACCCAAACCAAAACGGGAGGAGAACCCTCAGGTAGGCCCAGCCCTCCAAGGCATGGCTCAGTCTATGTGATGCGACTTATTCACAGGCATCATGAGGGACACTTGCTCCCTGAATCACTTGATATCCTTGTCTTGTGCTTTCTCACTATTCAGTAATGTTATTGCCAAATCAGGTTGGCCTGGGACAGATTAAGAGTGTGGTCTTGAGTGTTCGTGAGCTGGCAAACAGGCCTTTCATAATACGTATGTCACACGTTAGACTTGTGTGATTCGTGACCATTGCCCCAGGTATCCCACTGCATTCCTAATGATCATTATGTTTTGTTTGTCTCAGCCAACATTTAAAAGATGTCCAGTTCACTCAGTTAAGGTCTGTGTTATCGATTACAGTTGTTACACGTGCATTTTTGTTATTACTATTGTATTGCATTAGATCCCCAAATCCCAGATGAATCAGTAGCTCATAAGTAGTTCACTGAAGCATAAAAGTAGGGATGAAAATACTAGCATCTGTACTACAACTTAGGATAGAATTATAAACTTAAATAGCAAACAAAACTGTGGTACAAATATAGAATGTGAATTTGTATGTCCTTAGGCAAGAGATTTTTTAGTTTGATACTTCTGTACAAGCAGCTATAAAAGAAAAATGTGGACAGGTAATATGATGATGAATATATGATAGTTGGATTTTATTAGACCAGCAATCCATTTCCTTCTAATCCTCAGTGCATTCTTTTTAATGAAACCATGTCAAATAGTGGCATAAAGCCATCAAAGCTTCATGTCATTTTTTTGAAGCAGTGATTTATTAAGCCAGTTCAGGTTTTTTTAAAGCAAGTACAAATTATAATACTTTCTGATATGAAATGAATTAATTTTTAATTTGTCTTTAAAGAAGAGACCAAAACTTGAACCTAAAAGAAGTCCTAGTCATGCATATTGCTGAGAAACTTATAATCTGCAAAATTAATGACAAGTATTAGGCTTAGAGAGGGGAAAACAGCAATTAGCAAAATTTCCTTATCAAAAGAAACTAAAAGAGGACTTCCCTGGTGGCGCAATGGTCAAGAATCCTCCTGCCAATGCAGGGGACACGGGTTCAAGCCCTGGTCCGGGAAGATCCCAGATGCCGTGGAGCAACTAAGCCTGTGTGCCACAGCTACTGAGCCTGTGCTCTAGAGCCCGCGAGCCACAACTGCTGAGCCCACGTGCCACAACTACTGAAGCCCGCTCACCTAGAGCCCGTGCTGCTCAACAAAAGAAGCCACCGCAATGAGAAGCCCGTGCACCGCAGTAAAGAGTAGCCCCCGCTCGCCGCAACTAGAGAAAGCCCGCGCGCAGCAACAAAGACCCAGTGCAGCCAAAAATAAATAAATAAATTTATTTTAAAAAACCAAGAAACTAAAGGATATCTTATGTCAGTGGCACAGTGTGGGCAAGCAAGTAGCATCATGTGGAGTAACACATATTTCTAATTGGACAGAATCACTGCCATAAAGGGAATAAATTAGTTATTGGCATGTGTGTGATACATAGATAAGGTAAAAGTTCTTGACAGCTTTTTATTCTATTTATCACTGAAAATCTGTTCTACAGAAGAGATTTTTTTCCATTTAATAATTCTTCTATGAGCTTGATCTAGACTGGCAAAGATGAGTTGGGTGTGAGTGGCCAAGAAGGATGCTGTTACTTGATTAAAAGAAGGTGCATCTGAATGTCAGTTCACACACTGCTTTATTAACAGAGAACAGTTGGTAGACAGCCTTCTAATCTTAAGTTTTGAAGGAATAGTGAAAATTAGGAACGTAGTTAATTGGCAGCCACAAAATGTATGCAATGTAGAAAATGGGCAGCACGTCCAAGACGCTTTTCGTTACTGAAGTACTCTGGCTGTCGGGAGGATAGGTGCCCACCCTAGTTTCTGAAATAAGAAATAAAATTAAAACATTTCTTCAGGACTCTGTGGATACCAGTAAAGGACATGTCTGTGTTCTCAAGTGGCTTGTTCAAGGTTATCTTTACAAAACACTCAGTACCTCGAATAGCTTGAACCTATCACTTCAGGCCAGAATACCATGATATTTAAAGTTGAGGGTAAAATGTCAGGATTTTCAAAGACCAAATTGTGGTATGAATTATGTGGCAGGATTATGTCTCCTGACAACTAATGATGTTCCTTATTTGTCACCGAGAGAAATGGGTGATACGTTATTTGGCATATTTAGCAGCTGCATGCAGTGGTACAGCAGAAAATAAAGGCGTACTTTCCAGACCACATGCAACCAAAGAGCAAAACAGTAATCAGTCTGTTGCTCTCTCCATTTTTAAGCATCTAACGCTCCAGCTTTGGAGTGCAGTGTTCTGAGCAGTCTGGCTTCTGATGGAGCCCTGAGAGTGGTGGCCAGAGAGAAAGCACTCTATAATTTGTAGGTCCATGGTTGATTGAAAAATCATAGTATTAAGCAGAACCACCTGCTGTCATTCCTAAAACTCACTTAGCTTTGAGTTATTGTCCAATCAGTGGTAGCAAAAATGTAAGAACCCCTGACCTGGTGTGACAAATGAAGTACTTAGAATTTGGAGCTTGTCGTGTGGGAGGCTGTTTGTAACCCTCTGTGTGTTTCTTCATTGTGAAGTCCTCTTCCCTCCTTGAGAATTTTTCTGGAAAAAACTTAGGTCATTCAAGATACTGATTTCTGCCATTGAGAGAGTGGAAGATATAGGCCCCAGTCCTTCTCTTTTGATCCCTGTAAGATCAGAAAGCTTCCAGAGCGGTTCCATAGCTGCTGAGAGTGGAGGGTGCCCACTCCTTGTTCACCTGAACCCGGCTTCCTTTCACCCACCAGCCATTGGGCTGGCATTCCCCAGGAGTCTAAGTAGGAACATGCAGCTGACTTTGCGAGAACCCACACTGAAGTATATTCCTCTTTTGTTTCTCTGGCACAGAAACTTGCCTTCATGGTGTCTCTGGGGTTGGTAACACATGACCATCTAGAAGGTAAGAGAAGATATTCATGGCGCTACCTTGCTTCTGGCCCAGGGCTTTGTTCTTGAAAATGTTGTTTGATTTATTGTTAGAACTGAAAATTGGAACACAAGCAGAGTATGATTCAACCAGTATGGACTCTTTTTTTGGAGTAAACTTACCTTCCTTCTATGTAATGTTCAGCCCCTCTCCTTCCTATCATTATTTATCCACACTACTGTCCTGGGGAAGCTCCCTAGTTGCCTGCATTAAGGTGACTTCCGTTCACTTAGAGAAACTTTTTTTTTCCCTGGCAGCATAAAGTAGCAAATGCCCCTCTGACAAGTCTTTGTATTTTTCAGTCACTCTAGATTATTGGAATCTTAAGAATAGTTGCAAAGCTATACCTGTTCTAGTGATTTAATTCAAGAATGGTGAACTATGATTACTCAGTCTAGGTCTGTGGGTAAAGTTCATCCACACCTATATTACAGTGATCTAAAAATAAATCAGGAAACTTTTACAAGTGTTGTCTACTGTTAAGCTCTCAATCACAGAGAGCCACACTGTAGGACAGCAGGGCCTTGCTTTCCAAGAGGTGAGAGTGGATGGTCCTTCATGTTTGCTCCCAGCAGCGGGCTTCCCTTCGCTGAGGCTGCAGTGAAACCGAGAGACTTACTCTCGTTTCTAACTTGTCATGGGAAACCCAATAAGTAAACGATGAGGTTACGTTGTGGGGGGTCCTTCATACCTTTCTTCTAATCCAGACCTTTTGCTTTCCCAAGAAATCCAAAGCAAGCGGCAAGAACGAAAAAGAAGAACGACAGCAAATCCAGTGTACAGTGGCGCGGTCTTTGAGCCAGAGGTATTCCTGGCCAGCACTTGGCCATTCCCTCACGTCTCCAGTTTTATTTAGGACTTGCTCAGCACCTCCCGTCTGAAAAGCTGCTTACGAGCAGTACCCTGATTGTGCTTGGCCAGCTCTGTAAAATGATGGCTTTTTCTCTGGCTGAGGACATTATTTCATCTTTATTATTTGCTGTTTCCCCCTTAGTTTTTTCCTGAAGTTTAAGTAGATACAAACCTACCTTAAAAATTTAACTCATCCTGTCATCTGAACACAACTTTCTTCTGAAGCAGAGACGTACCTCTCTGGAATATTCTTTCAGACCCAAGTACATACGATAAATCCAGTTATCACTGAGACCTTTGGGTGACTAGCACTAACTAGTTGGCATGTTGACGGGCATGCTGTGCTTGGTCTTTGGCTTGTACCGGGATTAGTAGTAACCATGTTATTCAACCAGTCACCTTTCTTTCTTCAATCCCGAAAGCGTAAGAAGAGCGCAGTCACGTACCTGAACAGTACAATGCATCCTGGGACCCGGAAGAGAGGTGAGTACCTTTTTTGTATCTCTCCCTTGCTGTTGCTTTTGCTTTCTGTGTTGTGTTTCTTTCCCCTCCCTCCTCCCATTGTCCTAGAGCCTAACTCCTATATCCCTTGAATATAGTTTTGTTGTTGTTCTCTGAGAATGGGGGGAAAAGAGAGTGAGATCTCTTATGAGAGTTCTGTAGACTGAATCAAAAGCTCCCCTTCCTGGGATTTGGGCAAAGCTGACTGAGGGGAATGGCTCATTGCAGGATTTCTGCCCCAGGCCCCTCAGGCTGTTGACGAATAGCACAATGAACAGAACACCCTGTAAAAGGGAGCATTTTAGCATCATTGAGCACAACAGAGCACTGGTGTTGCCAAGGTGTTCTTAGTAGTGTCTAAGTTGTCCTGATGCCAGTGAGGACAGAGCACGACTCTTAAGCTTCTGTGAGCTGCAGACTTTGCAGGAAGGAGAGAGGTAGCCACACTGAGAATTTTGCATCTATGAGAAGAGAGCACCTGCAACTAAAGAAGAAAACATCACTGTCGAAACAGGCTTCCCAAAGCAGAAATTCCTAAAGAGGTCCGTCCCCCAGTTTCAGACCTTCCAGGGCGGGCATTCCACCTCACTCTCAGGTCAGCAACTGCCTTCACCATGCAGGTCGAAACAGGTCTTAATAGCTCAGAGTTTGAGCTTATAAACAAGGCTCTGAAATGGTTCTTTGATGTCAGTAATACATCCCAAGGTCCTTTTCTCCACGTGATAATGTGTCCTTGAATTACAGTTCCAGGCTAGAAAGGTTGCAGAGTGAGCGGAGTAGCATGCTAATTTTTGTGTATGCACAGCAATCTCAGAGCCATTGGAAGCTTAGGAGGTCATCCCGACCCTCTGTCTGCCTTAGGGAGGGCTAGCACTGTACCGGTGGTACAGTGGTTACCGTCTCTTCCCCTCAGAGAGATAGCACACCCACGCTAGTGTTTCATCAGCCCCTCCTTCAAGAAGCCAAAACATATTTAGATGGGTATCCCTAAGTCACTGTTTCATATTGATTCCTGGGCCACAGTAACCAGTGTCATGGGTTATCTTTTGTTGTTTTATTTTGTTTGGGGTTGTTTCAGTGACCTCTGACACAGTCCTCAGAAAGGAGCCCCCAGCCAGAAGCCACAGTTAATTGACCTGCTAGTGGACAGCATCTGCTGGGAGGATAGGGGTTAAATGAGCCAGAAAGACCTTGGCATCTCTTGCCAAGGTCAGAGGATGAAAGCCTGCATGCACAATGCCTAGGACGTGCCTTCTGTGGGTAAACAAAGAGCATTTATCTTCCACTTACCCTTCTAGCAGCACTAAATACCCTAGAAAAGGCAAACCAGTACGATCTGTCTTTGTACTGCACACAGTGCCGGTTTAACACAGATAGGTAATGTTTGTGTAATATCTGACAGAATCATGACTCCTGTGCATAATTCCAATATAAATTATAACTGTTGGCAAAGTCATGATCCCACGTACCATCCACCAGTGCTCGTAGGCAGTTGTGTACCTCTCCAGCTCTTTTTTTGCCTATGGTGTGCTGGGCGTACACTTTTGATCACTTACAGCTTAGAAGCTATGACCTTTGTCCCTTAGAAGACAAGGACCCTGACTTAGATATATCATAAGGCAAGAGTGGTTGACCTGGACTTCCCATACGCATTAGGGCCCACTTGTAGATTCTCTGTAGCCATGAGGTTTGATTCAAAATGCTTCTGCTCATATCAGCTCTTTCTGGTAGCTGTTGCTGATGACAGGGCTTTTCCTGAGACTTTGGAACACCCCAGTTCTAAGACATGTAGTTCACTGGAATGTTTGTGATGGAAAGCAGGGAGATGATTTTTGATCAACTGGGAAGGGTATCTGAGTCCAGACTTAGTTAAATTCACTGTTAAGCCCAGAAGGTCTTTTTAGCTCTTAGGTTCCAGCTACTCCCAGAACATATGTCTTCCTAGCTCTGCCAGAAGGGGTAAGAATAGTTAACTTGAATTTTGCCTCCTCCCTTTGCCTTTCTCTACCCTCACAAGCAATGAAGTAACCAAAATGTGGGCAGGAGAGAAGAGGAAAAGCAGAGATCCTCAGCCAGTCTGTTTGTGGGAACTGAGAATCACTAATATTATTATAAGAATAACGATTGCAGAAAAACCTTAGGAGACAATATGTAAAAGATATGGAAAAAGAAAATAAATTCTTCTCCCTGGCCTTGGCTCCTGTTGGGCTTTGATATCTTGTTCTCCCGTTAGAAATCTCAAATTGTCATAGTTGAGGAACGTCTCTATAATCTGCCCAAGGCGAAGACCTTTAACATAACCCAGTATCTCCTGTCATTCTCTGAGGCTCTCTTATCCTCCCTTCGACACTCATGCATTTGTTTCGAATGACATTTAAATCTTTGCTTCTTTTCCTCTCTTTGGGACTGTTGTATTAACCTTCTCTCTGCTACCTCACTTCCTTTTCCATGCTAGCCAATGAGGAACACTGGCCAAAGGTATGTAAGATCATTTTTCCCCCTTTCTTTCCCTCCCCCTTTTTTCCCTTTTGTTCCCTTTTCTCGGTCTGTAGGTCGTCCTCCAAAATACAATGCAGTGCTGGGGTTTGGAGCCCTAACCCCAACATCCCCCCCATCCAGTCATCCTGACTCCCCTGAAAATGAAAAGACAGAGACCACATTCACTTTCCCTGCACCTGTTCAGCCTGTGTCCCTGCCCAGCCCCACCTCCACAGACGTAAGTAACTTGGGAAAAGCTCACTCTCTTTCTCAGAGCTTAAATCGGGGAAACCGTTATCATATGTTGTCTCCTTACCAGTTGCATCTCCTTGACTAACCCTGGAACAGCAGTAATCCCTACAGGACACTGTGTGCCACGTAAGGCAGCTTTCTGCTGGGGTCCCAGGTCCTGCCATGTCCTTGAGAATCATATTAAAGACCACATTAGGAGGCTCAGTCAGGGTTTTCAAAGTCTGGAATTTATCTGCGGTGAAGGAGTTCTCAGGAAGGGGGATGGGGTGGGGAAGTCAGGTTGTATAACTGAGAGGTGTGCAGGTGTCTGTCGTCAGTTTGGGGAGGTGGGGATAATGAACAAAGGTGTACATTCGCCTAGCAGTCCGTGTTTCCTGCTTCAAGTAAAATTCAAGACAACTTTTCCGAAAAGCAACTTTATTCATCAGAATTGGTCAGAAACAGGCTCCTGAAAAAAGCATCAGATGCTTAGTAGCCCTTCCCCCAGAGGCTGCAGGAGTGCAAACTAGTGCCCTCTTTTTAAATGAGCGCTTACAAAGCGGTGAATTCACTCAACAAATACTGAGCACTGCCCTGCTGAGCATGCACTGTTGTTGAGACTGGGGACAGAACAGGGAACAGAACCAGCTCCTTGCCCTCAGGGAGCTCGTATTGCACGGCCAGAGGCAGGTGATAAGCAAATGAACATTTAAATGTCAGGTCATGATAAGTGCTGTGAAAAAAAACTTGACACAGAATCAGGGGCATAAGGAGTTACAGCAGGAGGTTGCTGTTTTATGAAGAGTGGTAAGAGACAGCCTCTCTGGTGGGAATGGAGTATGTTGGAGTATCTGGGGCGGGGAAGAGCATTCCACGCAGAGGGAACAGCAGTGCAGAAGCCCTGCTCGTTGGAGGAAGTGTATATGGCGTAGAGAAGAAGGGCTTGGTGGGCAGGCAGGAGCAGTGGGAGAGGAGACCTCAGAGGGCAGGGCCCGTCTCGCAGGGTCTTGTAGCTTTTACTCTGAGTGAGATGGGAGATGCTCCAGAGTTTTAAGTAGAGGAGTGACGTTACTTTTCACTTTTTATTTTGAAAATTTCCAAACCTACAGAAAAGTTGCAACAACAACACAAGGAAGGAATATATACCCTCCTCCTAGATTCACCGATTGTTACAATTTCGCCACATATGCTACTTCCCACCACCACACGCTTGTTTTGCTGATCTAGTTAAGAAGTTGAAGACATCATGAATCTTCACCCAAAATACTTCCGTGTATATCTCCTAAAAACAAAGACAGTCTCTGACGTAGCCACAATGCAGTTATGAAATTGAGGAGATTTAATATGACAAAACATTATTTGTATAGTATACAGCCCATCTTCAGATTTCTCCAATTATCTCAATAAATGCCTGAGTGGCACTTTGTTTTTTCTGCTCCAGGATCCAACCCAAGATCACTCTTGACATTAATTTTTATGGTGTTTTGTCTTTAGTCTCCTTACTCTGGAACAGTTTCTCAGCCTGTCTTTGTCCTTCGTGACACTGACATTTTTTAAAAGATAGGCCAGTTGCTGTATAGAGTGTCCCTCCATTTGGATGATCTGATTGTTTTCTCAAGAATAGATTCAGGGTATGCATTTTTGTAGGAGCACCAAATACCTGATGATGCACTGATTCTCAGTGCATCACAAGAGGCACATGTTGTCCATCTGTCCCATTGTTGGTGATATTAGCTTTCATCTCTTAAGATAGACTCAATCAGATATCTCTAATCCTAAAGATGCCTGTTTCCTTAGGTGAAGATAGTGACGAGTCTATAAAAATATCCAGTTCCCCAGCAAACTTAGTGGTTTTAGCAGCCTTTGAAGGTTCTTACCTGCATTTATTTTTTTTTTTAACATCTTTATCGGCGTATAATAGCTTTACAATGGTGTGTTAGTTTCTGCTGTATAACAAAGTGAATCAGCTGTACTTATACATATAACCCCATATCCCCTCCCTCTTGCGTCTCCCTCCCACCCTCCCTATCCCACGCCTCTAGGTGGTCACAAAGCACCGAGCTGATCTCCCTGTGAGATGCAGCTGCTTCCCACTAGCTATTTATTTTACATTTGGTAGTGTATATATGTCCATGACACGCTCTCACTTCGTCCCAGCTTACCCTTCCCCCACCCCGTGTCCTCTAGTCCACTCTCTACGTCTACATCTTTATTCCTGTCCTGCCCCTAGATTCTTCAGAGCCTTTTTTTTTTTTTAGATTCCATATATATGTGTTAGCACACGGTATTTGTTTTTCTCTTTCTGACTTACTTCACTCTGTATGACAGACTCTATGTCCATCCACCTCACTACAAATAACTCAACTTCGTTTCTTTTTATGGCTGAGTAATATTCCATTGTATATTTGTGCCACATCTTTATCCATTCATCTGTCGATCGATACTTAGGTCGCTTCCATGTCCTTGCTATTGTAAACAGAGCTGCAGTGAACATTGTGGTACATGACTCTTTTTGAATTACGGTTTTCTCAGGGTATATGCCCAGTAGTGGGATTGTGGGGTCGTATGGTAGTTCTCTTTTTAGTTTTTTTTTTAAAGAAGATGTTGGGGGTAGGAGTTTATTAATTAATTAATATTTATTTTTGCTGTGTTGCGTCTTCATTTCTGTGTGAGGGCTTTCTCTAGTTGTGGCAAGTGGGGGCCACTCTTCATCGTGGTCCGCGGGCCTCTCACTATCGCGGCCTCTCTCGTTGCAGAGCACAGGCTCCAGACTCGCAGGCTCAGTAGTTGTGGCTCACGGGCCTAGTTGCTCCACGGCATGTGGGATCCTCCCAGACCAGGGCTCGAACCTGTGTCCCCTGCATTAGCAGGCAGATTCTCAGCCACTGCGCCACCAGGGAAGCCCCTCTTTTTAGTTTTTTAAAGAACCTCCATACTGTTCTCCATAGTGGCTGTATCAATTTACATTCCCACCAACAGTGCAAGAGGGTTCCCTTTTCTCCACACCCTCTCCAGCATTTATTGTTTGTAGACTTTTTGATGATGGCCATTCTGACCGGTGTGAGGTGATACCTCGTTGTAGTTTTCATTTGCATTTCTCTAATGATTAGTGATGTTGAGTATCCTTTCATGTGTTTGTTGGCAATCTGTATATCTTCTTTGGAGAAATGTCTGTTTAGGTCTTCTGCCCATTTTTGGATTGGGTTGTTTGTTTTTTTGATATTGAGCTGCACGAGCTGCTTGTATATTGTGGAGTTTAATCCTTTGTCATTTGCTTCATTTGCAAATATTTTCTCCCATTCTGAGGGTTGTCTTTTCATCTTGTTTATGGTTTCCTTTGCTGTGCAAAAGCTTTTAAGTTTCATTAGGTCCCATTTGTTTTTCTTTTGTTTGTTTTTATTTCCCTTTCTCTAGGAGGTGGGTCAAAAACGATCTTGTTGCGATTTATGTCATAGAGTGTTCTGCCTATGTTTTCCTCTAAAAGTTTTATAGTGTCTGGCCTTACATTTAGGTCTTTAATCCATTTGGAGTTTATTTTTGTGTATGGTGTTAGGGAGTGTTCTAATTTCATTCTTTTACATGTAGCTGTCCAGTTTTCCCAGCACCACTTATTGAAGAGGCTGTCTTTTCTCCATTGTATATTCTTGCCTCCTTTATCAAAGAGAAGGTGACCATATGTGCCTGGGTTTATCTCTGGGCTTTCTATCCTGTTCCACTGATCTGCATTTCTTTTTTGGTGCCAGTACCATACTGTCTTGATTACTGTAGCTTTGTAGTATAGTCTGAAGTCCGGGAGCCTGATTCCTCCAGCTCTGTTTTTCTTTCTCAAGATTGCTTTGGCTATTCAGGGTCTTTTGTGTTTCCTTACAAATTGTGAAATTTTTTGTTCTAATTCTGTGAAAAATGCCATTGGTAGTTTGATAGAGATTGAATTGAATCTGTAGGTTGCTTTGGGTAGTATAGTCATTTCCACAATGTTGATTCTTCCAGTCCAACAACATGGTATATCTCTCCATCTGTTTGTATTATCTTTAAGTTCTTTCATCAGTGTCTCATAGTTTTCTGCATACAGGTCCTTTGTCTCCTTAGGTAGGTTTATTCTTAGGTATTTTATTCTTTTTGTAGTAGTGGTAAATGGGAGACTTTCCTTAATTTCTCTTTCAGATTTTTCATCATTAGTGTATAGGAATGCAAGAGATTTCTGTGCATTAATTTTGTATCCTGCTCCTTTACCAAATTCATTGATTAGCTCTAGTAGTTTTCTGGTAGCATCTTTAGGATTCTCTGTGCATAGTGTCATGTCATCTGCAAACAGTGACAGTTTTACTTCTTTTTTTTCCAATTTGCATTCCATTTCTTCTTCTTCTCTGATTGCTGTGGCTAAAACTTCCAAAACTGTGTTGAATAGTAGTGGTGAGAGTGGGCAAGCTTGTCTTTTTCCTGAGCTTAATGGAAATGGTTTCAGTTTTTCACCACTGAGAATGATGTTGGCTGTGGGTTTGTCATATATGGCCTTTATTATGTTGATGTAAGTTCCCTCTATGCCTACTTTCTGGAGGGTTTTTATCATAAATGGGTGTTGAATTTTGTCGAAAGCTTTTTCTGCATCTATTGAGATGATCATATGGTTTTTACCCTTCAATTTGTTAATATGTTGTATCACATTGATTGATTTGCATATATTGAAGAATCCTTGCATCCCTGGGATAAACCCCCCTTGATCATGGTGTATGATCCTCTTAATGTGCTGTTGGATTCTGTTTGCTAGTATTTTGTTGAGGATTTTTGTATCTGTGTTCAACACTGATACTGGCCTGTAGTTTTCTTTGTTTGTGACATCATTGTCTGGTTTTAGTATCAGGGTGATGGTGGCGTCATAGAATGAGTTTGGGAGTGTTCCTCCCTCTGCTATATTTTGGAAGAGTTTGCGAAGGATAGGTGTTAGCTCTTCTCTAAATGTTTGATAGAATTCGCCTGTGAAGCCATCTGGTCCTGGGCTTTTGTCTGTTGGAAGATTTTTAATCCCAGTTTCAATTTCTCTGCTGGTGATTGGTCTGTTTATATTTTCTATTTCTTCCTGGTTCAGTCTCAGAACGTTGTACTTTTCTAAGGATTTGTCCATTTCTTCCAGGTTGTCCATTTTATTGGCATAGAGTTCCTTGTATTAATCTCTCATGATTCTTTGTATTTCTGCAGTGTCAGTTGTGCCATCTCCTTTTTCATTTCTAATTGTGTTGATTTGAGTCTTCTTTTTTTTCTTGATGAGTCTGGCTAAAGGTTTATCAATTTTGTTTATCTTCTCAAAGAACCAGCTTTTACTTTTATTGATCTCTGCTATTGTTTTCTTCATTTCTTTTTCATTTATTTCTGAGCTGATCTTTATGATTTCTTTCCTTCTGCTAACTTTGGGGGTTTTTTGTTCTTCTTTCTCTTAATTGCTTTACGTGTAAAGTTAGGTTGTTTATTTGAGATGTTTCTTGAGGTAGGATTGTATTGCTATAAGCCTCCCTCTGAGAACTGCTTTTGCTGCATCGCATAGGTTTTGGGTCATCGTGTTTTCATTGTCATTTGTTTCTAGGTATTTTTTGATTTCTCTTTGATTTCTTCAGTGATCTCTTGGTTATTTAGTAGTGTGTTGTTTAGCCTCCATGTGTTTGTGTTTTTTACAGCTTTTTCCCTGTAATTGATATCTAGTCTCATAGCGTTGTGGTCGGAAAAGATACTTGATACGATTTCAATTTTCTTAAATTTACCAAGGCTTGATTTGTGACCCAAGATATGATCTGTCCTGTGCATTTATTATTTTTAAGGCGTTTGCAAAATTGGCTTGGATTTTAGAGTGATCACTGTGTCTGACAACGGAGAAGAGACTGTGGGGAGGATAGGATGGGAGCAGGAAGACCAGTTAGGAGGCTGTTGCAGTCATCCTGGGAAGAGCTCACGATGACTTGGCCCGATTGAATGGCGGAAGTAGAGATGGAAAAAACTGATGGGGTCTGCATATATTTTGAAGAGCCAGCAGAATTAGATAAGGGGATGTGAGAAAAAGAGAATAGCCAAAGGTTTTGGCCTAAACAACTGAAAGGATAAAGCTGCCATTTACTGGAAGATGAGCAGGTTTGAGGAGGGAAACCAAGAGTTACATTTTGTGCACATCCCAGTTCTTTTGTGAATTACAGAGCTTGTCTTTAGGATCATCTTCAGGTAAAATCCCTTGAACTTGAAGCTTCTTAGTACTTAATAATTAGGTCTACCCCTCTCCAAAGAGCAAAAGCATACCGTATGCACATCCTGAGTTACGGTTCCAGAAACAACAAAGGAAGTGTCATCTTCGGAGGACCAGGGTCATAGAAGAGTTCTCGGGCAGGTTTCCTTCCTTGGACAATAGCTAGTGGCTACAGACCCAGTCTTGCTCTCAAGATTCAGCATTGGTTTTTGGCATTAGTGATTGACACAGGTTTTCTACCTGTCCTGTTAATGAGCACCAGGAGTCCCTGTCAGAAACTTTGTTTGCACCAAAGATTATCTCCGTTTTCCTCAGTTGAAGCATTGCCGAGGTATTGCCAGCTCATGGCTTCCTGGTAGGGATCCTTTGCAAGGCGATGCACAGATGCTGGGGAACAGATGATTGTGGGTCTGCAAGTGAGTGTCTTCCCTAAAGATGTTGTTTTTCCTTTTTGTGACTTTTGGCTGAGGAGGTTTATGATTTTCTTTGAGAGACTGAACCCGAAGGATCCACTCGGATCAAATCACCAACTAAATGCTTTTGCCAGGTTTCCTCTTAAAATGGAAACTTTGTTCTTTTCAGGAATCGAAAGGTAAAAGAAAGCTTTTCTAAAACCATTAAATATGTTGAGAACTTTCTCGGTTAAACCTAGTGGAATGGATTTTCTTTAAAGATAATTGACTTCTACTTTTACAGTGTCCCAACAGTGGCAGTGATTAAAATCAACACACAGGGCTCTGTGTTTGCTGCTGGGTAGCGTAAGCCCCAGCAATGTTAATTAAACAATCACAGTTGAGAGGCAGGCATTTCCTGGGGATCAGTAACCATCTAGAAGGAGCTGGTAATATAAGACCCAGCCGGTCACTAATCTTTAGGATGTATCTTGTTGCCACTATCATCATTTTTATGGGAAGGGAAGATATGTTGACACAGTTATAAAATTTGTTTAGCAGATGATGAAGTTGCAATTGATACAGCCAGGGTGTTTCCAAAAAACATACATCTTTAGCTCCCAGCAAAGGATTGTGGGTCAGCCATCATTCAACTTACTATTTGGTTTATGGTAGTAATTTGGTCAGTCACCAAAGCCTAACCCTTTGGACCTGGTGCAGCAACTCTGTGGGACTTCCTCTGCTCTCTTTAAGCAAAGAACCAATTCTGCGTGGATGAAATACATATCTTGGCATTTTATATTCATTTCTTTGGGCAGTAGTTCTCAATCTGTGGTCTGGGTATGATACTGAGACTTACAGGGGGTCAAAATATAAAATATAATTTTATGTATTTTAAAATATAATATCAATCAAAATATAAAATCAAAAATATTTTCATGATAATACCAAAATATTCTTTGCCATTTTCATTCTCATTTTCTCAAAAGCAGGACAGTGGGGTTTTCCAGGTACTACATGATAAGTGGTGATAGCACTCTGAGGGCTAACTGAATGTGCCCTTGTGTGTTCTTGGATTTTAACATTCTTCAATACATGATTTTTGTAACTTCCTGTGATTCTGTTATTTATTTCAAAATAAAAAAGTTTTAAAACTTCTAGTACAATAAATAGCAATAGATTCAACTCACCTAAGCAAAAGCACTTTGAGGTGGTTAGTAATTTTAAGTGTTACTAAGGGGTCCTGACACTGAAAAGATTATGAACTGCTGCTACAGGATATGTAAATAGGATAGAAGTTTTCTTTCCTTTAGGAAATTGAAAGAAATTATTTAACCTTTATTTTATGTACTCTCCACCTTCCACTTCCTGATGTTCTCCTTACTCTGGAGCAAAGGAAAGTGAGCAGAGCTCTTTACCCAACAAATAAGATAGGTATTTGGAATAAGATGTCCAGTTTGTCTCATTTACTTCATCAGTGATAATTGTACCTGTGGTTCGTGTAAAAGAGTTTCTGAAGCCATAAAATTATTATAAACTTATTAAAGATGCAGACTTACAACATGGGGCGAAGGTTCAAAAAAGACTAGGTCTCTAGAGGAGAGCCACCCTCAGGCTGATTTTAAGAAGAAAGTCACAGTTAATCTAGGGATGAAACCTTAACATCTTTCGGTGCCTTGAAGTTACACTGTTAGGCTGCATTCTTATGTAGTATTCTTACACATGTACTAAGTATCTTATTTTTTGACTGCCCAGAGGTAACATTGTCTTACTAAAAGAGATTAACATCCATCCACACTTTGAAGTAGCTTACAACTTTTTGCAGCCAGTTTTCTGGGCCACCAGATACCCTAGATATGTAGATACTGCCAGATAGTTCCTTTCCTTTCCTTTGGATAGAAATAGTAGGTCTGGGAAGATATGTTCCTTTCAGCAATCGTGGTTGAAGGGTTATATCATAGAAAGGAAGAACTGGGCATCGCTTTCTGTATCATTGCTTCTTGTGCAAAATTTCTGTATTAGGCCTTCTGTCAGAATAGCCTGGAATTCTAAAACAACACATTGGAAGTGAAAAGGCCGGGGTCTCCTCCAAGCTGAGGTGCTGCCTTGTTAGTTAACCTCTGGCCTGACCCTTCAGTCTTCCCTTTCCTGGTGTCCTTATCAACAGCGTTAATCCTGTTTAGAGAACAGGCCAGGGATTGACTTACTGAAAAACACCTCTTTAATACCTCGTGTTTTTTTAATATGTTCTGTCCAAATTTTAAATAGATCTGCTTTTTTCTGATGGTGCCTGTTGTTGAGAGGGCTCCCACAGACTCGCCTGAGTACCAGAACCATCACTCATGGAGGCGGGAGAGACTAGCAGAGTGCACTTGGGCTGCTCTTCTTTATCTATCTGGTGAAGCATTTTACAGGGAGGAATAAAGCCTCCCGGAATAGAACGGTCCATTGAACAGCAAATGCCAAATACTGGTTTTAAGAGAACACTCTCAGCTGTTTGGCTTTTTTAATTCTTCATGTTAGAAAACTCATAGGAGTTTACTTTGCTCCTGACTTAATACTTTCCTGTTTGAACTTTGGCTATAGTTTTTCTCCCAGAGCAAGTAAAGAGTTTAGCGAAAACCTCCATTTCTTGTCTGTCTTCTTTCCCATTGATGATGGGAAATGATGAATGGATTTCAATGTCTTTAAACTTTATGATTTGTGAGTTGGACTGTACCAAAACTTAAATGCTGAGTTATTACCTGTAAAGCTAATTTTGGCCTAGGTGACCCCACAGTTACAGTTGCTTGTAAACTCTACTTTAAGGTTAAGAATACTAGCCCCACCTGGGGAACCTCAACTCTATAGAGCAGGCTTGCACCGTTGGTAATTTCTGCTTTTCTTGAACACTCTTGCAGTGAGTTGGAGGGGCACAGCTGATTGTCCGAAAACATTTATATGTATCCAGAATGTGCACGTTAACATTCCAATTTTACCTTTTTGTCCTTTCTCTTACCTTTCCTCTCAATTTCATAGGGTGATATCCATGAGGATTTTTGCAGTGTTTGCAGAAAAAGTGGCCAGTTGCTGATGTGTGACACGTGTTCCCGTGTATATCATCTGGACTGCTTGGACCCTCCTCTGAAAACGATTCCCAAGGGCATGTGGATCTGTCCCAGATGTCAGGACCAGGTACTGTGGGTGGGTCAGAAAGGGTGAGGGACAGAGGAGGAGAAGGACCTCCTTTCCCCTCTAAGCTGAGGGAATGGCTGAGTCTCTTTCCTCTCCAGTAGTTCTCCGAGCCACATCTGCCCTGTTCACAGCACAGCACTCACCCCCACAGCATCCCTCCTCTCAGAGGTTCTCTGTTCATGAGGCAGTGACTCATGTACAGGTGGAGAGACCCTAACTGCTTCCCTCTATCTGAAATGACTTATCTTTTCATTACCTTTACCCTTAAAAGTCCATAAGACTGTCTGCCTCATTCTCTAAAAATGGTCCAAACTCAGCATATGCTTGAAACTCTGGAAATAAAATCCTTAAAGGGAACTGCCCAATTGATCATTTAATTCAAATAAGAGCAGTTTTACTTTTAACCTGTGTCATCATCAGGATCAGAGAACTAACTATAAAAGTACTGTCTTAATATTTCATGGATTTGAAAGAAGAGAAAGCCTCTTCCCTTCCTTTTCTGTTTAGTTTCTGATTTTTTATTTAAACTATCCATGTATCTTTATGTCTTTATGTTTTTATTATAAGCTGTCTTGAGACCTTTTTGGAAGTAGGCAAAAGTATAAATATTACATAGATAATAAGCCCAGTAGCTCAGCAAGCTTTGGGGTCCTGCTCGGTTCTTTGGAATCCTGAGTTGAGGGAATTCTGGTTTTCCCCTTTAAATCTTGGTCCTCACCCTTACTGTCTCCATGATGTAGCAGAGACAGTTCTCTCTGTTCTCTTCCTGATGCTGCTTTGTGACCCTCTGATAATCTTCTACTCGGGGTCTAGATTATACTTCAGTACTTGGAGCTGATACTTAATTTCCTTGGTCAGGCTGTCTTTGAGGCACATATAAGCTAAAATTGCGACAGGCAGCCCATGTCGGGTGAAGGACGAAGCTGCCAGTGGCTGCTGCCATTAGGCAGACCTGCAGCTTGTGTGCTGATGTTTCTGATGGTTGGGAGTAGTTGGGGGTCGTGTAGCAGGCATGAAAAGATGGGAATGCCTAGCCAGCTCCGAGCCTCTTTCTAAGCCAGGGCTCAGGTGGCTTGGCTCTTCCTGCCATTGACCCTCATTCTTTCAGGCTGATAAACTGGGACTTTGTAATCCAGAAACTATAGACCAGGGTTTTGCAACACTGCCACCGTAAATCCTTCCTGGATTTTGTCTGCCAATAGCTACAGACACTGTTGCTTGTTACTACACAGTGGATGTGTGTTTATATATCTTTCTCAAGGGTAAAATTCTAAAAATCTTTTCAGATGCTGAAGAAGGAAGAAGCAATTCCATGGCCTGGAACTTTAGCAATTGTTCATTCCTATATTGCCTATAAAGCAGGTAAAGAATTATCCATACTGCCTTTTGTATAAGCCTCCCTTTGTTTAAAAAAAAAAACAGACAAGTACTAGGAGACAGTATTTGTTTTGTTTTCAAAAGGAACTATAAAGTTAAAAATGAAAAGCTTTTATTGAACGAAATAAAAAGTTTGTTGTAGCACTTCCTTGTGGGGGAAAAATGAGAAGTGATATTTATGTAAAGCCAGGCCCAAGCCAGGGACAGTTTTCTTAGCGTCCCTTTACATATAAAAGGGAGAGTCTTAGTGGGCAGGTTCTGTGCACTGGCTGTGGGGCTTGGGGAGCTTTGGGGAAGATATCTTCTTTAGCAAGCCTTCTGAACATGGCGGCCTTTTCAAAGAATTTATTGTCAAAAACAAGTTCCTTTTTCTTTTTTCCCAGCAAAAGAAGAAGAAAAACAGAAATTACTTAAATGGAGTTCAGATTTAAAACAAGAACGAGAACAACTAGAGCAGAAGGTGAAACAGCTCAGCAATTCTATAAGTGTAAGTAAACCTCATGCTTTCGGTGAGAGGTACAGAGGTACAGAACTTTCTGTGTACATAACAGTACGTGTGGCTCTCAAGCGCTGATTCATTCCTTCAGCTTATTAACACTGTTAACCTGGGTGGTTGCAGTTTGCTTCCAGTTAGAGTTCGGCCCTCAGGTACAGGTGGCCATTTGGTATACGGTGCCTTAGCCAAGCTCTGGAACATCCTCTTGGCTTTGACCTGAGAGAAGATTTTCAGTCTTCTGGCTGAAGAGATCAAGTAGCAACTGCAGCAGCCTAGCCAGCACCCCTGCGTGCTCCTGAGTGTGTTTGGGAGGAGTGTGGAGCCGCCTGACACACACCAGGCCCCCGCGTGTAATTCTTCCCAGTCGCCCTAGCTAGTGGGTCCATCTGCATGGCTCTTTCCTCCCGCCCCTCTTCCATGCCCTGCTGATTGCCTCTCCAGGTTTATCTGACCAGCCTGAGGAAGAGCGCTTTCTAGAGACAAGTACTGGAAGTAAATACTACCCCGGCTGACCAGGTGGGAAAGGGGTTTGTGTTTGCAGCAGGGATTCAGAGGCTCCTCCTGACAGGAGCAGGCTTTCTTTTCCATTGAGTAGGTCCCCTTCTTGGAGTGAGGTGGCCTCAGCCCTCATGGACGCCAGGTGGTGCCCTGGACTTGGTGGCAGTCACGCTGTCTCTCCTCATCATACTGCCCGTGGCTGGCAGGTTTCACATCGCTTTTCCTGCCTAGAACAGAAGCCAGCAGGTGTGGGAGGCCAAGTACAAAAGGGCAAAAGACTACAAGTCCCTGACCAAGCAGAAGGTCTTCTGTTGGCTGCAGTCTTTGATTCTCCTAAATATCACTAAGTATCCCACCCCAGGCCCTGCCTCTAAAATCTTGCTGACCCAGTGATCCTCAGCAGGCCCTCAGACTGAATCCAGATACCACTGGCTCGTGTCTGCCCTGTAGAAGCTCAGCCCAGCCCTGAGCGTATCAGCGCCATTAGCAAGGTAGATGCGTACCCAGACCTGCCCAAACCAGCTGCAGCCCAGCTGGGAGAGCTTTTCCTTAATGGCTTTTATTTTGTAGTATTATAGTGGTAGTTCATGTTTGGTGTTAAGTCCTAGTGTCAAGTAGCGGGCTTTTAAACCACTCACTTGCCCTCTGTCTCTTGCCTCTTGGGCCTCCTCCTTCCCTTGGGTAGCAGCAGCCACTCCAGTGTGGAGCAGAACAAGGTCTAGGGGCCGCACACTAGTCCACAGGGATTCTTTTATCTGGAGAGGGCTGCCAGGCCTGTCAGAAAAGCCGGAGGCTCAGTGCCACTGCCCTTCTCATTGGCTGCAGAAATGCATGGAAATGAAGAACACCATCCTGGCCCGGCAGAAGGAGATGCACAGCTCCCTGGAGAAGGTAAAACAGCTGATCCGCCTCATCCACGGCATCGACCTCTCCAAACCCGTAGACTCTGAGGCCACTCTGGGGGCCGTCTCCAACGGCCCGGACTGCACTCCCCCTGCCAACGCCAGCACCTCCACGCCGGCGCCCTCCCCGCCCCCCTCCTCCTCCAACCAGAGCTGCACAGCGAACTGTAACCAGGGGGAAGAGACTAAATAACAGAGCCCTGCTAGGAGAAGCCACGGGATCCCAGTGGCAAGGAGAGCAAAACACTGAAGACTCTAGACAAGCAAAGCCGGATTTCTTCTGGAAAGTACAGAATTCTTTTGGTTCTTTGGTTCCAGAGAGAGAGAAGATGCTTGTGCCGGGTGGCACCAGAGTTTGCCAATTGATCCTTCTTATTCTGTGTGTACATGCAAAGACTGGACCACGCCACATGAAACCGTGCCAGCTGGAGGCTCTGGGCCAGCACCACGCCGAGTGGATAATACACTTGCTCTCCCTGTTACACGCCAGTGTGTGCCTGCGGCAGCCCCCACCACCACCGTGGGCTCGCTTTTGTTTTGTTGGGTGGGGAGCGGGGCCGGGCCGCGGGGTGGGGGGGAGCAGGTTCCAGACCCTTATTTGCTGAGCTGTTTGTTTAGGTAGAGAAGACAAGTCCAAAGAGTGCGTGGGCTTTCCTGTTTCTAAACTTTCACTACTATAAAACCAAAAAGAGGAAATCGAGATTTAACCAACCCCAGTGCCCAGAGGAAGGGATGGGGAGGGAATGGGAGGGTGCCGGGGTGGGGAAAAGTATATCAGATAAGCAGTATTTCATATTGTCTGGGGCGGGCACAGTGCACGGAGAGATGGACACCAAGAACAGCCACCGGGGTCTTCTCCGGAGCACTCCGCTCCCCCACCCCTCCCCAAGCTCCTTCCCTGCTTTGGCAAATCGGCACCGTCCGGTTACCTTCCCTCTCCAAGAACAAGCAGACCCAGGCCTCAGGTGGCCCTTGCCCGGGGCAGGGAAGAAGGGTGTGTGTGTCAAGGAAGGAAAAAAGGTGGATCAGTGATTTTACTTGAAAACAAGCTCCATCCCTTTTCTATATTTATAAGAAGAGAAGATCCTGAGCGAAGCAGCACGCGACCCAGGTGTGTGTGAATTGAATGGAGACGTTGCTTTTCTCTTTTTTTTAAAATTTTTGTTTCTGTTCTTTCTTCTTTAAAAAAAAGTTTTATTTTGTTGTTTATTTTACTTTTTTGGTAACAAAAACTAAAATAAGGAATAGAGAAGCTGTTTTTCAGGCTGACAGTCCAATTAAGGGTAGTCGAGACCTTGCATGGTAGAATAGGAATCATAGTGTCAGTGAGGTCCAGTGAGTCTGTGTGAGTCCTTGTGTCATCGTTCGGGGCACTGTTTTTTTATGCAAGGGCAAAAATCTTTGTATCTGGGGGAAAACAACAACAACTTTTTTTTTAATTAAAAAGGAAAATAAAAGAGATTGAGGTCTTCCTAGTGTTACTTAAATTAAGATCAAGGTAAGAAACATTGTAAAAAAAAATTACAAAAGTGCTATTTGTTTCCTAAAAACAGTGATTTCTATTAAAAAGGTGTCAGAACTGGAGAAAATGCTGTGTAGTTATAATTTTTTAGCACAGAACCTGCTGAACATGATGACATTTTGCTGTGTTTGTGTCTCAAGACTGGTGGGCTAGTCTCCATGATTTCTGTCCTCCAGACGGCTGCGGCCCTGACGAGCAGGGGCAGAGCTCTCCCACCCTTCTCCCCTGCTCAGAAAAGACTGTCCTGTCTTCTTGGTGCAGGGATCTGGGCTCCTGTTTCAGAAGCCCACATGGAGTGTGGATGGTGTCAGGGCCCTCCCTGTTGTCTCCTCGGGTTTTGCTAGAGCAGAAGGCTGGTGCCTAAATAAGATCCCTTCCTTTGGTGCTGCTCTTGGTCTTTCAGCCACCAGCATTTTGAGCGCCTGGGGGACAGCCTTGAAGGAAATGGCCACTGAAGCTCATTGGTGCGCACGCACCCCGGCTTTGGTGAAAGGGTGCAGGGGGCAGGCTGCATCAGCCCTTGGTGCTTAGAAAGAACAAGGGAGTGAGATGTCTTGAGGGGACATGGTGTCTCTGAGACAGAGAGCCCAGGGTGGCCTTTGTGTCTTCATGTCTTCGAAGAGAGGTCTGAGTCTCCAGCTGCTTTCTCTGCCTGCTGGCTCTAGTCGCCGGAGATGGGAGTTTACTCCACTTTGCCCGCCCACAAGCTTCCTGGGTGACCTTTGGCTAGAATGCGGTGCTTGCCTTGGCTTGGCCTGTCTTCTTCTTGAGAAAAGCGGGGTTCTGAAAGGCTCAGACCATTTCTATCATCTTGCCTTGTGGGAAATAAATTTTGTCAAGTGTGCGCTCCCGCTGGAGACCTTTAGCCCATTGCGCGCATCTGGCCACAGGAGGGAGGCGGGGGCTCTGCAACCCCCGGCACTCCCAGAGCATCTCTCCCAAGCCCGCCCCCTAAGGGCCAGAGTCTAGGAGGGGCGGAAAAGGGCCCAGTAGTTTCTCCCTCACCTAGTTAGGCCCAGAGAGACAGAGATGGATCCTGAAAGCAATTGCAACAGAGAAGTACTCCTTAGGTAAAACGTCTCATCTCTACCAACCATTTCCGTTCATCTTCCTGGGATGTTAGAAGAGGGGATTAAGAGGGGCTGCACAGGCCTCAGAGTCAGGACCTGGCTGCAAGGTTGCCTGAGGGGGCAAGAAAGGAGCTCCCTTTCCTCATGCAAAAACCCAGGTGCTATGTCTAGTCAGGGAGCTTTGGGAGATGCCTGGACTAGTTGGAGGAATAGTTGGCAGAGGTTCAGAGCCCAGAGGCGGGCTGTACGCCCTGTCTTGGAGCCCTCCCATTTGACTTGTCTGGGCCCAGAGGCTGGAGGTTGCCACATAATACCTATCCTCTTGAAAGCAGGGGGAAACTGTGATCACTAGAGGCCTTTGCTCAGAAAGGAGCTGCCTGGAGGTTCTTGGGGGTGGGAGGCAGGGCTAGGAATTGACCAGGGTTTTGCCAGCTGCTGTGAGTAGTCACACTCTGACCTTGCCTAGGGTTGGGTGTGGATTCTTCCTCAGGTTCAGACATAAGCTGTTGTGCAAGTCAGCGAGTATGGAGTAAACGAGGCAACGCTGCCCCCGAACCTGCATTCTGGACTCAAAATTCCCAAGCACCCCTTACTGCAGAGAAAGAGCCCTAGTCACCCAGTCTCCTCCTCCTTCACTGTCCTGCCAAGAGAAGACCCTCTCCGTCCCTCCAGACCTGTGGGGTCCCTGTGACCGCCTGAGACACACGTTCATGACTGCCCCACCGGAGCTGCCTCTCCCTCCCTCCCCCTTTTTCCCTTCTGCTGCTTTTCCCCGTGCCCCAGTGTAGCTGCTGACAGACACACCTGAGAGCAGCTGGCCTGCAGTCACTTCAGAGGCCAGGGAGCGGCTGGTCTGGCTCTAGGAAGGAGCTGCCCCCCGGGCCCTGGATCAGGACGCCCCTTGTCAGCTCTGGAAACAGTGAGGTCATGTTGCTGTCATCATCCCTGCTCATGTTCTTGCCAGTGTGGCCTGCGGGTCCTTTTTCTTTCACGGAGCCTGCTGGGTCTTGTCTCACCGCTGCTGAGCTCATCCAGAGTTCCGCTTTCTTCCTTCCTTATCGGGCCCTTTTGGCGCAAGCCTGCTGGTCGTGCCTGGCGGGGAGACCAAGCTCGGGGCAGCCCCTCGTGGGCCTTACCTGTGTGGGGCCTGTAACACGGCCGTGGCAGCCTCCAGCCGGCGCCATGTGAGTGCCCGGTTTCCCGACAGGCCCGCCTCTGTCCCCGCTGCTGCTTGGCTCAGGCTCGACAGGTGGTGTGCATGGGCGCAGTTGCTCACCCCACACGTCTCCTGTGAGGGTGGTCGCGTATCCTGCTCCCCTCAGTCTCTGCGTGTGCAGCTGCCTCTCCAGCCATCTCTGACACTTACTCTCTTGGGGCCAGTGGGGCCTGCTTGCGCTCTCGTGCCAACCCACGACTCACACAGCACACTCAAAAGTGGCTTCCTCCCTTCCCTCCCTTTTAGGGTTTGGTCTTTCTTATTTATCCAAAGGGCTTAATTTAGGAGACTTTTACCCCAAGGGGCAAAAGGCTCTTTGGTAGCAGGATGGATGGTGGCCCAGGTACATTTTCCAGGCCCTGGGTTCTCCAGATTCCATGGCTTCTCTTGGATGGAGGCAACCTTGCTCTGTCTAAAAGACTGGGGACCTCACCCCCAGCCCTCAGCTGGGCACCCTTGGCAGGAAACAGGAGACCCGTTCTCACCCTGACTTCAAGCCGTCTTCAGTATCAGCTCCTTTCCAGGAAGTGAGGGGGTGGCCTTTGAGAAGATTCCTCTTGGCCTTCCCACCAGAGTAAAGGGGAAGGAAGCTGACCCCGGTGGAGCTCTTGAAAATAGTCCTTGTAAAGGAAGAGCAGGGCTCACAAATTCACTTCACTCCCTACTCCCAAAGGCTCTTCTTCCCTGAGGACTCCACTGTCCCCTCAGCAGTCTCTGGCCCCTGCTCCTCTCTCCGGTGTCATTGGGTCCTCAGCCCAGGGTAAGCTGCAGTAAGGCAGGACAGGACGGGCAGCCGGAGGTCAGCAAGCTCTGAGCAGAAAAGAGCCAGCCAGCTCCCAACCTGTCTCTTGTCCAGGCCCTTTGTGATTTCAGTCTTGATAGAACTTGTATTTGGAGTTTTGTGCTTCAAAGTTTTTGTTTTTGTTTGTTTGATTTTTGTTTTGAGGGGGTGGGGGGGATACAGAGCAGCTGATCAATTTGTATTTATTTATTTTAACATTTTACTAAATAAAGCCAAATAAAGTCTCTCAGACTCATGGTGTTGGGTTTGGGGCAGGGGAGGGTGGACAGGACACACTCCAGTCCCGGCAGCCTCCGTGCCAGATTCAGCACCTCCCCAGGCTCACTTCCTCATGCCCCAAACCAAGAGGAACATGAAAAGGAACTGTTAAAACTTTACTTGTGAAAAAGGGGTGTCACAGGTGAGGATGCAGGAACCAGCCCCAAACCAGCTGGGGCAGAGGATCACTAGACCCCCAGCCATAGGATAGCAGCGAAGGGAGGCGCCGCCCCAGCCCTTCCCACAGAGACCATAAATAATTTAAATAGCAGGGAGGGTGGGGCGGCAGCAAGGTCGCTCATGTGTCTGCAGGGAGTGTGCTGTCTGCAGGGAGTGTGCGGGGGCAGGTGTGAGGTCAGGTGGGGCCTTGGGGCTGCTGCAGGGCGGTGAGGTATTTGAGGGCAGCAGCCCCATATCGGCGGGACAGATCCTGGTGGAACTCGTCCTTGAGGGCCTGTAGGCAGTCACGATAGGTGGGGCTGGAACGGAAGCGGGAGATGTCCAGGCTTGGGGCGTGCGGCAGGTGGATGACGAAGGCCTCCGGCAGCACCAGCAGCTCGTATTCCTGGGGGGTGGGGCACGCGGACAGTCGCTGCCTGGGCTGGGGGGAGATGGCAGCTCTGGGGAATGGGGAGCACATTTATTCGATAGCCGCTAAGAGCCAAAGTCAGGGCCGAAGGCAGACGGCTTTAGTTCTGCAGAGGGGTGGAATGCCCAGTAGTGCCGCCTAACGGTGCAGCGTGCCCCACTGCGGTATAATGAGCTCCCTGAGCCTGGAGGTATTCAAATCAAGGCTGGAGACAACGAAGTGACCCTTACCTGTGCATCCAGCTCCACGACGTGGGCCACCTTGTTCCAGCCGAAGCCCGCAAAGCGGGGGTCGTAGCGGGGGCAGTCACGTGGCACCACCACATAGGGCTCGTAGTCGGCTGCCCACTGCACGTGGTATGGGGCCTGAGCCTCTCGCCAGCGGGCATAGTCTGTGGGCGCGTGACCCCGGGGCCACTCATGGTACCTGTGGGGCAGGACAGGGTGAGGAGCCAGGCTGAGGCTAGGAGCTCGTGGCTGGAGGGGGTCAGTGTGGGGCACCCCAGGGCAGGGCAGTGACCTCTCCTACCTGAAGGTGTGGAGAGACCCAGCGTCCAGCAAGGCCAGCAGCTCGGCCTTGGAACTGGGGAAGCTGAAGCGGTAGTGCAGGGTCTCAAATGCGGGCACCACCAGAGCTGCCTTCCGCCCGCTGCCCAGCTCTAGCTGCTGGATGGAGGCCCTGAGGATGGAGCGCCCATGAGCAGGAGAGAGCTAGGAAGGCTCTGCCTCCAGCGCTGGGCCCAGGGGTTCTCTTTTATTAGATGTAGGACCTGACTTCAGGGGCCAGCTCACCCTGAAGCCCACTGGACACACGTGGAGCTGCTGCCCAGTGGGAGCAGGTCCCAGACTGTCACTCTCCTAGGCAGCCCAGAGAAACGACACGGCCCCCACCCAAATGCAGCCCCCATTTTACAGAGGACACTGCAGCCCAGAAGGGAGCAGGGACACGCTCGCCAGGGTCCTGTGGGTCTTCCCCCACCCCATCCACACCCATTCACATGCCGTTCCTCTCCCTCCTCCGCCCACCTGAGGTAGTCGTAGAGGGAGTAGGCAGGCAGGAAGTCAATGTCACTGAGGAAGACGTAAGGTGTGAGGGCCTGGGCCAAGGCCACGTTGCGAAGCTGGTTGATGGGGTAGAGGGGACCTTCACGGTACACCACGTGGTAGGCCACATCCTGCCGGGCGGAGAGCACCACCGAGGTCTCCACGAAACGCAGAAACTGCTGGGCCTCTGCGTCTGTCAGGTACAAGGCCAGGCTCATGGGGCCCGGCCAGTGCCTGCACAGGGCTTCCAGCATCTGCATCCTGGGGTGAGGGGAGTGGTCAGCCCAGGGAGGGCTGGGATACCTCCCGCGTTAGCTGCCACAGACACCCCCTCAAGTGACTTGCTGAGCACCTTCCAGGCTCTTGTTGACATGCTCTTATTTAATCTTCACGACTACCCCACAAGGTGGGTACTTTCTCATTTGACAGATGAGAAAACTGAGGGCCAGAGATATTAAGCCTTGCCCATGGTCCCACAGCTACGGAGGGGCAGTTCCAGACATCTGAATGATTCCCAAAGCCCAAGCTCCTTCCACCATCTCCGGTGTCTCCAACTCCTGGAACTCCTCAAGCATCAGGCAGTAAGAGCTCTTCCTTCCACCAGGTGGAACCCTCCTCTCGAAACCCCCAGTCCCAGACCACACCGTGCTCCCTGGGGCTGCCCTCGGCACCCTCACCGGTCCATGGAGAGCTGGGCCACCAGGGTGACATCGTGGGGCTGGGGGGGCGGTGGCCTGTGGGGCAGGAAGGTGATGTGCACACGGTGCACAGTGAGCTGCTGCCGCCGGAACTCAAAGCATGCGTCCTCCTCGTCCAGTTGCGCCAGGGCCCACTGCAACTGAGGGGATGGGGGAGAGGAGGACGGGCTGGGTGGGGCAGGCGGACAAGCCCCAGACAAGGCCGGGTCCCACCAGAGCAGAGGGGTAGAGCCTCCCCGAGGGAAGGGAAGGCGGCTCCCTTTCACCTGCTCGGCCCCAGGAGGGGGCGGGCGGGGGCACCCAAAGAGCTCTCTCCGCAGCAGGTTCCCATCGTACTCCAGGAAGGTCAGGTAGAGGTTGCGGAAGGATTCCACATGCTTGTTCTTCACGCGAAGTTTCTTTGGTGAGTTCCAGTGGATCACCTGGGACCAGGGAGGGCATCGGCGGGGGGATGGGAGCAGGGAACAGGAGTCCCCATCCTGGGCCCATCACCACCACTCGGTCCCCCTACCCCATTCACCTTGAGGTCAGACGCCTCTGAGTAGCAGCGCTCAGCCAGCGTGTGGTCTGACAGTTGCACGTTCCAGACGCAGGGCAGGGGCTGCACCAGCCACGGGTGCTCCTTGATTATGGCATTGAAGATGTCCTGGGCAGAGACAGCCATCACGTCTCGGCCCAGAGCCTGCCCCACCCCCCCTCAAAAGCTCCCCCAGACCTGGTCAGCCAGTGAGGTGGCAGGCAGGGTGAGAAGCTCCCGTGTGGCTGTCAGCTTCCACATCTGCTCCCAGCCAGCCTGCCGGAGCCGGTCCAGCCGCAGGAGGATCACGCCTGCTCATGGGGAGAGGTTGTCATGCCCACCTGGGATGACCAGCTTCTGGGGCCAGGGCTCAAGAAAGTGTCTTTTGAATGCTTATTTTGTGACGTGTTGGTATTTTCTCACTGTTCAGATGTGAGCATGTACTAGCTCTATCAGCAACTCATCCTCTTGGGGGTGAAGGGGAGGCAAAGCACAGCTTACAGAGCACCTCCACAACCATCTTCTCAAATCTGGTGATCCCAGGGCTGCTAAAGTCACCACCATTTAATGCATGAGAAAACTGAGGCTCAGAGGAACCGAGTGATTTGGCCATAGTCATTCAGCATGTACAGACAAGGGTGGAACTGTGATTTCTGGCTCTTCTCCCAGTGTTCCTTCTACAGAACCGTTCTTCCTGGGGGGTCTTCCAATCATTCTGTGCCCTAGCCAGCCCCTGGGGCCCAAGGACCAGTGGCCGCCCCTCCTGCCTCCCCCGCCCCCCCGAACTGTCCCCACCTGTGTTAAATCCCCGGCCCAAGGCAGGCCAGGGCCTGTGGTTCCTCCAGAGGTTGCCGAGGTACCAGTCGCTCTGGTTCTCCACGAGACCAATCACTTGTTTGTCTGGGAGGGGAGGGCACGAGGGAGCTGCCTGAGGCTGCCACTGGACCTCGGCTCAGGGCTAGGCCACAGGGAGGCCTGCATGGGCCAGGGAAAGGGGCTGACTGGGGTGGGGTCCCAGGCCTCTCACCAGAAAAGTGAGCAAAGAGTGCCCAGAGCTCTGCAATGTTGGAGGCAAAGGTGACATCTGTGTCCAGGACAATGACACGGGCCAGGTCAGGGGGCAGGGCGCTGGGCAGCACTAGCTTCATTAGCCCATAGAGGCCAGAGTAGTGCTTGTTGGGTATCCAGGAGACCTGGGGCTGTGGGTGGAAGGACAGGGCGTGAGCCTGCAAGAGAAGGGCCTACGAGTGCCAGAACATACCCAGGTGACACAGGGGGAAGAAGGGGTGGGCCCCAGGAGGGTGAGGGATTTGAGCTTCAGTAGATGTGATGGGACTGGAGGTCCCAGGCAGCTCTAACCTGTTCTCCCCGTGATCCCCCACAACCCTGGGAGGAAGCAGGGGGCTGGGGATGGCTGGGGATGGGTGCAGAAGGGTCAGGGCTCCTGCCTTGAGCTCATCAGCGTTGTAGAAGCTGATCTGGACAGCAGGCACCATCCACGTGTGAAAGAGCGTCTCCAGGATGTTCCTGGCCACGGCGTCAGTCACCAAGTGGAGGTGCAGTGGATTTTTCCTTCAGGAAGGACAAGGGAGGAAAGCTGAAGGCCCCAGAAGGAACTACACGGGAGAAACCCTACCCTTCGAGGGGCTCAGAAGTGGCAGCACCAACTTCTGCCAAGAGCTTTTCTGTACCCAGCTCCGGATATTCCTGCAACCACCTTCAAGGGAGGAGAGGGAAACTCCTGGCTGTACCTGTAGAAGAGCATGGACTTCACCAGGGTGATGACGTCTCTGCTGGAGTTATGACCCGCACACACGATAGCCACCTGCAAGAGCTGGGGAGGGGACACCAGGTCGGCAGCAGCCTCCTCCTCCCCTCGACGGTAAGGACCCATGGTTGGGCTCACCTGGCCCAGGGCAGTGTAGCCCCACCCGGCATCAGAGCTAGGCAGGAGTGTCGAGGGGGACTCCGCAGCGTGGGAGTACACCCCCTCATTTCACAAATAGGGAGGCCAGGCCAGGAGAAGGGGAGGTGCGAACTCCAGGCGCCCCCAGCTGGCCGGTCAGTGCCAGAACCCACACCAGGTGTCGGGATTCCCACAGGTGTCCAGGTCCCTGGGCTGGGGGCGCGCCGCCCCTGAGATTCCCACCGCCAGGGGCCGTGCGCACCTACCTACCTCGCACTTGGGCGGCCGCGGCCGCGGCGGGATGCAATCCGAGCCGTTGTGGCCCCCGGGGTCTGCCGGCGGGTCTCCGTCGAAGGCAGCAGTCCCCCGCGGCCGCGGCCGCTCGTCTGGAAGTACACGTGGCGTTAGCGACCTGGGTAAGGATCTCGGGTCACCCCCGCCCCCACTCGCCTCCCGCTCGCTGCGCTCACAGTCCAGGTCCCCACGGAACAGGAAGAAACCGATCACAAGCAGCAGCAACAGCAGTGCTGCGGCCCCCAGCGCCCGGGGGCGCCCTCGGGGCAGCATGGCTGTGGGCAGGGGGTGCTCACGGCGGGGCGCGACCCCGGGCTGTGGGCTCCATCGCGGGCCCTGTGGACCAGGGAGGGAGAGAGGAGAGTCAGCCTTGGGCGGTGGGGCCCGACGGCCACCCGATCTTCTCTCCCACGCTGAGTCGCCACCTCACCTGCTCCAGCGTCTTGGGGATCCCGACCTTACTCTCTCAGAAGACGGCTGGGGTGCAGGCAAAGGGGAGATGAAGGAGCAGGCCAGCCCGGTCGGAGCGGGAGCCAGCCCCGCCCCCAACCTGGGTTCAGGTTTCATCTCCGCTTGGCTGAATCCGAAGGGGCGGGGAGACCCCTCCCCGGGGTGGGGGGGAGAGGGAGGCCCCGCCCCGCCCCTGCCCGGGCTTACGAGGACCCCTACAGTGGGGGGACGAAACCCGGGAACCCTCAGGATGGCTGGAGGGCTTGGGGGCAGCCACCCAGGAAGGACCAGTCCCAACTACCTGCTCTGAGCCCATCCCCCTCTTCCCTGCCCCATCTCCTCCCCCGAACCTTCCCTTGCGGGAGGGGCCGTATCCCCAGACCCGGGATCAAAGGAGTAGCCGGAGTTAAGAGGGAGGGGGCGGGCTGGAAGGCCGGGCCTCACGGGTCCGGACACCTGCTCAGGGGGCGGGAGGCGGGGCCGGCCGAGACTCGCCCAGGAGAGCAGTGGAGCACTTGGAGTCCCCGCTTTCCTCCCCGTCTGCTCCACCCCCACTCAGTCCAGGTGCCCTGGCAGCATAAAGCGGCCTTGTGAAGGTCGCCTCCTGCCCGAGAGTTGGCGAGGGGCCTTACTGACTCAGGCGGCCTGGGCTTCCCGGGCAGGGCCGGGGATCCCCAACCCTTCACTAGACCGTCGTGAATGTGCCTGGCGCCCGGCCTGCATCTCTTCCTTTCCCCCCCGACCTTCCGCCCTGGAGGGGTTACGGACGCTCTGGGCTGCGAACAAACAACCACGGTTGACTGAGCGTGTATGCTTCTGTGCCAGGACCTATGCTGAGGTTCCACAGCCTCACTGCAGTTAACCCTCACATCAGTCCTGTGACACAGGCATGATTCTCCCCGCAGAGCTGAAGTGACCTGTTAGAACACCCTCTGGCCCCTCCTGCGGCTCTACCCTGCAGACAGAGTTTCAGAGCTGCTCCTCCATAAGGGTCTCCTGCCTTAGAAACTGCCCTAGAATCCTGCCTGGATTCTGTCAGATTCTCACAAGGTAGGCCTCTCCTTTCACATCCCTTGGTTTATATTGTTTTCCTAGCACTCCTTACAAGTTGACCTTATTGACTTGTTTATAGCCTATGTCTCCCCTAGAAGGTAGCTGCTCCCTGGACTGGGACCCCAGCACCCAACCAGGGCCTGTAAGTATGTGCTGAACATGGATGGGACTCACTGGACCTCACTGTGACCTGGAAAGGGTTTCAGGCTGTGTCCTTCAGCCCAGCTTCCAGCTATAAAAAATGAGGGTCTGAGAGGCCCCAGCCCCAAAAGAAGTGGTGGCAGAGCAGCCCAGCCTGAGACCCCCTCCCCGCAAGCCTCCTGCTCTGAGGCCAGGATGCCTTTCTCTGGGAAATGGGGAGTCTGCAAGGAAGGTCTGGCTTTGGGCCTTTGGAGGCCAGGGGCAGTGGTTACCATGGAGACTGATGTGGCTCCTCAAACATGTAGGAACTGAGAGGACATGAGGGGATGTAGGGTCCACCCATGCGTCTGGAGCTTTGAGCCTCCAGTCCCCTAATCCTCATCTCTAGCCTGGAGATGGGGTGGGTGTGGGTGAATCCCTCCCCAAGCCCCTCAACAGAGACTGGGGGGGTTAGATGTAAGAGAGCAGATAGGGTACAGGGGAGGGCCTGACCAGGGAGTTTGTGGAGGGAGCTGGGTCTGCAGAGTGACGGTAGTCATTCACAGTGCTGGCCCCACCCCTTTTTCAACCTTACCACTCAGGGGACATTGAGGTGCTGAGATGCTTGCTGGGCCTCCGAGAAATTCTTCTGGGGTGTGGAGGGGGAAAGCGAGATAGGCATGGGCATATGAAAGGGTGCTGGTCTTCTAGGCCCGAGACCCAGCTCTGCCCAGGACTTTGCTGTGTGACCTTAGACTAGTCAGGCCCCCTCTCTGAGCCTCAATGTCCACATCTGAGCTAGACCTGTCAGACTGGTCTAGCTCTCTTCCCCTGTGGTTCAGGGCAGAGTGAAGGAGGCAGGATCAGGTCCAACCTGCCCAAAGGCCCTTCAAAGCCCAGCCAGGTGACCAAATCCAGGCAGGGGCCCAGTAGGGCGGGGTTGCCCTGGGAACCTCCTGCACACATGGCCACTCTTTGTCTCTGAGACCTAATCAGGCACAGGATCTGAAGAGGAAATTCAGGCAGCCCTGCTGCTGCCAGCCTGGCTGAGCTCATGATCCCTTCCTTCCCAGTCCTGAGGGAGGGAAGAGAAAGAGGCTCCAGCCCCAGTGTCCCTTATATTCTGTCCAAGAATGTGGGGGGGGGGGAGGCGGCGGTGTGCCTCTCTCCTCCCCAGAAGCACAGAACCAACAGCCCTGGGAGTGCTGAAGAAACCGCACAGTTCCCTTCCTCATTCTCTCCGCAGCCGCAGACGGAGGGGCTAGAGGAGTACCACTGATGAGGTTTGGGGAACAAGTTCATTAAGATGATGAGATGTAGGGAGGAAGGGAGAAAGAGCCCCACGCTAAATGCCCTGAGCACTGGTCTTAATCCCAGTTGCTAACTTGACTCATGACCAAGTGGCCTCAACAGTCGCTGCTCTTGCTGAGCCGTGGACAGTAGGAGACAGGGCCCTATCACAGGAGACTCTCACTGTGGTCTGTTCGGCCAGTGCCATGCTGTGTGTGACCTCCTGAGACAAGTCCTTTCCCCTCCTTGGGCCTCTTATTCCCCATCTGTGAAAAGTAGCTCACACCAACCTAGACAGGTGGCTAGGAGGAGTCAAGTGTGAGTGAACCTGGCACCCAGGAAGTGGTGAAAAATTGTGTAGATGATGCCCATGGCCGCCACCTCTGTTCTCCAGGACCTTTGCCTCTCCTTAGGCTCCGAGTTTTCATTCCTTGGCATGGGTGGGGAGGGCAGTTACGATTCGATTCCCCACCTGATATAGAAGAAAACTAAGCTGGGGAAGAGGCTTGCAGGAGGGAATGCAAGGATGACCTGTGGTTTCTTGGTGGCTGTGTTAAAATGCCTAGATTCTGTGGTCAGACTAGACCAGGATTCCAGTCTTGACTGGGCGTTCTTAAGCGGATCCTTTCCTCTTGTGAAGATAGTATCTGGTGGAGCGGATTAGGTAAAACAATGTAGTATAGTACTATTCTCAGAGTACCATAACGGCGCAGCCCCGCGGCCCCAGCCATGCCCCGCCCCTTTGCTCACAGCCAATCGGCGGCGGCGTCTCCAGAGCATCCGTTCCCTCTACCTCTGCGCGCTCCTCTCCCGCCGCCGCCCCTTTCGGGGAGGCTGTCCCGTCTTGGAAGAGATTCCCTGGAGAAGCCCCCATTTCTTGGGGAGAAACTGAGAGCCGGAAGGTGCACCCGAGTGCCGAAAAGCGCTTTGAGGTTGATCCCGAGTTCGAGGACCAAGCCTGCCCTCTAACCATTTTACAGATGGGGAAACCTGAGGCCCAAGGAAGGGAAAGTCCTGATTAAGGTCACCCTGAGCCGAGAGCAGAAGCCCGGGCCAGGGTTTTCTCTGTGAAGATGGGTCTGCGGGTGGGCGCTTTTGGAGGGGGGCACAGTCCATGTGGGTGCTGGGGCCAAAGCCGAGGCACTAACGGTGCTGGCTAGGGGATCGTGAGTGCGTGAGAGGCTGGACTCCTCGCTGCCTCAGTTTCCCCAGCACTACCTCTGGTGGGGGTCGGGAGACAAGGCAACTTGCCAAACGCGACTGTCCTTAGGCTGTCCCCGCACCTCCCCAAGTCTGACGGAGGCTCCTTTCTGCGCGCTACCTCGCAGCTCTTGAAAATCCAGTCCTCCCGTTCGAGCCTGTCGGCGTTCTATTGGAAAGACCTTAGGCTTTTGGTCTCCACTCTAGAATGAACTGTTCAGACTGCCGCGGGAAGCGTTCCTGGAGCTATAACTGCGCAGGCGCAAGGACAGCCAACCCGGAAGGCGGAAGAGCCGGTTCGGACAGTTGGGGTCGGGAGCGCACAGTGTGTTAACCAATGACCTGAAGGAGTAGGGAGGGCGAGATTAGGCCCGGAGTTGGTTAACGCTACCCTGGTGGGGGGTGATTTACGAAATGGGGTGAAGAGTCGTTCAATGGCCCTTCAAGTCACCATTCTTCTGGCCCGCGGAAGTTAAGCAACGCAGAGGCGGGCCTAAGACCGGAAGCGGGAAGGAGTGCGCCGGAAGCAGGGCGCCGTAGCCAGTCGCGCTGTAGGTCCGTGGGTCTATCGGTCCCGAGGGCAGGATGGAGAAGCTGCGGCTCCTGGGCCTCCTCTACCAGGAGTACGTGACTCGTCACCCGGCTGCCACGGCCCAGCTGGAGACGGCAGTGCGGGGCCTCAGTTACCTGCTGGCAGGTGCCACCCTGACCATTGACCAATCCCTTCGGGACTCTGACCTCTGACCCCACTGGCTCCGTTCCCTGCGGAGTCAGGGTAGTGATAGCTCTGTTTGAGAAGTTCCTTCCAGGTTCCCGTAGGGCGTAGGGCGGGAACGTCCAGGGACCCGAAGCCGCGTGGTGAGGCAAACTCTCATCGACGCCTCCTTCTGTGCTTTCTCCCCAGGTCGTTTCGCAGATTCGCACGAGCTGTCAGAGCTGGGTGAGCCGGGCTTTGGGGAGAGTAGGGGGCGGTAGGGTGGGGGAGGGCTTCCCAGAGAGGTGACCACCCCGTTTCAGATTTCCCGTTAGCTCATCCTGTTCAGTGACTGAATCAGACAAGGGTACAGCGTCCACTATCCTAGGTGCTCCGTGTATGTCTCCATAGTTGAGAGACGTGTCTGGGGACCTTGACTGGTCAGGAGGCTGAGCGAAACACTCTTTCTGCTTTTGCTCACTTAATCCTCTCTACAGTCATGTGAGGTGGGTACTGCTGTGGTCCTCATTGTCCAGTTAAGGGGACAGAAGTTTAAATGAGGTTAAGGAACAGCCACTGAAGGTCCCAGAACCAGGATTCAAACCCAGATCTCCCAGATTCCAGACTCCGCAGACTGTAACTGCCTCAGTGGTGTTCACCCAGTGAGTACAGGAGGTACAGGTCCTGAAAGGGTGAGCTAGCTTTTGAAAGGTAGAGATGGAACAAACTTTCAGGGACAGGCTGCAGAGAGAGAGCAAAGGCCAGGAAGTGAGACTGCACATCTGTGTCTGTCTGGAGCATGATGGGCACTTCTGGGCAGCTGGATGACCAGTGCTATCCAGCAGGGCAGTAGCTGTTTTGTCATAGAGATCAAACCATCCTTTCTTGTTCCAGCCACCCACCTGAGAGATCATTTTGGGGAGTGTGGAGTTCTGAGGAAGTGGGTGGGGAGACATGTTGGTTTCCACAGTGTGTGGGTGGCTGAGCACAGCAGGTGACAGGTGATCCCTGCTGCGCTAGGGAGAAGGTGAGGGGGTAGAGGCTACAGAGCCAGCCTCTCAAGGCCACACTCTACCCCTCAGTGTACTCTGCCTCCAACCTGCTCGTGCTGCTCAATGACGGGATCCTACGGAAGGAGCTTCGAAGAAAGTTACCTGTGGTAAGAATTGTGCCAGGACCTGAGGGTGGGAAGCATGGGGGCTCGGGAACAAACTAGTAACCACCAGCCCCTGTGGTAGCACATGTTATGATCTCATAGAGTTACGAGATGAGGCTGCATCCGTCTGAGCCTCAAGCCGTCGCATTAGGTGAAGTGTTCAGGTGCCCTTATCAGGTGAAGAGACTGGGTGTCAGAGGGTAGGATAGCCTTTCCCAGCAGGAGAACTCAGGCTTACACCCTTAGTCTTGGAAGGAGGAAAATCCACATTTCTTGTCAGAGGCGTCCTCTAGGGGGAGGGGCTGAAACTGGGGGGTGCCCCCTGACCTATTGGCCTGGGGTTCTTGCAGTCCCTGTCCCAGCAAAAGCTGCTGACATGGCTGAGCGTGCTGGAGTGCGTGGAGGTGTTCATGGAGATGGGGGCTGCCAAGGTGTGGGGCGAAGTGGGACGTTGGCTCGTCGTTGCCCTCATCCAGCTGGCCAAGTATGTTGGGAATGTGGGGGGCCAGCCCTGGGTGGGGGTACCTGAGGCCAGCTGTACAGATGGTGTTCAGCAGAGCAGCCCTGACCCCCGGCTGGCTAGCCACCTCCCCACGCCAGCCTCGCCGTACTCCCAACCCAGGGCTGTACTGCGGATGTTCCTGCTGATCTGGTTCAAGGCTGGTCTCCAGACCTCACCCCCCGTCATTCCGCTGGACAGGGAGGCCCAGGCACCGTCGCAGGGTAAGCCGCTTCCCTGCTCTGGAGTGAGACGGGCATGGGACTGATCTGTAGGTTTAGAGCTGACCCACGTGAATAAGGCATTGTCGTTCGTGGAGCACGTCTGTCCTCGTCAACTCATTTTGTTTTCATCACCCTGTACTTTAGAGAAGAAAAAGAATGATGAGGTCAGAGGCAGGATTAGATCCTAAACTCAGGACTTTTGATGTCAGAATCCTCATTCTTTTTTGTGGGCTGCAAGAAGAGGGCACAGAGCATCAGTGGGAGGCAGGGGTCTTGCCAGTCTTGTCTCGGGCCTGGTTCTGTATCAAGAGCACAGCCTCATGAGGCAGGGTACCCAGCAGATCTGTCCCTTCAAGGCTTTGGGCCCATCATCTGTTGGCCTCTGGGCGTTACTCTCCTGACCTTGGGTGGGGGCAGTTCTTTGTCTCTCTTCCCTTCTCTTCATGGTCATGTTGAAAGCAAAGCACTGAGAAGATACAGCCCTTCGTTTTTTTTGTCTTTTGTGTGGCCGTGCAGCGCGGCATGCGGAATCTTAGTTCCCTGACCAGGGATTGGACTCACGACCCTGGCAGTGGAAGTGCAGGGTCTTAACCACTGGACTGCCAGGGAAGTGCCAGTATGGCCACTTTGGTGCTGTGGTCCCCATAGACCAAGGGTCTTCCCTGCCTTGTTCCAGAGCCTGGGAAGCCTTGGTTCTTGGCTGGCTCGTCTGCCACAGGTGATTACCGGCCTTTCCTCAGGCTGGGGAGGGCTGCAGAATGCTCCCCACCGTGGACAGCTCCCAGCCACAGCGTTTGCTGTGGTGTCCTTGACTTAGCTTCTGCTCTAGTACAAGCGTATCCATTCTTCCCTTAGCCCACAGGCGTTCACTGCGCGCACATTCTTTGCAGGCTCTGCTGGAAACATGTCCCTCTGACAGTAAGACGTTGTGTCTGTTCCTTCTAGATGGTGACCGCAGCCCGGGCAGCCAGGAGCAGTCATATGTGGGGAAGCGGTCAAAGCGAGTGGTGCGAACTCTCCAGGACAGTAAGTGTAGGATGTAGCCGGATGCGGCACCTCGGTGCTGAGGTCAGCATGGGCCTGAGGGCCTGGCTTTCGTCACTGCCCGCCCTCCCCCTGCCCCGCCCCGGCTTGGGCCTGGCTGCTCATCTGCTGCTCTTGTGTTCTAGCTCCGTCCCTGCACTCAAGGCACTGGGGAGCCCCCCAGCAGCAGGAGGGACGGCAGCAGCAGCACGAGGAGCTGAGCATCACCCCCACCCCGCTGGGGCTGCAGGAGACCATCGCAGAGTCCTTGTATATTGCCCGGCCCCTGCTGCACTGTATCTTTGGCCTGGGGTGGGGCGGGATAGACGGGTGTGGGCAGGGCGGGCCACGTGCTGGAGACATCCTTGACGCCTTGGCCGTCAGTGCTCAGCCTGGGCCTATGGGGTCAGCGGTCGTGGACACCCTGGCTCCTGTCTGGTGTCGTGGATGTGACCAGGTGAGCCTGGGCCTGCCTGGGGGCTCCATTCCCTCTGCCGGGCTTTGTGCTGCAGGCCTGGCGTCACCTGGGCAGGCAGGGGTCCCTGTTACTCTTGTTGCTGGTCCTAACCTTGTCCGCTCCCCCCAGCCTGAGCCTCCTGAGCGAGAGGAAGGGCCTGACCCGGAGGGAGCGGCTGGAGCTGCGGCGCCGGACCATCTTGCTGCTCTACTATCTGCTGCGCTCCCCGTTCTACGACCGCTTCTCCGAGTAAGGATCCGGCCCCTAGAATGGCAGGGCCCACCTCGGCGAAGCAGAGGGGAGGGAAGTGGGTCACGGTGCCCCACCCCTGTTCATGCTTTCCCTTCCCCCCTCCTTCCCTGATCTGGGTTCACTGAGCACGCACTATGTGCTGTTCCTGGTGCGGTCACTCCCTGATTTCTCGGGGCCGTCCCCCCTGGGTGCAGCTTCAGCTGTTGTTGGTAGGCAGCTCGCTGAGGGCAGGGCCACTGGGGTCATGGGCGTGAACTTTCTGTCAGTACATCCTCGGCTCGCTTGCCCATCGTCCTTTCAAATAGTTGGAATTATCCCCACTTCTCACAGGAGACACTTGAGGTTCAAAGAGGTTGGGAAACTGAAACGGAACCACTAGCCAGTGGCAGAGCCAGATTCCACGTCCGTGTACTCTCCTGACCCGTCCCTGCCTTGCCCAGCCCTCACTCCATCCCCTGTGAGGGTCCAGAGCTCCCAGCCACAGCCAGACAGAGAGAGGCCTGCTGGGGCCGAGTCTCCCAAAGACCTCTCCTGAGGTCAGACCGAGATTTGACGAGGGGTCCCTGTACAGCGACTGGGGCTGTGAGACAGACTGGAGGCTCCCGGGACCCCCTCTGTCCAGGTCATAACAAGTATGCTGCTTAAAGTCTGGAGTGTTCAGTTGCAATTGTACTTAACGTTTTGTCCGTACAACCTCTGTTTACTTTGTGAGACAATAGAAAGTAAGCTTAGGTCATGTTTAATAACCACCTGAGTGAAAGTAACTGCCTGGCAGTTCCTATTTTCAGGTAAGTTTAAAAGCTCATAAGGTACTAAAGCCAAATCCTCTTCCATACGCTAGAGGAAACATTCTGGAGACTTATTTGGATCATATGACCTCCCCCTACAGATTGCTTGCACTCTACAGAGGAAACATTATAGCCCCAGTATCTCATTAAACTGAGGGGTTGGGAGATGGTAATGGCAGAGGTGGCTTCCCAGGCTGCAGACCTCCAGTTTGGCTCGGTCTCCTGCTGACCTTGCCAGTCCAGCACCCTTAGGGCAGTGGCCTGGACTGAGAAGGGTGGTCCAGAAACCCGTCAGAGAAATTTCTTGTTTCCCCAGAGAACAGGGAGCAGGATGCTGAGGGGCCTCTGGGGTGTAGGCTGGGAAGAGCATCTTCCTTCTGCTTTTTTTTATTGTCACACAATATAGTGTCTAGAGCCCGGCTGCTTTCCAGTTGCGGGCTGAGGTGTGAGTTTTCCAGGCATGTGGCTGGGGGACGGCAGGACCAGAGGTCTCGTCCTTCTGTCCTGGAGGATGTGCTTGATCCACAGAGTGACTTTCTGTCTTCGGAGAGGCACTGCCTTTAGTCAGGTAGTCAGTGGAGGCTTCTTAGCACCTGCATTTGCAGGGACCCATACCGCCTACTCAACCTGCTCCTTTCTTGCAGGGCCAAGATCCTCTTTTTGCTCCAGCTGCTGGCAGACCATGTCCCAGGCATTGGCCTGGTCACAAGTAAGCATGGGGCGGAGATGTGATGATTATTGAGTGTGTCAGATCTCACGTGTGGCCCATCACTCTGTTTTCTCTTTGTCTCCTTGTAATATGATTCTTGGCACAGTTGGGAGAGGGAGCCCGGGAGGTCAGGTTGGGTGGGTGACAGCTTCTCGAGTGGTAAGAGACTGGCTTCTGTGGGTGGAGACTGTATGGCGGGAATGAAGCCTGCTGGAGAAGCCTGTTTGGAGATCCCATCGCAGCAGAGAGGCACTGGGCTGGGGCCGTCAGCATGTACAACTGGACAGCCGTGTGGTTGCTCTGAGCCTGAAACTCCTTGTCTGTAAACGAGGACAGATATCGCTGCCAATGCTGGGGGAGGAGGTGGCAGAGTTGGGGGCTCCTGCCATGTGGATGGGAGCAGCTGTATTGGGGCAGCAGTGGCTCAGAAGGGCCCTGGGTAGAGCAGAGCCAGGTTGGAGTCTGGCCCTCAGCCCTGAATTTGTTCCTCTCTCTGTCATTGCAGGGCCACTCATGGATTACTTGCCTACCTGGCAGAAAATTTATTTCTACAGTTGGGGCTGACAGACATTCCACAATTGGGGTGTGGGGAAGGGCAGGGGGTGCCTCAACCCTTCAGTCCCCTGGTCCCCTCTGCCCTAATAAAACTGACTCTGGCAGTGTCCAAGCCTGTGACCTTTCCATGCCCACTGCCCAGGGTGCCTGGCGCTCCCACCCTGGCCAGGCTCTGCACACAGCCCTGGTCACCACTAGATCTCCCCTAATAGCCTTTTGACTTTGCATCCTCCAGTGATGGAGACACAAGCCTGCACCTTGTCACTGAGCTGGGAAGCCACCGCTAGGACTGGGACCTGGGCTTCTCCAGCCACAGAAAGCTGGCGTTTCTCCTCACCGAGCATGGGAACCTGCCTGCCACCACAGCTGCGGGAGTGAACGCTGCTTCTCTCTCACCGGTCCCTACTGACGACAAACGAGGCTGAACCTAGACAGTGGATGACAGCTGCCCCTGTGTCTTCTGGCCGGAGCCTCTGTCTGCCCCTCCCCCTGCCGGGGCCTGTTGCCTGCCAGCCGCTCTGTGGTGGAGCCCGGTGATGGTGGGCCCGGCTCAGTGCAGAGCGGCACCTCAAGTCCTGAACTCCTGCTTGAGAGCAAAAGGCTGTTCTGCTGTGGGAAAGGAGCGTCAGGCACCAGCCAGCATTGGGGCTGACACCGGGGCGGTGGTAAGGTTGGCAGGGATGGGAGCCTGAGAGGCTCCGGGGAAAGCCGGGTGCAGGTTCACGCGGTATGAGCTGGGGTCTCCCCCATGTTTTCCCTGGTGGCCGGGCCTGCGGTGGAGCCATGCACGCTGCTGGGGATGGTAGAGGGGTTTGGATGGTGCAGCTGCTCTTTCTGCCTGGACTTCCTCCTTCCTCGGCCTTTGCTGCCTTTGTGCTGTGAGCAGACCACATGCTCCTGCTCGAGTTTCTAGCCAGACGGGCAGCCATTTAGGTTCTAAGAGGGCTCCATCTGCACTGTGTTGGCTCTGCCTTAGCTCCATCCCGGGAGGGGCCGGCCCTTCCCTGACTGCTTTCCCCAAGTGCCTCTTGAGAAGCCCCACTCAGGTCCTGGCTCGGGGATGAAGGTACTGAGCCTTCAGGCGGTCATCACTCGAGACCCGTGACTTTGGGTTGCCTAGCAGGCGTTGCTGGGCACTTGCCGTGTAGTGGGCTCTGTGCCTTGTGATGTGCGGTCAGAAATGAGTCAGGCCCAGCTCCTTGCCCTCACTCTTGACGATAGGGGAGACAGATGTGTGGACGCATCAGTGCCCTGGGTTATTGCAGTAGGTGGAAGCGTGCAGGGAAAGTGGTCAGATTGGAGCCGTGCAAGTGGGGCTGCCTGCCCGCTGGGACCAGCCGGAGGGTATGCTGGTCAGGGAACCCTCCATTTAAGCAGGCTTTTAAACTGGTAAAACTTCATCTGTTGGGCACTGGGCAAACTGGGAGCAGAGGCTGCGTGTGCAGAAACAGCATGCGTAGTGTTGCAGTGGGGTGAAGCCCCTGCTGGAGCGGAGGGGAGTCGGTGGGAGCCGAGGGGATGAGGTTGGAGGGGGAGGTCAGGGCCAAATCCACTGGGCTGTCGAATACCAGGCAAGAAACTCGGACCTGCCTTTAGGAGGCGGTGGGGAGGGGACCTGTTTCAAAACTCAGCACTGGTGGTGTGCAGGGTGGCCCGTGAGTAGGGGTGGAAAATGGAGCAGGACGCTGTGGCTGGAGACCTGCCACAGTGGATGGGGCTGAATGAAGACAGTGGCAGGAGGGAGAGGGGTTTTGGTGTAACCTAGCCAGGCCATGGGGACTGGTTGTGGATAGAGAGGAAGAGGGGGGCGTCTCGGAGGCAAGGAAATGAGGGGTTTGGAGTTAGGCAGAGCCAGAGCGTCTGGAACTTGTGGTTCCTGGCCGGGTCGGGGGGGTGGGGGGTGTGGAGGGAACCTTGGTGGGGACAGAGGATGCTGAGTAGGCTTGTGGGAGCCAGCCGTGTCCAGGACACAGAAAGAGAGGTGGTCAGTGGGAAGTCAGCGTGTGGCTTCGAACATGAGCCAGGTCCACACCGTGTGAATGGGGGCCGGGCAGGAACCAGAGGGCTGCACGGCCTTGCTGCAGGCCTGTGAAGAGACTCGGTCTCCAGCCTACCGTCACGCTGCATTTATTCATTCAACAAGTGTTTACCGAGCACCCGCTGGGTGTCAAGTACTGGGCTTCCTGTAGTCCCTGCCCTCGGGAAGCTTATGCTCGAGGGGACCAGGTCCCAGGCTTTGCCACCTAACCTGAAATCCCTGTCAGCCTCAGGGGTGGTGGCAGGGCCTGTGGCGTCCCGGGGCCAGGCTCTTCTAAGCTGCGGGGAGCGGCGTGGGGAAGGCCCTCAGAGCAGGCTCTGCTCAGTCGCCTGCTCTGGGCCCGCTAGCTGGCAGGACCTTCGTGGGATTGCGGAGGCACGGGAGGGAGAGTTGGGGCAGTGGTGGGGGCGGGAGGAGGGGATGAGGCTGAGTGGGAGCAGTGGGGACTCCAGGTGTGAGGGTTCGGTGACTGTGACCTCGGCTCAGGGCCTCCTGTGTGCCAGTCCCTAGGTACACACGTGTGTACCTTGCCTCACAGGTGAGGGAGCCGAGGCCCACAGAGATGAAGTGATGTGTCCGCCTAGCAAGAGGCGAGGTCAGGGTCCGAACTGAGACCTGTGCCCGTAACCAGTGATGGCAGCAACACGGTGTGGTGTGGCCCCTGCGGGTCCATAGCCTCAGTAAAATCAAACCACCAACCTCAGCGTGGAGGTTTCCAGCCTAGCCCCGGCGCTGGTGCTGACGCGGAGCCCCGGAACGCGCGCCCTTTGTGAGGTGGCCCTGGGAGTTGGCAGCAGGTTCTGTCCTGCCGGGGGAGGGGCGGGCAGAAGCCTGGAGCAGGGACCCAAGTCGAAGATGGTTCTCGTTCTCGCCATGCTGGGGGCTCTGTACCCCAGGGCCGCGCTGAGCCGCCGCCTCCTCAGCCTCATCCTGGCGGCTGCGCTCCTCTGCCCCAAGGCGCTAAGGTAACTCCTGGGGACACGGGGTCAGGGCTCAACAGGGCCAGGGGCCTGGAAGGTGGGGACTCTGCAGTGCGGCCCCACCCTGGCCCGTTTCCCCCTCTGCTGGGAGGCGGTGGTTTCCCTTTGGGGCCTGGGCTGAGCACCCCACATCTCCCGCAGGCCCCAGCGATCTGTTCCTGAGGAATTTTCAGCCCCCCTGGAACTCTTGGAGCCACTTTCTGGCCTGGTGGACGGTAGTATCTCCTCCTTCCCCTACCCCTTCCCCTCCTCTGCCCCCAGCCCTACCTGGTGGGGGAGAGATGCCCTAGGAGAGGGCGCCCAGGTCCAGCCTGAGGGCCTTCTCGTCCCAAACGGCATCTGCCTGGGGACGTCTTCAGTGGACGCAGAACAGATTCTCCCTCCCACTCATACTCTCTTCTCTCTCCTTAGACTATGGGGTGCGACCCAAGCACCCATGGCCACGACGGCCTCGACCCCTTCTCTCCCGGGCCCAGCAGCGCAAGCGGGCCGGGCTGGACGTGGCCGAGTATTATGACGCGCACCTGTGACGGGAACCCTTATGACACGCACCTGTGACGGGAACCCCTCATAAAGCTATTCTGTGCAGCAACGGCTTGGGCTTTCCCGGGATGGAAAGGAACCGGGCAAGGGAGGGGGTCCAAGTAGACAAGCAGATGAGACCCACTGCAGTCCCAACCGGAAATGGCACTTTAATAGTTGTGGCCAGCATACAGGACTGAGATGGGGCTACCGCCGAAGCAGCCAAGGGGCCTGGCGGGCCCAGGCCGGGGGCGGAAGCCGCCTTTTCCTGCTGAGGCGGGGCCCCCTGCGGCGCTCTCCCTCCCTGTGAGGCCGCACCCCTGCCAGGGGCTGGCATGCCGGTGATGGTAGGAGCCACCCAGAGGCCACACAAGTGACAGGGCTGGGGACGGGGACTGCACCCCTGCCTGCTGCTGTTTTCCTTGCTGCAAAGCCCTCGGGAGGTGGCTGGGCTCAGCCTGAGCTCAGGGCCCTCCGGGAGCTGGGGGCAGGGGTGGGGTGGGCACTCACAGGTGGCGTGAGCTTTGTAGAGGCCCGGAGGCCCTGGCAGGGAAAGTGAGGGAGGCCCAAGATGAGACAGAACCCTCCGCTCCGAGGATGGGCACCCTTCCTGGCCAGAGGCTTAACACCACCCCCCAGCCCCACTCCCTCCCAATCCCTGGGCAGCCCGCTCCGTCCTTCATAGATGAAGCTGATGCCATATATTACGATAAACTGCATTTGCCTCTCCCCATAACCCCCACCCTCCCCCACCCTCGGCCAACAGCCCCCCCGCTTCCCCATCCTCTGGTAGTGGCAGGTGCCCCTCCTCAAGCAGTGCCATGTCCTGTCAGCAGCCAGCCGTCCTGGCGCTGGCCCCAGGGCCCAGGGGATGCAGAGGGCGAGGCAGCGCTGCTACTCCAGGTAGATATCTTCTGTGGGGCAGGTGTACTCCACGAACTGCTTGTAGAACTGCTGGAACGCTCTCCTAGGAGGCAGGCAGACACGCCAGAATGACTGGGGAGGAACAGGATCTCGACCCAGGGTTTTCACACTGGAGCCTCGGGGTACCCGGATGGGGCTGCGCCTCCCCCAGCCAGAGCTGCTCAGCTCTGTTCTTTGCACACAGTGTTTCCTGAGTGAGATTTCAACTGAAGAAAGGGCCCAGCAACCAAGAAGTTCGGACCTCAAGACCACCCAGCCCTCTCTCCAGGCCTCTGTGACCCAAGGACGCCATGCCGAGTGCCGGGGAGGCCTGAGGGATGCTGCCAAGCATGAGGAACGTGTTCGGGGCCTGAGACCGGGGCTGGCTACAGGGCTGGGTGTTTGGCAGGACACACACACACGTACCCCACGGATTCTGCCAGGGCTTTGGTGGATTCTTCAGACACAAAGACATGGCAGGCGAACCGGTGGTCGGCAGGGTGCTTGGTGATGAACCCAAAATACCTGTGGGAGGACAGCAGTCTGTCTGGGCGGGACGGGGGCTCAGAACCCTCAGGCACACATGTGGACCCACGCCCTGAACCACCACCCGCGCCTTGACCTCTTCCCCGTCGTGTTCTTACTTGTTGTTCTTTGGATGGTATCCGCAGAAAGAGATGTTTTTTAACTGGAAAAAGTGGCTACATTTATTCCCCTACAGGAGGGAGGAGAGAAGAGGGTGGTCATCAGCCTGCAGGGGCACAGGTTGGAGGTCTGACGGGAGAGCGGGGCCAGGCCGGGGCAGTCACCTTGGCCTCCTGGGAGTCGTCAGCCTTGACGCCTATCTTCACACCCCGCACGCTGATCTCTAGGACGCAGCTGGAGGGCGGGTTAAAGTGCACGGTGAGCCGGCGGGTGGTGGCAATCTGTGGGTGAGGGATGGGAACATGAGGTGCTGGGTGGCCCTCTCCCCAGGAGAGGATGGGGACCGGGCCGGGGGTGGGCACCCTTCCCAGTGGAGCAGGTACCTTTTGCATAGCGGCACAAAGGACATCATTGCCCTTGTGATAGGGAACCTGGACTGAGCCCAGGAACTTCACCCGGAACTGGTCCACCCAGTCGCTGTTTTTGGTCAGGGCTGGAAAGCAAGCGTGGAGTGAGGAGTGCCAGACCCAGCAGAGGATGCACCACCCAGGGCTGCCCCGACTTGGCTGGGCCTCACTTTTCTCGATTATGAAATGGACCTGAAGTCACCACTGCCCGGCCCCCTCCCTGGGTGGTTGAGATCTGAAGCACAGGTCCGCCCGGCAGCAAATGGGGACCCAGTGGCACCAGGTGGGGGGAAGGAACACTACCTGCCATATGTTCAGGCTCCTTGGTGACCTCGATGGCGTAGTAGGCAGGAAAGATGCCCCGGGCACCCGTGCGCATGTTGTAGGCCTCATACCAGTAGTCCTCAGCCTGCAACTCCACCAGCAGAGGGTCATCCACTTCCAGCTCAAGTTCGTCTTCATGTCGAGGCACAAACCTGTCCCCAACAAGGGCCTGTGAGGAATTCACCACCCAGGCCCCTCCAGCCAGCCATCTACTCCCCACCCTGAGGTCGGGGGGTTGTGTCGGCATCGCTGGTTCAATAAACGTTTGCACAGCGTCCCATGTGCCTGTCACTCCCTGGGGGTGGGGGGGTGAGACCAAGGTCAATCAGACATGCATCTGCCATGGAGGAACTTGCAGCCCAGGAAGCAAGTGACCAGGGCCACTGGTAAACTGTGAGAGGTCACAGGAAGCGAGTATTTCCACAAGGAGGAGGGTGAGGGGTAGTGGGTTTTGTGTGTGGCCAGGTGTCTCTGCTGGGCACCCTCCTGGGCCCCTGCCCCGGCCAGATTAGGTGCTCAGTCCTGGGCTCTGGGCAGCACAACACATTGCTCCGAAATCATCCACTCCGTCCCTGAACTCCGAGTTCCTAGAGGGTGGACACTGTCCACCTGGGGCTGAGTGGTGGGGCTGGGTCTAGGCCAGGGGGTGACGGCAGAGGCAGAGAGGGTTTGGCCCCAGCTGCTGCCTGGCCAGCCCGGCCCTGGGGCTCTTACCGGAATACGGCCCGATGGCTCTGTTCCTGCTCCTCCCCGTTGATGACGCAGGAGAAGAGCCCGAAGGACTCCGCACCTGTAGATGAGGGGGGCGGGCTAGGAAAGGGTGGTCCCAGCTCCGGCTGAGGCTCGCGGGGCAGGTAGAGCGCTTGGTCCTAACGCATTGAACCAGATGGACCTGAGGCCACCTCCCGGGGACACCCTCACCCCGGTCCCCACACGGCTCCCTGCTGCCGACTTACTGGAGGAGCGAGAGCGGCCACTCATGAAGACGTTCAGGAACTTCTTGGAGAAGTGGACGTCGGGTTCATCGGGCGTGGAGTCCTCAGAGAGGCAGGCGGGGGGCCGAGGCCGGGGGGCCTCCTCGTACTCCTCCCCAATGGCCGACTCGTAGGGGGAGGAGGCAGAGGCGCAGTTGTCGTAGACGGTGGCCGAGTCGCTCTCGTCGCTGTAGTCCCCGAAGCATGGCCGCAGGCTCACCAGCTCCAGCTGTGCGTGCTCATCCACCACCAGCGTATACTTGACCGAGTCGTAGGACAGGGCGCTGGTGTCCGAGCTCAACGAGGCCCGCGGAGGCGGCGGCGGCTCGCCCAGGCTCCCCCGCCATCCTCCACCTGGCAGCTCGGCCCGCTCCGGGGACGACAAGCAGTCGAAGCCCTCGTCCTCCTCGCTGATGGAGGGGTGTGGCCGCCCTGCAGTTGCCGGGTAAGCGGCAGGGTCTGGGTCGGAGCTGACCGACATCCGGCTCTCAGCTGGCGGCAGGAAGGCGGAGTTGGGCTCTGCAGGGTCTGGGGGCCTCTGCACTGGTGTCAGGTAGATCTCCTCGGTGGCCTCCAGCCGCACGTCCGCCTGGTAGTGGATGCGGTCTCGATGCGAATGGCCCCGGCCAGCCGGTGGAGCAGCAGGGGGGCCGCCGGGAGGTGCCATCTGGGTGGCAGCGCTTCGGCGGCAAGGGCTGTCGGTGGAGGTGCCTCGGTCCTTGGTGGGGGCGGGGCTGCTTGGGGGCGGCAGCTCATCGCTCAGGCAGATGTGCTCATGTGGAGGCGTCTGCTCCCCTGGAGAGCAGGCAGGGCAGTGCTGAAGGCAGGTGCCTCGCCCCTGACTCCGAGGCTACCTGCTCCCTCCACTCAGCATGTGGACACAGACACCAAGATACAGCCTCCGGGGCAGTAGGCCTACGGCAGGCTCTGAGCCCAGTCCTCTCACGCCAGCCACAGCCGACAGCGGCTGGGCCTGCTCAGACCTGTGGGACCGGCAGTTCACCTCTACCCAGCAGGCTGGAGACTGCTGGTTTGCTCTCTGCAGTAGGGACTGAGGGCACGTGGAGGTCCAGGTAAGGGAAACGGTCGCGACTTACCTGTCTTCAGTGGTGAGGATGATCTCGACACCCGATCCTGCCAACTGTGCTTCTTGCCCAGGGAATTATTATTCAGTGTGTCCTGTGCAGGGAACAAAAGGCCCTTGTGACAGCAGCGCTCAACAGTGCCCGGCACAGGGAGGCCCTGGCCCTGCCCCCATCAGGCCATCCCTAGGCCATTTGCTGCTCCCCCCACCCCTTAATACTTGCCAAGGGCCTCACCCCCAACCCTCTGGAGCAGGCGGAAGGGGTGGCAAGTCACAGCCCTCCCAGCCAGGGCTATTGGTGCGAGACAGACCACCCCCTTGGCTCAGGGAAGCTGGCCAACCCTCAGGGGAATGCTCTCATCAGCCTCAACAAAGGTGGTGATGGCCAATGGGAATGGTGGTGAGTGGGGGGAGGGGCGGGGAGAAGCAAGAGCCATCCAGGGACAGAGCCAGACCGCCAGTCTCAGACACGCAGGGTTTACAAGGAAGATGCCCACTTCCAGCCCAACTCCCCTGGAGCTCAGGAACCTATGGCCTAGGGAAGGGGCAGGGACATTCTAGGAGAGCCAGGAGGAAGGCTCTCCCCAGCAGCTCCCCTGGCTTGGGGGACTGGGATGAATCATACAAAGGACGAATCCAGAACATGGTTTCCCCACCCCCCCAAGAGCACGTGACAGAGAAGTGACAGATGTAGTTGTCAGAGGCCTCCTTCCTGGATCTCGGGGCCACCCACCCCACATTCTCAGCCCCCTGGGACCCCTCTCCACGATGCCTACATACAAGGTCCCCTGCACACAACTTAGCCCCCTCCCCTGAGGACACCCTCACAGGCTCTCGCATGCATGAGTCTGGCTGCCAAAACCCACCCGAGAGGATCCTGGGAAAGGGACCAATCCTTTCCCTGCAGCCCCTGCACCCTCCACCAGCAGGCCCAGCTCCCTGAGCCACTCCTCTGTACCTCTCCAGACTGGGCCTGGAAGACAATGGGCCCGGCCGGCTCTCCCCAACCCTATTCAACCCTCCTTGGCATCCAGCCACCCAGTCCAGGGGCCCTAGGCCCCCAACCCAGCCAGGCAGCGCCACCTCCCATTTCTCTTCCCTGCCTTCTGGGAATCCCCAGCTGCCCACATTTCAAACTGGCTGCTGGTCCCCATCCCCAGCTCTTCACAATTTCCCATGACTTTCCCCCAAACTGACCACTTCACATGCCTTTTTCTTCAGGCCCCGCTTCTGACCCACCTTCACCGGGAACCCCATACCCTTGCACGCCCTCAAAGCCCTGTTCTCTTACTTCCCTACTTCTCTCTTCACCCGCATCCTTCCACTGCCCCTCTCAGCCCTGTCATTCCTTCAGCCTCTCCTCTCAAGGCTTCAAACCCAGCCAGCCCCGCTCGGCCCCTCTCACTTAGGACAGACTCTACTTGCCCTCAGCGACCACCTCCCCAGGGACCTCCCCCGTGGGAAGCTACGGAAGGTGTCAGCAGGCCCGAGACTTCTCCCTCCTCCGGCCTGGCAAGTGACTCTTCCGCAGCCCCTCCTGCTCCCCGGCCCGTCCGGGCCTGGACCCTGAGACGGCCGGCGCCCCGAAGACCTCCCGGGGCCCTGCCCCGGGGCACCGCCCCCTAAGCCCCGCCCCCAAGCCGCTGGCTCCTCACCTGAGACCGCGGCACCTGCGGGAAGAGGTTGAGCGTGGTGGGCCGCTTGGGCCGGTACGTATCCCCGCCGCCCGAGCCCTGGCCCTGACCCTGGCCGCGGGGCGCCGTCTCCTGGTGGGGCTCCGCCTCAGACGGGCCCGCTACCGGCCGCCGCGCCGCACGCTCCTCCTCGTCCTCCTCTTCGTCGTCCTCAGCGCCAGGAGTGTCCCCCGCCGCGTCGATCAGGTCCATCTGCAGCATCTCGGCCTGCAGCCGGCTCCCCCCGCCGCCGCCGCCGCCGCCGCCGCCGCTGCCCCCAGACAGCAGCCCGGCGCGTGGGGGCTGCTCGGCGCGGACAGAGGGGCGTCAGGGGGCGGGGAAGGGGCAGGGCCAAGGCCGCCGCGCACCGCCCCCCACGCGGGCGAGTCCATTCCGCGGCCGCAAAGAGGGGGACAGAGGGAACGGAGCAGGAGCCCCGCGAGAGGACCGTGCCCTCCCGCGCCTTCGAGAATGCGCGAGGCCGCCTCCTCCCCACGTCAGGCGGCGCCTTTTGCAGTCCACACTTCTCCCCTCCCCACGGTCCCCCCTTCCCGACTCTTTGCACCCTCCCGTTCCCTTGGCAACGGCCAGTGACCTCACCCGGGTAGTAAGCCGAGCCCAGAGTGAGGTCACCGCTGTTGCCATGGGGACGGAGGGTCGCCGAGGAGTTCGGGCCCCACAAGGGATGGGGACGGGGTTTTGAAGGGGGCAGGGAGGAAAACTGAGGAAACAGACTCAGCCAGGAGGGCCTCAGTGCAGACAGGAGGACCTGAGCGCGACTGGAAGAGGGATGCTGAGGGGGAGGAGCAAGTGGCAGGCACCTGGACGAGGCAGTTGCATCCCCACCTTCCTCGGTCCTCAGGCTGAGGCCCCTCCAACCTGAGGTTTTCTCTCAGGCCAGCCTACCTTTGAGAACCCCGTTCAGAGCCCCGTTCTAGTTCCAGCTCTACCACTAACTCCCTGGCACCTTGGACAGATCCTCTGACTCTCCAATTCCCCCACCAGTTAACTGTCTCCCCGCTTCCCTGAGAGGTGAGGACTCACTGGCAAGAGTACTTGATGGCCCCCTGGAGCTTGTCTAAGGCCCCACAGGGTACGCCCCGAGCTAGTACTGCCTCAGGGTCCTGCTCGTTGCAAGGACCACCCTCTCCAAGGCTCTGCTTGTGCAAGTGGGAGTCGGAACACCCTCTCCAAGGCTCTGCTTGTGCAAGTGGGAGTCGGAACACCCTCTCCAAGGCTCTGCTTGTGCAAGTGGGAGTCGAGAAGCTATCAGTCCAGAATCAGTGGCCTCTGCCTCCAGCGCTTCCTGGCCTGGCCAGAGGGTGGCGGGTTGGAGTACAGGGTACTGGAGGGTTAGCCCCACCCCTTGGTTTCCTCTTGCCTGGCAGAACTTACAGAACCTCTGGGGGCAAAAGGAGATCAACATAGAGGCACCCCATCCCAGCTCACACGGCAGCTCTCCTTTGCTAACCATTCTCCCAACACCATGTCTACTTCGGCTACCCACCCTCCGGGGGCTGAGAGAAGCTCTGGGCTCTGCAACCTTGCTCCGCACTTGCCTTCCGTCTCCTGGCTAGCAGCCCCTTCTTCCTGGGGGGGGCGTGGGGGGTGGGAGGGAGGCCCAAGCGGGAGGGGATATAGGCATACAAATAGCCGATTCATTTCATTTCACAGCAGAAACTAACACAACACGGTAAAGCAATCATACTCCAATTAAAAAAAGAAAGAAGACATAGGGGGATCCTTATCTTCCTCAGTCTCTCCAGATGCCGGGGACCTCCCGGCAGGAGTCAGAACTTTGGGAGCCGAGAGAGCCATCTGTCCTATGACAAAGCCATGGGGCCCAAAGCAGCAGCAATGCTGGATTAACCTTCTAGAGGGACCTTTAGGACGGTGGGCCAGAGAGGGTCTTCGAGGCTGTGTGGTGTGTTTGGTGCAATGGTAGCCAAGGGAGTGCCCTGGCTCTTTTTTCCTGCCCCAAAGCACTGCAGATTCCACCAGACTCCACCCTGCTCTGCCTCAGGCCCTCTGCCAAGGCAGCTTTGGAAAGGATTTAGGGTAGTCCTGAGGCTTCCCTTAATTCTGGCCCTAACTGCTGCTGTCCTAGGCCTCAAGACTTCCTGCTCTCTCCCTTCTTGTGGGCAGTCGAAGGAGCTATCTCCTGCCTTAGCCCCTGGCAAAATAAATAAATAAAAAAAAAATTAAGAATCTGAGCGCTCAAGATGTGCCAAGCATTGTACTGGATGTTTCTTGCATGTTATTGCATTTAATGAGGGTGCCACACAGACCCTGAAAGCCCCTCTAGATACGGGGACACCTTCAGTCCTGTCCCTACCCATCCTGCCACTCCACTCAGGGAGCCCACCCTTACCCGTAAGGACAGGGTGTCTTTGCACTGCAGGCTGATGCCGCACTCATCGGTGATCTCGGAGAGGTCTTCATCCTCAAACTCCTCCAGGCTGATGTCATGGGTGAGCCTGGTGGGGACAAGAAGCCAAAGTTACCACTCGGGATTGCTGCCAGCGGGCCGAGGCCCCCTGATGCCTCCCTAGTACCTCTTCCAAGGGGCAGCCCCTCAAAGGCAGATCACAACCCCCAGAGGATGGGACCTGGGGTCTACCTGTGCCAGTGCAAGGGGTACTGAACAGGCAGGGCAAGAGTTTGGGGCTCATGTCAAAAGGCAGGCCTCCTAGGGTGGCAGTGGAAGGGGAGGCTCCAGGTTACCCCAGCTCTTCCCAGCTGGGAGTTGTCCACCCTGCTGCCAATCAGGAGGCCATGCCTAGAAGGCCCAGCTGGTCAGAGCCTTGGCTCTGCCAGAGAAATGGCTCCCAGGGTCAAGGCAGGTGCCAAGGATAGTTCACCCATGGAAGAGGCAGAGAGTTGAGAAGAGACTCCAAGGGATGCCTGGAGGGGGGCTCCCTGTGCACAGCAGTGACAAAACCCCCAAGGTGCTGGCAGAGGCCCCACCCCAGCCTCCGAGGAGAGCGCCATGTCCCCACCCCAGGAAGTCCCACGCCTCGTAAGCCCTGGGAGCAAGTGCAGGGGAGTCTGGTGTCAGTCTAGTTTCAGCCTCTTCTAGGAGAGACCATGCCCCTGTTCTGTGTCCTTGGTCTCATCAATTCGAACACAAAATCCTCTTGCCTGGCATGTGGGCCCCGAACAGGAGGCCGCCCAGCTGGGGGCAGGGACAGGGGGATGTGTCCTGAACGCAGGAAGCAGATCAAAGCACTTCAGCGAGGGAACGTTAACTGGCTGTGTTAGAACCCTCGCCCCCCAGGCCAACCCTGGGCCCCAACCCCAGACTGCAGGACTGTGCCAGCCCCTGAGGTGCCTGCTGGTCCCCTCACCTGCTCAGCCCCTGCCCCGGGGACCCCGCCCGGTTTGGTGTGGGTGGGACATTGGGAGAATTCTGCTAATGAAGTTGGGGAGAATTCTGAGTCTTTTCTTCAGTAAGACCAAGAGACGGAGGCATAGAGAAGGGAGACCCACTCGTCCAAGGTCACCCAGGAGAGGTGGTGGACTCAGCCCCAGGGGGATCCTCGGAGGCCACACCCTCTGCCTCTCACCTCAACCAGACCAAACGGAGACCCGGAGCTCCATGGAGCTGCCCCAGTACTTCCCCTCCCCCACACCGGTCCCCACACCCCTACCAGCTCTCCCACTGATCCTCCAACCAGCTGTCATTGTCTGGGCTGGAATCCATCTTCAGCACCAGCTGCATGGAGAGCCCAGCCCGGCTGGGGGGCTGCGGGGCCCCGGAGCCGCCCTCTCATGCCCAGAAGGGTGGAGGTGCCAGGGCTCCGGACAGGGCTGGGGCCTCGGGCCTCCACCGCCTGGGTCTGCCTTTCTGAGTCCAGCCCGCTGCAGAAGCCTGGGGAGCTCATTAAAAATAGATGGGCTGGGAGAAGAGGCAGCGGCTGCCGACCCGGCCCCGGTCCCAGCTCTTCCCAGCCAACCCTCGGCTGCAGGCAGCTTCCTCCCCTGGCCCTTCGCGCTGCCGCTGCCGTCAGCCTCCCGCCGCGGGATCAGGTTACTGCAATCGATGCCACGGCTCCACCTGCCCTTCCAATGCCCCTGTCGGGGGCTGGGGTGGCCCCCCTCCCTGGCCCAGGCTTGTAAGCAGACAGCAGAAATCTGGGATGTTTCCCCGCAAAAGCCAGCCCCTGATCTGCTTTAAAGGGCCAGCACCACAATTAGGGCTCCTGGTAGCAAGATGGAGGGGCTTCCAAAATCCTCCACAAATGGACGCTCCATCCGCACAGCTATTCGCTCACCCCCATACCTCATCAGAGAGGTTTCTGTGGGCCCAGGCAGCCTTCACACAGTGCTGCCTGGGGTGGGTCTGGGCTGCCTCTATTGCCCACCTGGGTGCCCCTCCCCAGGGCTCCATCCTTCAGTACCCATCCAGGAAGTGCCTATGGGCACCGGAGGCGCTACAGCCAGGGCTAAGGCCAGATCATATGTGGATATCTCACGGCAGGGCAGGAAGGGCAGCTGGGGAGCTAATGAGCCTCCTGGCACTGCGGGGTGGCGTAAGCAGAAGCTGGAAGGTCCCTGGAGAAACAGCGGGGGGCGGGGGAGCTGGATGGACATTGTGCTCTTTAAGGCCTCTCCTGACCTGGAGCCCGAGGGTGGTAGGTTCCCAGGGCTGGGGGAGGGTGTGGTGTGGAAGTAGGGGTAGGGTGGGGAGGACAGCCCAGCCCAGAAGCCAGAGCAGCACAGGGCGGCATCTCTGGCCCTGGGATGAGAACCCAGTGGCGGGCACTAAGCAAATGGTTAATATACACACTGGCTGCCTGGCCAGTCACAGAGAAGTCACTCCTGGGACTCAGTCAGCACCAGGCAGCTGCAGGACCACTGGGTGTCTAACCCAGAGGTGCCCTCAGACGCCCCCTGCTCTGCCGGTGACCTCTGCACACATCTGCATCTCCTCGTCCTCACTGCCCAGCCTGGTCTAGCTCCTGCCTCTGCAGTCCCAGACCCCCGCACTGGCCTGCCTGCCTCAGTTTCCCCATGCCAGCACCGTCCCACCCCACCCGCCACTATCAGGAGGAGCTGTCCGAAATGCCGCCCTTTCGCCCCTGACTCAAAACCCTCCAAGATGCCCTGCTAGTGGCTGACTCCTTGGCCTGGCATCCAGATCTGCAGCTCCCTGCGCGACTGCCTGCCTCTGGCGCCCGCCTCCCCAGTGTCTAACCCAGCGCTTGGATGGAGCACACGGCAGGCTCTCAACCTGTGCTTGTTGGTAGAAGGCTCAGTTAAGCCTGCTCCTCCAGGAAGCCCTCCTGGCCCCGTGTCAGTGCCTTACAGCCCTCCGGGCAGCACTCACTGGTCCCCTGTCATTCCCCTTGCTCGTGATTGGCATCACCCTCTGCGTGGAGGCAAGGCAGTGTTGGGGAGCAGACAGGACGAGGCCTGCATCAGACGCCCTCCCTCCCCTCTCAGGAGGCTCCAAAGATAGATGGAGCTCACACCCTGCCCCCACCCTGCACCTAGCCGGTGGTGAATAAAGGTCCCCTCCCTCCCAGTGAGGTCTGGAGGGCAGAGCTGGTGAGGTCATCTTGCATACACCAGGCACCCAGTGCGTGTCTGCTAGATGTCCGTCAAGGACAACCTCAGCCCCCACGGACTCCTCTCAAACCAAAGTGTCCAGGGCAGACCTGCAGGGTCTGGCTTGGACCTGGGCTGGGGCTTCTCAGCTCATCTCTACACACCTGATCTCAGCATCACCCGATATTCCCACTTCCTGGGACAGCAGGTCTGGGGGCAGGCAGGGACAGCTGTATCAGATGAGGAATGAGGTTAACTGAGGGCAGTGGTGGAAAGAGCACTGGGCTGGGGCTCAAAAGCCTGCACTTGGGACTTCCCTGGTGGTCCAGCGGTTAGGACTCTGAGTTTCCACTGCAGGGGGCATGGGTTCGATCCCTGGTTGGGGAACTAAGATCCCACATGCAAGCGCGGCACAGCCGAAAAAAAAAAGCCTGCACTTGATCCCTGGCTCTGGTGGGGTGGGTTAAGGGAGCTCCTTAATCTTATTTTCTTCTCATAAGCAGGCAAGATGGTGGAATGGCCGCCATATCAGGCTCAGAGGCAGGAGGCCTGAGGTCAGATCCTGATTCTTTCGCTTATGGAAGCAGCCGCCCCGTCTCCTGAGCAGCTGCTGTGCCCTGGCCACCAACCTTCTTTATGCTCTGCATCTCCCTTCATCCTCACTCCAGCCTTGGAAGAGGGTTTTTATTCTGTCCATTTTACAGATGAGGAGCACTAAGGCCCAGACGTAAGATGCCATAGGTCCGCCATTTCCCCATATATAAAATGAACCCTCCCCATGTCTGGGTGCTGGTAAATTTAACTGAGTGGAGTGTTTGTGAATTGCAAGGTGCTGTCAGGAGGTCACAACCAAGGATCAAGGGGCTTTACTGATTATGGAGTCCCCTTTGCAAGTCATACTCCCCCCACCTCCCATCCCCCAGCCCCAGCCCCCAGCCCCAGCCCCAGCCCTGCCCTTTCCTCCTGCTTTTCCAGACACCAGGTGTTCTGGGTCTCTCTGCTGAAGCCCTGGGATACCCTTCATGGAGGGAAAACTAAACAGACCCTTTGTCCCTCCAAGCTCAAGAAGGGCAACTACGGGGAGGAAAGAAAAGATGGAAGGGAAGAGGGAAGGAAGGAAGGAAGGAAGGAAGGAAGGAAGGAAGGAAAGGAGGGAGGGAGGGAGGAAGGAAGGAGGTTCCCTCCTGAAGCCACTGACCCACCTTCCCCATGGAGACCTGAGCCCTGAGCGCCACGAGGCCACCTCTAGATCTGGAGACCCCAGCCCTTCGGAGGCAGCCGTCGCTGATCAATCAGACCTGCTTGCCCATTCTGGTGAGATGGTTCCTGAGGTCTCATCCACATTAGCATTTGGTGACTCGATGTCACGGGTTTGGTCTCTGGAGACCTCCCTGACCTTTGGCGTCTATCTTTATATTCCAGGCCCCCTCTTCCGCATTAACCTCATCGCCTCCTGCTCCGGTGCCCCAGTCCCTTCCTCTGGCCGAGCTGGCCCCTCACTGCACTCTGAACATGCCATCCTCAGGCTCCCCTTCCCTGAGCCGAGCTCCCCTAAATGAACAGACAAGCCTCTGGTGTTCCGACGTTCATGTCACGGCCTTTTCCCTTGCCACGTGCTGTCACATCTCCCTGTTCGCCTCGTTCCACCTACAGCAGCTCTTTCTAATCTGCTGTTTCAACCCAGTAGTAGGTGGAGTTAGAAGTGCACGCGAAGGGAGGGTTAAGTGGTAAAGTGCTGAGGCTTTAGCTGAGCAAGGCCAATCAGAGCCAGGCATCTGGTTGCTCAGAGGCCATTCCTGTCTTCCTGCTCCTGGCTCTCCTCCTGGAGTGAGGTAAGGATGCCAGCGGAGTGACCTTGGGTCCTGACCATGGTGTCCCACGGGCCCCTCTCATGACAGGGGGCATCTGTGGTCCAAGGGTCCAGCCTGTCTCTCTGCTGCCTTCTGAGTGCTGAGCAGAGCTGCCCAGTGGGCTCTGGGACACGAGCCCAGGCTGCCCTACTCTAAGCAGCTTCCCCGCTTCCCTCAGGCTCCCCTACAGGCCATTCTCCGAGGGGCCACCAAAACCGACATTTGAAATGCAAATCTGGTCTTGTCACCCCTCCCCAGCTCAGAATCCTAACAGCTTCCCCCAACCCTTAGGGAAAGGGGCCAAAATTCTCACCTGTGGCCCCTCCCTTCCCCTCTGGCCTAGTTCATTGCCCGCCCCCCCCAACTCTCTAGGCTCCCTTAACAAAGGCTCCTCTCACCTCCCTGATCAGGCCAAGAGCCCTGCTATGGGCTGGGTCCCTCTTGCTGGTGTCCTGGGTCACTGTAATTTTACCTTTGGGCTCTGCAGCCAGTGGTGGGCTCCCCTTGGAGGCAGTCCATCCCTGAGGGCAGGATCGTGTCTCGTGACCAACAATGGGTGGTGCCTGATACAACAGGTACTTAATGAACATTGTTGAATGAATGAACCACTGGTGTCCCCAGGTCTTTCTAGATTTCGCCCTTGGAAATCTTTACGTCAGTTCCCCTTTCAACTCAACTTCCTGTGTCCCCACCCCTCACCTGCATCAGAGTCTGGGGTGGGATGTGGAGGCCTCGGGGAAGGTGGCACTGGCTAGAATGGGGGCGAGCCAGGCCCAGCGTCACCCTCAGAGCCCTCTCTCCATCCCACCCCCAGCTCTGGGTGGACCTTGGGGCCAGGCCGGGTTTGTTCCTCTGGTCTGGAATTCCCTTCTCAACTGTGTCCACACTGAGGTCATCTTCACTGAAAACTGAAACCAACCCAAGAAACAAGTCTCAGGAGAAAACCCTTACTTGGGTTTATCATGTGTCTCATCTGTTTAAACACCGTGGTGTTGATATGGAGCAAGAACCCTGGGATCTGGTGACTCGACTTTCAGGAAACTATCCTGAGAAAATTATCCCACCCAGGGAAAGACCTTTATACACAAGGATGTGTGCTCTGGTAACGGCAAACAGCAGAGCAGGTATGACTCTCCTTTGGGATGAACGTTATAAAGTCTGTGAACTGGGACTTCCCTGGTGGTCCAGTGGTTAAGAATCCGCCTTCCAATGCAGGGGACGCGGGTTCGATCCCTGGTTGGGGAACTAAGATCCCACATGCCGCGGGGCAACTAAGCCCGTGCGCCGCAACTACTGAGCCCGTGCGTCACAACTGAGACCCGACGCAGCCAAATAAATAAATAAAGTCTGCGTATTAATGTAGAAAATGGCAACTAATACAATGAGCAGAAGACGGAACGCGTCACCTTATGGCTCCACGTGTTGCTTCACACGCAGGAAGAAACACTGACAAAACACGGCTGTGAGATGTGGTGGGATCTGGGGGCTCTTCTCTCCTAGTCCTTGCTGGGTCACACCTCCCACCAGCCGCCTCCGGGGCCTGGCTCTGGCCCCTCACAGAGCTGGGTTTCCTGAGGGCATGAGACCCACGGCCCTGTACCCTGTAGGCACTAAGTAAATGCCTATTAGAGGCAGTGCTGGTTGACCCAGGCCCTGGGTGTTCCACGAGGGCATCTGGTGCCAGATGAGGCAAGGCCCACGGTCGACGCTCCCAGAGATTTCCTGAGCAGGGTCAGGGGCCAGAGGTGGCACCCAGGATGGGCAAGAGCCCCTGGAGTGGGGACGGGGCCAGGGAACCAATCTGTGGGATCCACTGGGGCCCCAGGGATCCAGAGACCAAATGTAAGGCTCTGACCTCCAAGAAGGGGGGTCGAATCCCTGCCCTGGCCACAACCGGCTGTGTGAGGCGAGTCCACGTTCTGTCCCTGCACTGGAGGTTCATCGCAGCTGGCGGGACACTGCCCAGGGGCTGGGGCGCAGTGGCCCCGGCAGCCGCAGCTCTTCATCCCCCCCCCCCCGCCCCACAGCGTGGCTGGCCCCCCCCTCACCCTTCTCTGTCTCTCTGGGTGAGACGCTCTCCCTGAGGCTTCAGGCCATCGCGCGCTCTCTAAGTGGAGACTCGAGGGTCTTTGGCCCCAGCCCCATCCTCTCCTTTGAGCTCCAGACCCCAAACCAACTGCCTGCTTGAACCCTCCAGTTGGCTCCCCCAGTGATCGCCGAGCTCAGATTCAGCAGGCCTCCGAGTGACTTCACCACCCTGCCCACCAAACCTCTCATCTCCTGCAAGGCAGCCCCTCCCTCGGGACCTAGCATCATCCTGGACTCCTGTCTCTCCTCCCCCCTCACACCAGGTCCCTCAAAAGTGGGTTAATCTACCCTCCCAGCAGCCTCCCAGCCTCCCTGTCCACTCTCTACCTGGCAGCTGACATACCATCTTTTTTTAAAATTAATTTATTTTTGGCTGCACTGGTTCTTTGTTGCTGTGCACGGGCTTTCTCTAGTTGCGGCGAGCGGGGGCTACTCTTCATTGCAGTGCATGGGCTTCTCATTGCGGTGGCTTCTCTTGTTGCGGAGCACGGGCTCTAGGCACGTGGGCTTCAGTAGTTGTGGCGCATGGGCTCAGTAGTTGTCGCTTGCGGGCTCTAGAGCGCAGGCTCAGTAGTTGTGGCACACAGGCTTAGCTGCTCCGTGGCATGTGGGATCTTCCTGGACCAGGGCTCAAACCCGTGTCCCCTGCATTGGCAGGGTGATTCTTGACCACTGAGCCACCAGGGAAGTCCCCGAGATACCATCTGATACCGTCATTCCCTGGACCTCTGCTGGCTGCCCCTGCTTGCAGGTGGACAGGCCAGGGTCCCAACACGACCTTCGCGTTCCTGCATGCCCTCTCTCCGCGCTTGTGCCAGACCGGGCGTCACACACCCTGCTGGCTCGCTCCTGCCTTGAGCCCTCCCCCCGGGCCGCTCCCTCCCTCTTCTCTTCCCTCTTCACCCTTCCTCCTCTTGGGTGACACTCACTCACCCACCAGGCCTGGGCGGAGCTGACCCTTCCCTGACCCAGGGCTCCTCCAGGCCCCTGACCCGCACACCTACGGCCTATCTGGTAAGGCCTTGTCTGTCTGTCTGACTACACTGACCACGCGTCTGCACGACGGGCCAGGCCCCTGTCAGTGCTCTGGAGTGTCTCAGTGAGCCTGGCAAAGTGCAAGCACTTGTAGGTTTTCTGGGGGGCTGTGCTGCACGGCTTATGGGATTTTAGTTCCCTGACCAGGGATCGAACCCAGGCCCTCGGCAGTGAGAGCACGGAGTCCTAACCACTGGACGGCCAGGGAAATCCCACAAGTACTTGTTGAATGAACGAAGGAACAGCTGAGTGCACAGCACCTTGTGAAGAGATGAGTAGGGAGGGCCCTTGTCTCTCAAGCCCCAGGCAGTGTGGAGGCAAGAACACCACCGCCCCGCAAGGGGTCCTGAGGCCCCGGTGCTGCCCCAGCTCTGCGGCAACTTGCTGTGTGTTCTCGGGAAGCCACTCACCCTCTCTGTCTCCTTCTAAGTAAAAGGGGAGGAGGATGGGCTGGACGAGCTGACCTCTAAGGCCCTTCTCACCCGCGCTCCCCTTCCACACACCCAGGGCAGCTGCTCACTTTACTCCCCACGAGCCTACCATGTGGGCTGTCCCACTGTCCCCCTCCTATGTCCCACCGTCCCCCTCCTACGTCCCACTGTCCCCCTCCTACGTCCCAGCTCAAGGCATCCGTTGCTAAGTTTCTAAATTCTCTCACAGAATTTCCTTAAAATGAACATGTATCACTTTCATGTTCAATTTTCTTTTATTATTTTGTAAGTTACAGAAGTAACCTATGCTTGTGGTAAAAATAAGAAGTCAAAGAATACAGAAGTATGTGAAGTAAGTGAAAATCCCTCCCCCGACACCAGAGCCAAAGGTAACTACTAGTAACTGGTTGGAGTATTTCTAAAATCAGGAAAAAAAAAAAAGAAAAGCACATGTTTATTTAAACCAACTATCAACGAACAAACGCTCGCCACTCTCCCAAATCCACACCATGTGTCCCCCTCCACAAACTCTCCTCTGTTGTTTTTACTCCAGGCCCTCTCTTTCCAGGGTGGCTCTGAACTCAGACTGCGTTCAAACCCCAGCTCTGCCACTTATCTAACCTCTTCATGCCTCAGTTTCTTCATCTGCAAAGTGGGGATAACAATAACACTCTGTTTACGTGGTTCTGGGCAGGACTAGATGCTCTTGCACAGAAAGTGCTTAGATTGGCAGCTGGGCAAAGTGAGGGCCTCCCAAAGCGGCGGCGGCGTTTACAGCGTTTTTCTCTGACAGTGTGCACTGTTCTCCTCTGAACTCTCCAATTTTATCTTGAATTAAATAAGAAACCACTAAGGCATTATTGGGCACCTACTCTGTGCTGGGCATTGGGCAAACCAAAGTTTAGGTATTGACTCCTTTTGCCTCCTGGAAGCTGACAGTGGTGCTGGGGGCACACACACACGCGCACACACACATGCACAATAATAACAACAATAAGAACAGCCCTACGTGAACGCAGCTCTTCACAGCCCTTGAAACACTCAGCATGTGTTGTCTCATCCAAGTCTTAGGACCGCCCTGAGCAGGGGCCAAAGTCGGCGTTGTGGAGGAGAAACAGAGACTCAGGCCTTCAGCACCCACTCCTGGCACGTGGCTAAGAGGACTGAGCCAGGATTGAAACCCAGGCCAGAGCCACTGGAGAGCGGTCCCCACCAGGGTTACACCAGCGGTCTGTGAGAGGCGGGAAGGGGAGCCGGCGGGGCGGGCCCTGAGGGGCCGGAGACACTGCCCTTATTATTCCCACACGCGGCCAGGCCGAGGAGTCCTGGAGGGCGGGCCCACGCCTCAGCCTTGGCATACTGCCACTCTCGCCCACCGGGCTCAGGGCTGGACACACTCCCTGGCTGGCCCGCCTCGTCAGCTCCTCTCCCTAAGGCGTCCATGGTAACCTGCCTGCCAGGGCTGGGGCGGAACGGGAAGCACTGTCACCTGGGGATGGGGTAGCCGGTAGGGGGGGCCAAGCTGTCCTCTGGGCCAGAGGCAGGGCCTGGAGGTAGAGTGTAATGAACATGGAGACCCCGGTTCCAGTGCAGCCTCAGGCTCTGACTCCCTTGGGGTCCTCGGGCAAGCCACCCTGCCTTCCTGAACCTCAGTCTCCTCATCTACAAAATGGGCGGGCCCATGCCCATGCCCAGGGTGGTTGTGAGGGTGACCTGAGCCAGCACAGGGAACACGCTTTGAGCCGTAATGAGCTATCTAAACGTCCGCTGGTGCGGAGGGCTGACACTTGTTGAGCGCCCGCTTGACGCACATTAAGGAATCAATATTAATTAGCTCACCTAACAGATGGGATTCAGAAAAGACAAGAAGCTGCCCAGGTCACACAGCTAGGAAGTGGTGGAGCTAGGATTTGAAGCCAGGCCTGTCTAAGCTCGGTGCTCTCCCACTACAGAGGGGTCTCCTGGAAGGGAGGCAGCGTTTGCGTCGAGGTGGTGTTTCAGGTCAGTGGGGTCAGTCTCAGACCTCAGCCCCGTTACTCTGAGGCACTAACCCCAAAGCCCCCCGGCCCTGGAGCCTTCAGGCTTGGCATCCTCCATCTGGTCCCCTCCCTCTGGGCTCTTCCAGCTCAGCTCAGGGCCTTGGGGGAGGTTTCTAGTCCTGATGATGCCATTAGAGATTCCCAGGGGTCCCCGCCCACCTGAGGGCCGGGGAGCCAGCAACCCCTTGGTCTGAAGATGGGCTGGCGCCAGAGCCCAGCTGGGGCCTGGCTGGGGTGGGGGCCCCAGGAGAAGGGAAGGCGCCAGCTCATTAGCTGGAGAAACAATGGGCTGGAATGCCAAGTCCTCTTTCTCGGAGGCTCTGGAGCAGTGACACCCTCCTCTTCCTCCTCTCCAGCCGGCGGGTTAGGAGGGCCAGGTTAGGAGGGAGGGATGTTCACCCCTTCTCCCACAACACCCTCTGCCACTCTCTGAACTCCACCTCCCAATTGCCTAACACCAGATGGGGGCAGGGAGAGAGGTGAAGGAGGAGCTCAGATCAGGGTCCTGGGTAGCTACTCCAGCAGGAACCATCCCACCAATACCCCTGGCTACTCCTGGGTGCTCCAAACCAGACTCCCTCTCTCCCACAGCCGGGCCTAGGATCTCGGTGTTGGGCCTTCTTCTGCACCTGCACACACCTGACCAGGTAAGGGCTTGCCACAGTTCACGGAGGGTCCTGGCCACGCCAGGCCTGGGAGTTGGGCCCCTCTGGCCAGGCAGGACTGGGGGAGGGGCCTACGACTCCCTCCTTCCTGCACCAAGGCTGTCGGTCGCCCCAGGAAACTGGGACCCGCGGGGCACCCTGGCCTGCTCCCATCTCTATTCAGAAGCCTTCTGACTGGGCACAGGCAAAGCCCCAGACGGCCTGCCTCCTCCGGGATCTCAACGCACACGCCAGGCCTCACCGCAGCCCAACGTCGGGGAGAAGGCGGCCTCCGCGCCCACTCCTCCAATTCCAGCTCACGATCTCCTCGCCTAGGACACGGAATGGCGGAGGCAGCCGCACCACGGATATGCAGCGGCCATCAGTCTGGACCTGAGGCTGAGGGGGGGCTCTGGGCGCTCTGTCTCGGACGGAGACTCCATCCCCACGCCGCCCTCTCGTTCCCGGGGTCTGTGAGCTGGGGGCGCGGGGGTGGGGGAGCCCGGGCAGGTCAATCCTGATCGAAGGGCGGGTCGCGGCGGCCGGAGTTTCTCACCTGAAATTGGGCGGCGACGCGATGTGCAGCCCCAGGAACGGGGAGGCGGCAGGCGGGGACGCGGCCCCCCCGCCCAGGCCGCCGCTCTCTCGCTCCGCCATTCTCCCGCACAGCCCTGGCCATCCGGGCGGAGCGCGGCGCGGAGGCGGCGGCGGCGGCGGAGGGGAAGGAGGCGGGGGCGCGGCGAGAGGCCGCCGCCGCGGGTAAAGGGCTGGGGAGGGAGCGGCGGGCGCACCTGCGCAGGGCAGGGCGCAGTTCCAGACCGCGCACCGCTCTCGGGACTGGCGCGAGCGCCACCGCGCGCGCCCCCGGGTTCCGTGCCAGGGTCTCGTGCGCCCCGCCCCCTGCCCCGCGAGCTCCGCCCCCCGCGCGCGCTCTCCAAGGTGCTGAAGTCTCCGCCCCGTGGTTCCCGGGTTTGGCTCAGCCCCGCCCTAAATCCCACACCGGCTCCTCTGCCCATTTCCTCCCACCTCAAAGCCCTCCGTGCCCATGCGGACTCTGCTTCTCGGGGTGGGCCTAGCGCCTGGGTATCGAATAACTAATGGTGGGTCCCTGGTCCCTAGGACCCTAGTTGACCCCCTCGCTGCAGGCGAGGAAATGAGGGTCACGGAGGAAGGCAGAGAAAGGCGAGTGGGTGTTGGGAGTTGGCTCCTAGAGCAGACAGATTTGGAGTCAGGTGGTGTGAAATCGCAGCCTGGCTCTCCAAGTGAATAGGTGGTGTGGCCTTGCATTAGTGACAAGAGTCCTAAGGTTTGATTTTTCTCATCTGTGAAATGGGAACAACAATGGTCCATCTCACGGTTGTGAGGATGAAATGTGATACAAATGTGTTGTCACTGGAGGCTGGGAACGCCCCACCTCCAGCTGGGAACCAGGGCTAACCCCACCCTGTCCCCTTACCTTGAGGGGACCCTCTGTCCCAAGAACTCTCCCCAGAGTGTCTCCTCACTAAAGATTGACTCAAGCCCCCCTTCAGCCCCAAACACCTCTAATGGTGAATTGAACCCTTCCTTTTGGCTTCTGACTCTCAGCTTCTCCTCCCTGTGTCAGGACTTTCTGCTTTCTCCCTCTCCTCATTTAGCAGCTCAGTTGCATTTCCTGCCGAGCACCCCCTCTGTGCACCCAGACGCCCCATAGCCAGCTTCTCACGTTCTCAGACTTGGGGCCTGTCCTCCTGCCCCCACAGTTGACTTCTTGGGATTCTTCCGGTGGTTTTCCTGCTCCTCCCAGCACCTCTGCCCCTGCTAGGTTTGGGCCATGGTTTCTCCTGGTCTTCTCTCCCCTAAGAGGACTAAGCCTGTGAGCTCTTTCACGGAGCATGGACTTCTGGATACTCGGGCTGCTGGCCACGGCGAGGCCCCCAGCTTTGGTGGGTCATAGAGCCTCTGGCCAATCCTCGCTGGCTTGTCTGGCCAGCTGAGAACCACAGAGGTCCTGTCCTTCTGAAGAAGGGGCAGAGCAAACTGCTTCACAGCTGTGGAATCCTATTTGCAAATCTAGACTGCCCACTGGTTGTGCCACCCAGTGGCACGACCCTTTGATTAGCACCCAGAAAGGAGCAGCAGGCACCTGCCCCACAGTAAGCAACCCCCGAGCTCCAGCCCCGAGAACATTTCACTACTTAGAGCCGAAGGCCTTGCTGCCTCTCTTCTCCCTGCCCCTGGGCCCAGAGGGGACACTTCACCTTTCCTGTCTTGGCTCAGGCTCCTTTCACTACACCCAAATGGTAACCACCTGCTGCTATGGTGCTGACTTTTCCTCCCAGGGAAGCAATTTTGCCATAGCGGCTAATTGTTCCTTAGAGTGTGTGCTTCTCTACGAGGGAGGCTCCTCAGGTCAGGAGCGTGTGCGCGCGCATACGCAGGTGTGTGCGTGTGTGTGTGTGTGTGTGTGTGTGTAGGAAAACTCCATCTTCCAGAATCTTTTGCTCAAGAACAAAGGTATCTTAGCTTCCGTGGCCAAACCAAAGCCACATTAGAGAGAAGCCAGGAGAAGGGAGAGAGGGAAGGCCAGGCCCAGGTGTCAATGGGAAGGGGGCCATCAGGAGCTTCAAAGCAGAGCTGAGAATGAGACGTGTCCCAGGGTCAAGTTCCTCCTTTTCCCCTTTCTCACTCTGTGCAAGGCAGCTTGTGATTTTCTTGGCCTGGCCCGAACCCCATCCCACAAGAATTTGGGGTGTGGGCTAACAAAGCTCTCATGTCCAGGGGTCCAAGACTAGAGACCCTCACAGGAAAGTCCATGCACACCATAGAGAGGGGCCGCTCTGGCCAGATGGCACGAGACAAAGTCAGCATCCAGGCTCTGGGCTTGTCTGTGGGCAGATCTGACTACGTGGCCAGAGCCAGAGGGCTTGCATCCCCTCTGCACCAAGCGGTTGCATCTTACGTGGCTGAGTTGAGGTAAAGAATGGATTGAGGGCCTGGAGGGGGCCCTGCCATTGACTGATCCCCAGCCTGGGGGTGTTTAAGTGGGCCGAGAGGCTGGGTCACTGCAGAACAGCACTCAGGAACCGCATCCTGGCCCTGGCATGCTCCGTACCATTATGGCCGACTGACCTCCAACTCTGACCAAGCTCTGGAATTTACACCACTAGGTGCCCCAGTTGCTCAACTAGGAGCCTCCCCGATCCTCCATCTCCCATCCACTCCTCCCTGCCACCTCCAAAGTGGGCTAGAGCCTCCTGGTTCAGCAGAACCAAGACGGTCTGGCCTAAGGCTTCACGCGGGCTAAGCCCCACTGCCTCCCAGTCCCCAGACCTCCCGCAAAACTGACAACAGCACAACTCTGCTCAGACAGGATCAGACATTTATGGAGCACATGAATATTCACAAACTGTGGGAGAAACACACCTTCCCAGCAATAGAAAATCTCTGTATAAAGTGCATTTGGCCTGCGACCATCTCCTCCCCATGCTGGCCCTTGGATCAGGATTCGGGGCAATGCTCTGCAGGAGCCCCCAGGGACACCTGGGCCAGGAGACGGGAGGCGCGAGGCGATTGTGGAGCTCCAGGCCGCTGGATGCACCCTCTCCTCACCCTGCCCCTCCCAGCTCCCGAGTGGACACATGCCAGGGACGGTGGAGATGTAGGGGGAGGTGGTCCTGCCAACTTGTACCTTAGGGAAGAGAACCATCCTTAAATGGGCAGGAAAACGGAATCGTCCTGACATGTGAAGGTGCTGCTAAATAAATACTGACTCTGGCCCTAAGCCCTCTGGCCTTCTCAGTTTCTCAGACTAGCCCTTCCAGGCTTGCTCTACTCTCCTTCTGACAATAGCCCCTGATTCTCTTTCCCCTTGGCTGGGGCTAAGGGAACAGTGAAGCCCCCAACTCAATGCTGCAGAAAAAGCCATCACCGGTGCCCTGTTCTCCCCACATGATTATGGGACATTTCTAGTGAGGGTGACATACATACAACAGTTGGACTCTAAAGGCAGCTCTCTGGCTGAGAAAGCCTGAGGACGTCTCAGGAAGAAGCCTGTCGATGTGCTGGACAGATGTAGGAGGCAGGGGCCTGACCCAGGGTTCTGGTCCCAGGACAGAGGACAGTGAAGGGCAGGGCTGGGGCCAGGGGAATGAACAGCTCTGAGGCCGGCGAAGGTCACAGGGGAGGTAGAGAGGAGAAGGCCCAGAGGCCAGCTTAATGTTACATGTGAGGACAACGATCCCAAGAGGAACTGGCCTCTCAGCTACACACGCACACACGCACGCACACGCACGCGCGCACACACACACGTGCACGCACACACACGCACGTGCACACACGCTGTGGCTCAAGTGCAGGCCATGGGTGGAAGGAAGACTTGCTCCAGCTGACCGCACAGCCCTCCTTTTCATGGTGTCTTTCTCAGCACAGCCCCGACCGTGGGAGGCTGAGGTGGGAGGCACAGGCTGCCTCTAGAATGCAAGGCCTTGGCTTCTCTGGGTCAAACCTCCCACCTGCTGCTTCCGGAAGGCTTGGTGCGCTGGGTGGGATCTTGGCTTGGGTCTTTCCCAACTGTCCCTGGCAGTCCACCTGCCTGGGTCTTTGATGTCCAGCTACTGGGAGAGCTGGTGTGGCAGCTTGGTTCCTGACCAGCCCCGGGCAGGCTGTGGAATCCTTCAAAGCGCAGACTAGAATGGCTTCCCTGGCTGGTGTCAGCTGAGCCCGGTGGCAGCACCGAGACGCCATGGAGTGTGGCGAGAGGCGCCACGGGGCTTCTGCCACCAGGAACCTGGCCTCCGCCCGGTGCAGGCACTTGAGCCTCCAGTCAGCTTCTGGGGAACAGTAGTGAGAGCCGGCCTTCTCCTTCTAACCTCAGCTTTTCAGGCCCGAGGAGGGAGATGTTCTTCTCAGCTATCATCTATGATACTGTGCATGCAGCACCCCAGTCAGGCGCCTGGCTGTACTTCTGCACGATGATGCAAAGTTTCCAGATCTGTCTACAGCCGCGTGCTCAGTCCCAGCTCCCCAAGGAAGAGTCCGGAGAACCCAGTGGCAGGGAATTTTAAAATAAGAAGCCAGGCCAGGTGACTATGTCTGGACACACCCGTCCCCTCCAGCCTGCCCAGGAACTCAGCAGAACCCTAGCTGCCGCTAGAATCCCACACTCTGGACAAGAGCCAGAAATGCTTCCCCTGCTTGGCAGTCTGACATGAGGGAGGGAGGGAGGGAGGGTTGGGGGGGCAGATGCCAGGATCCCAGCTAAGGTCCCACCACTCTAATATTCAGACAAGGCAGCTGGCTCACAGGGACAGGCTGGGGTGAAAGTCACTGCCATGACCTCTAGCCTGGTGTCCAGAGGCTGAGGTAAGCTGCTGCAGGTACTCCTCCAGCCCAGGCAGTGTTCGGAGCCACAAGAGTGCAAACAGACGCACGCACACGCACACGGGCAGGCACTCCTTCCTCGGCACACGCGCACACACACGCACGCGCACACGCACGCACACGCTTGCTCCATCTCGAGGTGATCAGCTGCTCTGCAGGCTGCACTCTGCTGCCACGGTGGCTGCTCGGGCACCCAGGCTTTGCTCAGCGTCACGGCACTGCAGCTGAAAGAGAAAAACAAGGGCAAAAGGGAGCGTTCAGAGGCTCTCAGTTGCCCAGGGACACAGCTCCTCCAGCTGCTTCTCTGGGGAACTGGGAAGAGCCCAGAGCAAACCGAACGGGCCACGGTACCTGGGGACAAGGTTGTTGCTGGGATGCCAGCGGGTGCCTGAACACTGGCCCTCTGGGGTGCTGACGTGGACAAGCTGTCCCCCGCGGACCTCTGGGCCTCCTCTGCCCCTTGCCTGAGAGCAGCAGAGGAGGGGGAGAAGGCCACGGACAGTCACCTGAGGCCTTGGGTAACACTTGCTCAGATATGACAAGGGCAGTTTCTGAATCAAGACACAGCGGCCGCTGCCAGAGATGGAGAATCAGATAAAAATGGCTGGAACAGAAGCCAGCCGGGACCAGTCATCTTGAAGGTGAAGGCAATGCCTGAGTTCACAATCAGCTGGTGAGCAAATTTCCACACAGAGATAAGAGAACCCTGGCCCTGTGCTAGAAGACTGAGGGGCGGGGAGAGGAGACGCAAGGATGACTCATTTTAAAGATTTATAACATCCTGAATCTGGGGCAGAGGGAAGAAAAGGCCTCATGTCTGACAACAGAGGACAGGGTAAGCCCATCATAATGCTGGGTTGCCTGTTGAAATAGGTCTAGTTGTCTGAGAGAGTAAAGAGACATGCAGGGCTCCGTTAAAAGTTTGTACCTTTTAAATGATGGTCAGACAGATAATAAGAAGGAGGCTTACTGAGCCCACTATGGGCCAGGCACGATACACTTGTGTTATGGCTGAACTGCGTCCCCCCAAATTCATACACTGAAGTCCTAACCCCCTCAGAATGTGACTGTTTTTGGAGAGAAGGTCTTTAAAGAGGTAATTAAGTTAAAATAAGGTGCTTAGGGTGGGCCCTGATCCCAAATGACTGGTGTCCTTATAAGAAAAGATTAGGACACAGACACGCACAGAGGTGAGACCATGTGAAGACAAAGGGAGATGGCAGCAATCTACAGGCCAAGGAGAGAGGCCTCAGAAGAAACCAACCCTGCGGTCAACTTGATCTCAGACTTCTAGCCTCCAGAACTGTGAGAGAATAAATTTCTGTTGTTTAAGTCACCCAGTCTGTGGCACTCTGTTGTGGGAACCCAAGCAAACTAATACAGCTTGCGATCCCATGAACCCTGAAGATATGGCTTCCAGTTGTACAGATGAGAAAACGGAAGCCAGAGAGGGTAAGTAAATTGCCCAAGACTAGAGCATTCAGAAGTGGCGGAGCCAAGACAGGAAACCGAGGTCTGTCTGATTCCAAAACCTGTATTTTTATCACTAAGTAATCTCTATATTATAGTATTGCTCATTAAGACTTTTAGAGGATATAAAAAGAAATCAACATGATGGCATGAAGACTAATATCCAAGCAACATAAATGGAAGTTCAGACATTAACAGAAAAGGGGAAATGCTCTCAAGAGTCCAAGACATTGGAGTCAGAGATTCAAAATCAGTCTTCTGACACATGCGACCCTTTTCAGAGAAATGTTCAATCTGAAGAAGATTTTAACTGGATGATGATAATTTATCTAGAAGCTGGGAAAAATCAAGAGCAAACGTAGGAGTGGGTGGGTACCTGTAGGGGTCAGTACTGAGTGCCTCTTTAAAATATTTTCAACAATTTTTCCTTTAAGCTTGTACTATAATAACCTAGCCATATTTTTTCACTACGAATAAATATATTTGTTAAATATAAAGTGTACATACGTTTATTGAAACATGCTGATGGTGATATATATTCTATACATAGACCTCTCTCTGGCCCATACTGTTAAGCCAAAGAGATGACTATTCTTTTGAAACTGAAAATTTCAGGCTTGAAGAGTATACACAACAGGTCCTCCTACCTACTACCTCCATTTCTCGTGTTTTCTGCACCTTCAGGAATGGGGGAAGATAAAGAGTGCTTTAAGATTCCTTAGAACAAGGGCTCTTACTCTGGGGGTTCCTGGATCCTTAAGGGGTCCAAGGATAGGCTTAAGGGGCAGTCCACGAAGACCAGGAAGAGAAATGTGTACATTTCTCTGTGTGTGCAAACAGGTACAATTTTCTGGGAAGAGGCTCCATCCTTCATCAGACTCTTCAAAGCATGGGTAACCCAAAGAGGGTTTAAGAACTGATGCCTAAGCTTAGAAGATATGGGGGTGAGGTGCAGTCAGGTGGCTATAATAATAACAACAATTCATTCAGACCTACGCTGACTTGGGTGTGGTCTAGGTATGGAGCAGACTCATGAAGGGAGGTGGCAGTGTCCTGGCCTCAGATAAGCCCCAGTGACCCACGACCCTCTATGATGGGTTCAAAAACCCAAACAGGGGGCTTCCCTGGTGGCGCAGTGGTTGAGAGTCCGCCTGCCCATGCAGGCGACACGGGTTCGTGCCCCGGTCCAGGAAGATCCCACATGCCGTGGAGCAGCTGGGCCCGTGAGCCATGGCCGCTGAGCCTGCGCGTCCGGAGCCTGTGCTCCGCAACGGGAGAGGCCACAACAGTGAGAGAACTGAGTACTGCAAAAAAAACAAAAACAAAAACAAAAACAAAAAAATCCGAACAGAAAACCAAGGTTTGGAAGAACCAGCTTACCCTTGTCTACAAAGCTAGTCAGAGGCCTGTTCAACTAGTTACTCAAGTTGCTCCATCAGCAGATAATTAGATGGTCCCTGTGCTCTTGTTCTCAAGCTAGGGCATAAGTCTGCAGAAAAAGGGGGATGCGGAAATCAGATGAGGCCTTGCAGGAAAATGATGACAGCAGCACTAAAAGAAAGGGAAGAACAGCTAGGGGAGAGGCACTAGGGAAAAATCAACTCATAAAACATGCGCTAAAAAAAAAAATCAATCTCACGATTGTCCAACTCTTTCAACCTGTCATTAATACAAGAAGCAGAAGTGGCTGGAACATAGAATAAGTGAACGAGCACCTCCCTCAGTGTGCCGATGTCAGTTAGGACGGCCCCCCTGGGTACCTGTGCCCTCACACCCCTTCCCACCCACTGGATGCTAACAAGAAACCCAAATCTGCAAGTCCACCCTTCCCCAGCTCCCAGCCCAGGAGGGGAGTGTGGATACCGTGCGCGCGTGAGCGTGTGTCAGCAGAGGAGACACGACGGCTCAAGGTCGGGAAGAAACTTTGTTTGGAGCCTGTAACCAGGTCTCAGAGGTCACCCCTCGCCACCACACGGGGTGAGTCACAGCGCCCAAGAGCTCGAGAGGGGCAGGGGGTTTGCTGCCAGCTCCCAGTTAGGAGCAGGGAAGGCCAGAGGTGCAGCTGGGCCTGGATGGGGTACAAAGCTGGGCTCTTAGCTCAGTCTCATTCCTCATGTCAACTACACGCCTGCCCTTCCTGCACCACAGAAATCACATGGCAAAGGGGAGGGGACGTCCATTAGTCAACAGCTTCTTAGTAAGTGCCAGGGAAAGTGTGAGGGGATACCAAGTCCCAACTACTTGTTTCAGGAACTGAGAGACAGAGAGGTGAGAAGAACGTGTGCGAAGGCCCCCGGGCAGCGCGCAGCACGATGGGGTTTCTGACCACCACACGGCCTCTGCTTCCACTGGGCAGCATTTTGCAGATCGCCCAGTGCCTTTCACACACATTATTTCACGTGAGGAAGGATATACACGGAACAAATGTCAAAGAGACAATGAAGAGATTCCAGAAATCAGGTTTTCCTCAGCGAAGCCCCAGGGCTAACCGAGCTTGGGTGAACTTTGGCGGAGGAGGGGAAGAGGTGATCCTTGCCATGAACCCTTTATATTCAGTGGGCTTCTCTCAACAGATCACCATGTACCAGCAGAAGGACAAATGGATCACGTGAACTGTTAAAATAATTAGACCAATAAGAAAACTCTGTACACAATTGGAGCCTGCTGGAGTCCTGAGCAGTCAGCAGCTTTGGGGATTACGGGGAAGCAGCTGAAATGAGAGCTATTTGGCGCTGGCTTAGTTTTCAGTTTAGTGAACATCGTACGATAACCAAATACAGAACAGATACTGATGTGGGTTTGAGGTAAACACAGAACCGACTGATATCAGGGTATGTTTTCCCACAAGATCAGTTTACATCATTGTCTGGCGCAGGCCTGAGGCATTAGAAATAACAGAATCACAAAACTATAGAGGCTGGAGCTAAACATGGCCTCAAAAGGTCCATGATGGAGCCTTCAGGCTGGTAAAGAATGATTATTCACACCTTATAGCTAAAGCATCTCAGAAAGGTTATGAATTCTGCCCTAAGTCACAGAAGTAAAACTGACAGAGAGGAGAGGGGGAAGGGTCAATACGACTGTATCAACACAGGCCCTGTGGCCACTGCTCTGTGGTCCATCCAGCTCAGCGTGCTGGCCCTGACCAAAGTAACAGTAACACAGTCAAAGACACCCTGAGAAGCATATGCAAAGGTGGTAATGTGATTTCCCCTGCGTGGTGCATTTCACTCATTCAAAGGCTTTTCACATATGGTTTTTCATTTTCTTTCCCCAGTGCGTATGCTCGATGGGAGGGCAGGTGACAAGATGCTATTATCACTGTTTTACTGACGAGGATGCTCAACATCTTTAGGCCCAGGTGCTACCACCAGTACACAGAGAAGCACACGTTTCACTAAGAAACTCTCTTCTCTCAGGGTTTCCAAAGAACATGAGTATCTGTCCTGTCCTCTGACCTCCTGGTCCTCACTTCCAATCAATCAGCCATGATTAAGGGCTAAACCTTGAGAATCAGTCCGTAAGATCCCAACAGGCTGACGGATATCTCCTCGACTACAAGGCAAGAGACCAGTGCTGACCTCTGCACCCTTGTAATGTCCACTTGGAATCACCACCACAGACTCTCAGCTGGCTCTCTCCTCCCACCATTTCTTCTTAGGTCCCAGCCCAATGCCTGGTTAATCTTCCAAAAATGCCAATTTGATCATTCACTCTCCTGTTCCAAAATGCTCCTTAGTTCCCAGAGAGTACACCAAGGACTCCATCTGCCTGACATTAAAGAGCCTCCATGATCAGACCCAACTGTAACCTTATGTTCTTCTAAAAAAATAATAATAACAATATCCATAATAATAATAATAGCTACCACTTTATTTATGAACTTACAAGGCAGGCACTGGGCTAAGTGCCCTGTATAGCGTAGACAGTTATCGACCAGTATCTACACTTCCTAGCTAACAGAATCTGGATTTTGTTCAGTGAGTCATGGATGTGGCCCAGACAATGGGTCAGGAATGGTCTAAGTCAGTGATTCTCAAAGTACAGTCCCAGAACAGCAGCATCATCAAACTGCTGCAAATTTTTGCTGCATCGAAAATTTGCAAAAATGCAAATTCTCAGGTCCCACCCCAGACCCACCGGATCCGAACCTCTGGGGGTGGGGCCCAGCCATCTGAGGCTTAACAAATCCTCTAGGGAATTCCACTGCTCACTCAGGTTGGACATCAGTGGTCTAACCAATCCTGACACTCCACACCCCTATTTCCCGGCTTTGGGGAGGCTCTGTGACTCAGTTCTGGCTCACGAGGCCAACGTGAAAAGCTGGGGAAGGGGTATCCTGGGAAAGCTTTTATTTTCTTGATGGAAAAGGAAGAGAGGCATCCCCTGACAATCCTCATAATATAAAACTGCAACCTCCACTGTGCCCCAAACTTTCTACCTTCTTACTCGACTTTATTTTTTCTTCATACCACTTAGGGCTTCTTGACACATGATGTATCTATTTGTTTACTGTCTGTCTTCTCCCACAAAGATGCACCCAAGAGGGAAGGGACGACTTTGTTAGTCTTGTTCACAACTATATCCAGTGCCTACAACGGTGTCTGGCAAATCGCGATCACTTGACATGTTTATTGTATGAATGAGTGCAGCTGTCTCTGCGTTTCCTTCTCTTTCTTGCTTTGAACAAGGAGTTGATGGCTGAAGCTGTGGCAGCCACCTTGAGGCCAGGAAACAAGAGAATCTCAGAAAAACTGGCTCTGACACTGTTGAGCCACCAAACCAAAACTAGCAGCGCCCAGCTCTGGGCCTTTTGTTCAGTAGGAAAACCAAATCCCTCTTTGTCTTAGACACAGTAGTCAGGTTTTCTGCAACTAGCAGCCCCACACATCCCTGACACATACATTTCATCATTTAATCCTTGCAACAAGAACCTAATTTTTGGTGAGGAAACTGAGTCTCAGAGCGGTTAAGTAATTTGTACAAGATCATGTAATCATTAAGCTGTTTTTCTTGTTGGAAATGCTCTCCTTGCTGTCTAAATCCAATTCATCTTTTGGGTCCCCTAGGGTAACCTTCTGTGTTGTACTCCCTGATCACTCTGGCCCACCAATAACTGTCTCGTGATAAGCTGGTAGAGTCTGTATCATTTGTCTAGGAATTACAGGTTATTTGTCTTGTTTTTCTAAGTAGACTATTTAACCCTTGTGGATGGGCATCGTACCACATTTTTTTTTTTTTGCGGTACGCGGGCCTCTCACTGCTGCGTCCTCTCCCGTCGCGGAGCACAGGCTCCGGATGCGCAGGCCCAGTGGTCATGGCTCACGGGCCCAGCCGCTCCGCGGCACGTGGGATCCTCCCGGACCAGGGCACGAACCCGCGCCCCCTACATCGGCAGGCGGACCCTCAACCACTGCGCCACCAGGGAAGCCCCGTATCACATTTCCTATGTCTTATGCTCCCCTTCCTCACACACTTGCTGGCAACAGTTTCAAGCTGAATTGGATGCCATTACCTCTGAGGAACCATGACCCAGACATTTAACCCCTCTGTTCTTTAATCTTCTCACCTGAAAGTCAGAGTATCACCCTGGAAAGTTCCAGGTTTGTAAGACAGAATGAACTATGCTCAGTACCACAGAGTTAAGAGGTAACTAAGAGAACAGTACCTAAGGTTGCTGGTACTCCCAGAACAAGATAACAGATCTGTCCACCTGCAATGTCTAAGACGAAGAGCCTAGTAAAGAAAAGGGCCCAGGCATCAAACACTCGCCGTCTCACTGGCATTCAAGTCTAGGTGTGCAAACCAGTTGGCCTCACCTGGCTTGAAGTAGAGGGTTTAGAAAAAAGAATTGGCTCCGTGGAGAAAATCACCCTCCAACCTAATGATGCAGACGGCACATAAGGAACAGCCCGAGATGATGACTGAAAGGGGACAGTAATTTATATCTCCCCCAGAAAGGCATAAAAGGCCCTTCTTGCTCTGGGGAAGGAAGAGCCAGGTTTTTGTTTTTGTTTTTTGAGACATTCGGGGGCTTTCAAGGAAGATGAGCACTGCCAGGGAAGTGCAGAGCTGAAGCCACAAGAAAGGCACGAATGGAGGAGTGGCTGTAAGAGGCACAGGCGATAGGGAGCCTGGGTCTTCTGGCCCTCAGGTGGGGCTGGGCTAAGTGAGCCTCCAAACGTCCCTAAGCCTGAATTCTGAAGGTAAGTGCTGCCCTCTGCTGGCCAGCCTACAGGACACAGCCTGTCGGGGCGATGGCAGAGGGGCCTGGAGCACCCGCAGACCCTGCCCTGGGACTCTTTCTCCCACAGCTTCAATCGGGTCTCTGCTTTCTTTTTCTGGATTTGGCTTACTTTGATAGGTAGCAAGAGTCAATTTTTTTTCCCCTTAGCTGGCAAAGAAAGAACAAGGCTTTATCTTTAAACTCTCTTTTTAGTATTAGAAGGTATAGAAGTCAGGATGGTAGAATTTGAGCTGAAACCCTAGAAAAGCCCCCGGCGCCTACCAGGTTTTAATCTAGTTTGTGGGTTTTAACCTTCAGCTGGCAGGGCAGTTCTCCACACTCACCCCACCTCTCTCCCACGCCCGTCCCTGAAGCTGACTCTCAGCTGCTGTCACTCACTCTCAGACATCCTTGCTCAGCAGCTCCGAGGGGGGCAATCCTGCCACCCTGGCCCGTTTGCTGAGTTCTTCACCAGGTGGCTCCTCCGCTGCTCCCAGCTTGCGTTTGGGGGACGCTGGGCCACTGGGTAGTGGTCTTGGGCCTGTAGGGAAGCAGGTCAAAGTGTCACACAGACTTGTGTGTGGAGCCAAGATGACGCTCAACAGTGTAGCAGCAGCTCTTTAGGGGGAGGGAGCCTGCTCACCAATGCAACCAGCACGCTGCTTCTCAGACCTGCCCCCTGGCCTTCCTTCCAGCAGTGACTCTGCCTGGAAACATCCAAGGAGAGCATAACCAGGCCTGCTGGCAGTACAGCCAGCTTTTGGGCCCCAATTCCCATGGGCTCCAGGCCAGAGACTGATTTGGCCTGTCTGCCATCCTCGCGCTGAAGGTGAGGCATTCCCTCCGTAACTGGCCTCCTGAAGCCAGAATGAGCAGTGCCGTAACCCGGGGAGCCAACCTGGCTGGGCAAACTAGAAACTAGAAAAAGCCCTGACGTTCTTGCCGGTCTGAGCTCGCTGATCTTCGTCCCAGAGCCGAAGGGCAGAGGTTAAGAACACAGCAAGGCCATCTACTCCTCTCTCCCGCCACCTGCCTGGACAACTACAGTCGCCTCTTTTCCAGCCTCCTATACTCGGGGGCTCTTGCCCACACTGTGCCCTCCACACAGCAGGCAGAATGAGCTTTCTAAAACATAAACCAGGTCACGCCTCTGCCCTGCTGACCCCCGTCAGTGCCTTCTCCCTGCCCTGACGACGGAACCCTAATCTTCCTCGTGGACGCCGAGTCTACGCGCTGCTACTCCTGCTGTGTCCGTCCTCCTCTCGTTCCAGCTCCTCACTCAGAACACACCAGCCCCACTGGCTTCCCTCCTCTCGTTCCTGGAATGGGTAAGCTTGTTTCCATCTCTGGGTCTTTTCCTGCTCTTCCCTTTGCCTGGAATGCTCTTCCCCCTGTTCTTAGAAGGCTGGCTCTGCTCACTGCATGGGGCCCTGGTACTCCATCTAAAGTAACCCCCTTCCCCAGCCCTCTTTTATCAGGTCATTTGATTTTATTTTCCCCCAAAGCACTTGTTATCTGACATGATCCTGCACAGCTCCTTTACCATCTGTCTCCCCAGGTGGAATACAAGTTCTATCGGGGCGTAACTTGGTTCTGGTCTCCATCCTCAGCCCTCAGTGACTGAAGTGGGAGTAGCTCTGCAGTGCCCTTGGGGTGGGCACAGGCCACGGGAGGCTGGCTGTACTCACCTGCACTGCTCATGCCCCCAGCCTGGCTCGAGCTGGGCTCTGCCACTGGATTGCTGAGGTCTTCCATACAGGAAGGGACAGACGCCAGCAGACCTGGGAAAGAGGTAGGGGGATAATCAGAATGCAATCTCACAGGACTGTACAGGGCCCCAGGGCAGGTAGGTAAAAGGCAGGGGGTGCTGGGCCATGACATCAAGGTTCCATCGCTTCCCACTGGCCACAACTAATTCAGAGAGGCCTGATCCAGCCCAGCCTGTGTGGCCTGTGCCCGGGAAGTCAAGTCAACAGCCTGGAAGACAGTGCTCGGCGGCCTCCCTTTGCAAACATCTGGGAATCTCTACGCCCCGAGCCTGTAGGTGTTGTCCTTCCCTTCAGGGAACTAGGGGGTGGCAGTCAGAGTAGGGGCTCCTTACAGAGTCCCCGGTAGCGGGAGAGCTGCTGGTAAATCTGCTTCATCCGTTCAATGTTGAGCCGGCTGGTCTCGGCGTGGTTGACGATGGGCCGTGGGTAGTCCACACCAATGATGCACTTGGCTGCCTTCTGAATCGACTCTGGGGCATTCCAGGGCTCATAGATGTATCGAGAGGGGAACCCTTTCAATTTGGGCAGGTATCGCCTGAAACATACACACCAGACGACCCATCAGCACGCTGGAGTCTCCTTCAAAGGCCAAGCATATCTCACCCTAGGAGGAAGCCAAAGTGGTCAGAAACCAGAGAGCCTGGTCTGCACCCTCACCTGATGTAGTCTCCACTGGGGTCCGTGCGGCGGCCAAAGCCCACCGGGCAGTAGCAGTGGAAGAACTGTTGGAAGAAAGCACTGCAGGACAGCCACATCCAGCTGCCTGCGTTCACGCTGAAATCTGCATCCAGGAGCAGCTCATCAAATACCTAGATGCAGGGAGGGTGGGACAATCAGCCTCCTTGGGCACCTACGGCCATGGTTCCCCCAAGTCACCACACACCCTGCGGAGAAGGGAGCCAAAGCCTTCTGCTGAGGGCAAGCCAAGAAGGATCTGGAGGGAACCTCCTGGACCCAGGGTCCCAGCCCATCCCCCAGCCCAAAAGGGGCTGCCCTGGGCTGCCCGATGAGAGAGGACTCACCCGGACCCCGCTCTCCCAGCTGACCCAGAGGTCCCCGCGCGTGAGGAAGCAGGCCACAGCGTGCCGGGCCAGATGGTGGATCCAGCCCTCCTGCCTCAGTTGGGTCATGATGGCGTCAATCCAAGGGAAGCCTGTCTTGCCCTCGGCCCACTTGGCCAGGGCCTCGGGGTTGCGATCCCAGGGGATCTGGATGCAGATGGGGTTCCCCTCCATGCGGTCAAACCTGGGGTTGTTGGTGGCCGCCGTGTAAAAGAACTCTCGCCACAGGAGTTGCCCAAACAGGGAGAGCGGGGGTGTGCTGCTCCGCTTCACCTGGTGGGGTGGGACAGCACGTGGATACAAACGCTTGCCCAGCTATCAGCGCCGTGCCACTCAGAACTTCCCCACAAAGGAATCTGGAGCTGCCATGAACTTGGTGGCTCCAAGCCCCTAGATGCGTGGAGGAGAAGGAGAAGCGGCAGGGTGTGCTGCAGACTGAACCCTGGGCCCTGGCTGTGCCCACTACTGCTCAGAGCCCTGAGGATGGCTGCGGAGCAGCAGGCAGTGGAAAGGGATAGCGCTGCCGGACTCTGCACTGGGAACCAAACTCCCAAACAATGGTCATGATCCTTGCCCTCGAGAGTTCCTGTTGGGCTCCACTTTCTAAAACGTCAAAGTCAGTTTTCTCATCAGCACACGTAAAAAATGCTCAGTCTAGATTTTGGTTAAATAAGTTATGCCCAACAGCCTGGATCTGGGGCCATGAAAGAATTAAGACATCAGACTGCCAAGCAAATAATAATCTTCCTAAAATCACAAGATTACCCACCAAGCGGGCAAAGTTACTGCATGCCACGCCACAAAATCCAGATATTGGCAAGAATGAGGAAACAACGTGAAACGATGCAGACGCAAGGATGGATCTGATGAATCTGAACAGCTGGATGTGTTGTCCTCTCTCCTCCTGGGGGTGGGTGCACTACTACAGGGCTATCCACCCATTGTCCGTGTCCAGCCCTGCATTCAGCCCTCCGGGTCATTTCCTCATCACTGATGGGCAACTGCCGCTCCTAGGCTCCCCTTTAAATGCTCTGGACACAGCCCCATAGAGGGCTGCTGTGCTCTTCACCTTAGAACTGGCAGCAGCCTCAGCCTCCCTGCCTCCCACCCTGACTGCTTGGCCCCCATCCACCTGCTGCCAGCAGAAATGCCACCTCCGGGGTCACACCCCGAGGTCGGCTTTCCTGCCTGTTCTGCTGCACTTGAGAACCTGGATTTGTTTAGATGAGCAGTTTGGGCTGTGCTTGGCTCTGGCCCCTCTTGGATGTGGCGTCTTCCTCACCTTCTCTGGACAGTACGCACACTTAAGCCAGAGGGAAGGCCTCTCTTCAGGGTAACTGACCGGCCCAGAAAGCCCTGGTGTCCTCTGGGCTGCAACCGGGGGCGGGCTCTGCCGCCCTCACTGCCCCTTACCTTTTTGTACAGGTCCCACAGGCGGTAGTAGAAGAGGCGGCAGGAGAGGCAGCCGAAGCGCAGGTAGGGGCTGAGGCCCGTGGGGCTGGCCAGCAGGGAGTTGGCATTCATGCGGGGTCTCTCATAGTTGGCAACCCAGGCCTGCAGCAGAAAGAGAAGGCAAGAAAGGACAGACCTGGAGGCTTCAGAGGAAAAAGCCTTAGGCACCAGCTAGTTAAGGATCTGCCTAAGGTCGCAGACCAGAAAGCCAAAGAGCCAGGATGAGACCCTGTGCACGTCCCGCTACTTCACGCTGGCAGAATGTTTGATGGAACCACCACCGATCAAACAATGAGGCCCAAGTTCTTGTCCTGACTCTGTTTAATTTGTGCTATGAGCATAAGTTATTTAGTCCCTCAGCTACTTGTTTATTAAATGAGAACAAAATTTCCCACCTCCTGGGGATGAAATAAGATGATGGAAATGAAAGTTTCTGAAAGCACTGAAGGGTCTGTGATTCTACAGAAGAAAGGAAAAGGCGTCTACATTACAGAGGAAGATATCCCTCCCTCAGTCCCTGCTCTGTCCCAGGGGCCCTGAGGCTGCTGCTACACGGTGGCTACCCAAGCACTTCTCCCCACTGTTCAACAGCGCCGAGAAACCCATTCCTGGAAATCCACAGAGACATTCATTGCTGGGGCCACTTGTCATACAGTATCATTGGTCTTGTTTTTATCATCAGTTGCTGCCGGCAGAGTGCTTTATCTCCACAACTCACTGACACCTGTGTTCTCTCATTTGATCTTAACAATCGTCTGAGGCAGCATTTGTCATTACCTCCTTTCGAAAACGAGGAAAGGAAGCTCAAAGTGTTATGTGACTCTTCTGAGGTTACAGAGGTGGTAAGAGACAGAGCTGGAGGGACTGACTCCAGATTCCAGTCTTTTTCCACTACCTCTAATAACCATTTTCTCTTTCTTGACTCCTAATGCCCTCTTTCTCCTCGTGATGACTATTTCACAAACTTCACGCCCTCTTTATTCTTTTTTTGGCCGCGCTGCTTGGCATGCGGAACTTCCCCAATCAGGGATCAAACCCACAGCCCCTGCAGTGGGAGTGTGGAGTCTTAACCACTGGATCACCAGGGAAGTCCTTTACACCCTCTTTAGACCTCCTATTCCACACTTTCCCACCAGCCCACACTTTCCTTCAGCCCATGACCTTCCTTCCTTTTGATAAGGAAATGGAAGCCATCAGGTAGGAAACACCTCAACTTTTAGCCACCAAATCTAGAAACTCACCTGCATCCCCATCTACCCCCTGTCCCTCCTGTGACCCTGCCCAAGGCTAAGGCCTCCACCTGGCTCTGGAGCCCTCCCCTCTTCCTTCTCTTGCACATTCCATCTCTCCCTCTCTTCCCTGTTCACTCCAAGGACATTGGGAAAATGATCTTGTTTCATTGCAAACAAAACAAAAAAGAACTTCTAGTCACCCTGCGGACTTCTCCCCTTGGGTCCTCTTTCCTCCCTTCGCAGCCAGCCTTTCTCCATTTCCTCACGCCCACCTCCACTTCTGCCTTCACCACTCCTGCCAGAGTCTCTGAGATGTCCATGCCACCGGATCCTGTGGGCGTTTTCTGTCCTTGTATTTTTGGACTCCCCCACAGCACTTCACCCTGCTGACTGCTCCCTGTCTCCACACCTGCCATTCTGTTGGCTCCTGGCTGCCATCAGCTGGTTGGCTGTTCTTGGTGTTTCACCAGGTCCACCACCCCTCCCAACTCCTTAAGTGTCGGCACCCCAGGGCTCTGTCCTAGGTCCCGTCTACTCAACTGTGTTCCTGCTGAGTTCATCCAGTCCCACGGCTCCCGAGACAATCTCTTTGCAGACGGTCGCCACGTCTGTAATCTGGCCCAGACTGCTCACCTGGACTCCCAAGTCACTCCACCCGACTCCCTGCCAGAGAGCTCTACTTGACTGCCTTTCAGGCACCTCAAGGGTAGCAGGTTCTTTTCTTTAAACCACCCTTCCATTGGCATTCCCTATCTCAGAAACTGCACTGTCATCCACCTCGTTGCCCAAGCCAAAAGCCTGGCCGTCACCTTTGACGCCCTGCTCACCAGGTCCTGTCAATCCTACTGTCCAAGTGTTTCTCTAATCTGTCCTTTTCTTTCCACTCCCTATTGCCACCAACCTGGTTTAGGCTAAGATTTTATCTATACTGCACAACTGTGACAGCCTCCTAACTGACCTCTCTGCATCAATTCTTGTCCCCCCTAATCCACCCTCCACAGTGGGAGCACAGTGATTCTTTAAAATGCCTGTCCCTGAGGACAATACATGCACTGGGCTTCCTGGTGTTCTTAGGCTAGAGTCCCAAATCCTAAACATGGCTTACAAGCACCCCACAGTGGCCCCATCTTTCTAGCTTCCTTCCTCACCACTCTTCTTTAAGCACCATGCTCTTACTAGCCTTTACACATGCAGCTCCCTTGGCTGGAGTGCTGCCTTCCTTTCCACTCCCCTTTCCTTGGTTAATTTTGACTCTTCCTTCAAGTCTCAACCTAAAGGCCACCTCTTTGGCAGGTGATCTCTCAGGTATTGGTTAAGTACCTCTAACAGACGCGAGGTATATTTACCTGCTCATATCCTTGGCCCACCTCTCTTTGAAAATCTTTTTATTTTAAGTGAAACACAGATACAGAAATCACACAGATGTGTGCTTAACAAATTATTCTAAGGCAAACACCTGTGCAACCATCACCAAAGTTCAAGAATCAGTACTTTGCCGGCCACCCCAGAAGCCCATCTATGTGCTCATCCCAGTCACGGTCCCTTCCCTGCCCCGTAAGTGACCACTTGCCCAACTTTTATAATAATCACTTTCCTGGGACTTCCCTGGTGGCGCAGTGGTTAAGAATCCGTCTGCCAAGGCAGGGGACACAGGTTCGAGCCCTGGTCCAGGAAGATCCCCCATGCCGTGGAGCAACTAAGCCTGTGCATCACAACTACTGAGCCTGCGCTCTAGAGCCCACGAGCCACAACTACTGAGCCCACGTGCCGCAACTACTGAGGCCCGTGCGCCTAGAGCCCGTGCTCCTCAACAAGAACAGCCACTGCAATGAGAAGCCCGCGCACCGCAACGAAGAGTAGCCCCCGCTTGCCGCAACTAGAGAAAGCCCGCGCGCAGCAACAAAGACCCAACGCAGCCAAAAATAAATAAGTAAAATAAATAAATTTAAAAAATAAATAAATAAAAATGTTTACATTTTCCTGTTTTTGCAAAGCACATTTTGAAGGGAGGGCTTTATCTTTTCAGTTATTTCTCGCATTTTTAAGTGTTTTTTTCTTGTTTTCACCCAAATGTGCATCCCTAGGCCCTAGTTTAGTCTTGGCCATGTAAAAGACTTTGAAGTGTTTTTTTTTATTATTAATTTTTATTGGAGTATAGTTTCTTTACAATGTTGTGTTAGTTTCTGCTGTACAGCAAAGTGAATCAGCTATATGTATACATATGTCCCCTCTTGTGGATTTCCTTCCCATTTGGGTCACCACAGAGCACTGAGTAGAGTTCCTTGTACTATACAGTACGTTCTCATTATACTTTGATGTGTTATTTAAGTTTCTTTTACTCTATGCATTTCCTGCCATTTCCTTCTTTTCCTTTTATATTTTCTGCCAAAGAATCCAAGCCGTTTGACTTGTACTAATTCCCACAGTCCAGATTTCCCTGTGTACTTACGGTGCAGTTCAACACATCCCTCTGTCCTGTGTGTTGCCTGCAAATTGGTGGCTGGTACCAGAGACTGGCTTGGACTCAGATCTGATCTCCTTGGCAAGACTACAGGGGGTACATGCCTGACTGTCACTCTCCTTGGTGTTAGAGGTCATTAATGTATCATGTGTCCTCACTAGGGGCTGCAAGATTCCATCATCCCTTTTTCATTTAATTGGGACACCTTTATGGAGAGATGCTTGTCCTCAGCTACTACTGGGTAAGCCAGTGGTAAAGATCATACTGTTTGCCTCCCCCTTTTTGGTAGCAGCACCTAATTTTCTTGTGGTGACCCAACCCTTCCCTAATCTCAGTTCAAGGTGGGAAAGTAAAGCTAAGCCACCTCTGACTCTGGGAGTGGGCTCACTCCCAGATTCAAGTCTGGCCAGAGAAAGCGCCCCTTTCCCTGGCCACAGTGACAGAGTCAGGGAAAGTCACATGGCCCAAGCCAGACCAATGAAAACACCCCTTGGGACTTTTTCTGAAGCTCTTGGAAAAGAGGCAGACAACGTCCTCTGGTGGTGCTAAGCAGATTGAAAATAAGCTGCTGGTGACCAGCCTTGCCGCTGCTCAAGGAAAGCCTGCCTGAGAATGAGATAATACAGAGGAAAGCAGAGCTGAGATGGTGAATGCATTCCAAGTAGCACTAGCTGGACACCTAGATCCAGCTGTGCCTGAAGGCTACATCTTGGACTCTTGGTTATACGAGTTACAAAAATCCCTTTTTCAAAGGCCAACTTGCAAACAAGAACTGATTAATATAATCATCTTGCTCTTTCATTCCCATAACCCTCTGAACTACTCCTTTCCTAACCCTAAGCATACTGTAATTACTTGTTTCGTGTCTATCATCTCCTATAGACTATGTTTCTGGAGACAGACACTATGCCTGTCTTTTTAGGCAGTCTTTCTAGCAGCTAGACCATTCTGACATAAGAAAATACTCGTTTCAGATTTGGAGAATTGAAGAAGTTAAAATAAACCTCCTGAAATGGTTAAACTCCCGCCCATCAGGTACCTTTTGTTCTCCCTGATGTGTAAAATACAGTATTCCCTCAGGCTACCACTGAGTCTGAAGGGCCCTGACATAAGGCCCCACTCCAAAGGGGCCCTCCAGGGGTGTCTGGAAAAGAAGTCCCTGACTTGGTGATTTTTTTTTTTTTTTTTTTTTTTTTTTGCTGTACGCGGGCCTCTCACTGCTGTGGCCTCTCCCGTTGCAGAGCACAGGCTCCGGATGCGCAGGCTCAGCAGCCATGGCTCACGGGCACAGCTGCTCCGCGGCACATGGTATCCTCCCAGACCGGGGCACGAACCCGCGTCCCCTGCATCGGCAGGAGGACTCTCAACCACTGTGCCACCAGGGATGCTGGTCTGGCACCCAAAATGCTTTTAAGGGGATAATAATCCCCAAGCTATAGGTTAGCTCTTTACACTTTTAAGTCTCATTGTACTCCTGCCACCCCATTTCTGGGGTGGCCTTTGAAAAAGGGATTTTTTTAATTCATATAACCAAGAGTCCAAGATGTAGCCTTCAGGCACAGCTGGATCTAGGTGTCCAACTAGTGCTACTTGGAATGCATTCACCATCTCAGCTCTGCTTTCCTCTGTATTATTTCATTCTCAGGCAGGCTTTCCTTGAGCAGTGGCAAGGCTGGTCACCAGCAGCTTATTTTCAATCTGCTTAGCACCACCAGAGGAAGCTGTCTGCCTCTTTTCCAAAATCATCTGTGCCTTTCTGCCTCCTTGGCCCAGCCTTTGTCTCCAGACTGACCGTAAGAATCTCTTGGTAAAGTTGACGTGGACAAAGACAGCTGGTTCCCCCACGCCCTTGGACATCAGTTATCCTTTTAAATTGCTGGGGCTTGCTTTTGGCCCTGTCTGATGGTAACACCCAAATAGGGACATCAAGGCTGCTGGGCCTTGGGGAGGCTAGGCCCATGGTGTGCCTTCACTGCTGGCGAGGTACCTCCAGGGCTGGGAAGCATTCTTTCCAAGTCTGCTATCTTAGCCTCCTTCTTGCATTATCACCTGGATGCTGGGCCAAATGCCCAGCCATCTGAGCAGGAATAGAACAAGTTGTGATTTTAGGGACCCAGTCTATAAACCATCTGCAGGGGGGCAGGAAATAGGAGCTGACCGTTCATGAGACCCTCCTCTGCTTCTCTAGTCCCAGGGAGGTGGGGGCATGTGACATTATGAGGGGTGCCTCTGGGGCCTTGGCCTCTTTCCTTCCTCTTACCAATTCCCACTTTACTGGGAGGTGGGTCATTTGTTCTCTGTGACAAGCAAATGGAAATCAAACCCTTGGAGGAGACCCAGCAAAAGGTGGGGGGCACATAAACACAAAATAATTAATCTTATGGACTTTACTGACCAGATACCCTCTTAGTAAGGGGACACACAGATGAAAGAAAAGCAATCTAGCCTAAGTTTTAGAATCACATAGAACAAGATCTCACTCTACTACTTACTGTGTGACCTCAGGCAAGTTACTTAACCACTCTAAGCCTTAGTTTCCTAATCTGTAAAATGGAGAGCTTAATGCTGTCCTTGTAGGGCTGTTGGAAAGATGAAAGGATATAGTGCAAGCAGGTGCTAAACCCAGAAATGCTCAGCCCAATGACCAGCCCATGGTAAGCACTCACTAAATGGTAACTGCTATTATTATTGTTGTTATTGCCATAAGGAAGACTTTCCAGTTTTCAACCAGCTTGAGCTAAGAGGCACTAAGGGACGTGAACCTGGCTCCATCTTCCCTGCGGCATGGGTGTCAGCATCTGAAGTTCTGTGTCTCAGAAACGGGGCCGTACCTTCCGTTCCAGGTGCTTATCCAGGCGGGCCAGAGCTTCCGTCTCTCCTCCTTGCCAAACAGCTGGGCCGAGTCCTTCAGTGGGGAATCCTACACGGGGAGGAGCAGGTCACAGGACTGGAGGTCAGGCCATTTCAGTGATGGCTCGGCAAGTCCTCCCAGGCTGGGCTGCTCTTTGAGCTTCGTGGGAACTGAACCACTGTGTTTCTGGTGCTAGTGGGGCTGAGATAATCCTTAATGGGTCCATGTTTTCTAAGTCACGTTGGTTCTCTTTCCACCGTGACCTTTCCTCTCCTTTCTCTCGCCTCCCCCAAGCTTCACTCTGGACAGGTGAACAGTCCTGTACAGCTGGCACTGTCAGGTTAGCTGACTACTCGGTGAGAAAGGTTAACTGTTCAGATCAAAACAGTGGATGGTGGGGAGGAAGGGGAACGGGAAGGGGAGAGAGGGTGTAGTCAGTAACCTGAGAGGCCGACATACCCCCTTTCATCAGAAACAACACTAGTTATGTTGGTATTGAGAAGCCCACTGATGCCAGCACCAGGCTGTGCCTGTATCTGAGAGGGAAAAGTACAAAAATAGAGGCATGAACTAGAAACAGAAGATTACATACATAAATACGAACAGAAAAAAGACTGCAGAAGGACTACTGCAAAATTAAGGCTGGTTTTCTCTGGGTGGTGGGTAATAGTGTTATTTCCATTTTCATGTCTCCGTATTTTCTAAAGTGTCTACAGTAACTGCATTACTTTGACAGAAAAGAAAAAACGGCAAATTCTTCTACAAAAAAGGAGGTGCTGGCATGAGAGGCTTGGGCAGGAAGTACGCACCCAGCTCCTCCAGGGAGGGCACGCCGTAGGTCTCATCGTGGTTCTCCTGGATCTCGGCCCTGCAGCCCTCCATCTGCTGGCTGGTCACAGAGCCCACAGGCTTCTTGGGCAGCTCCATGCGGCTGATGATGGCCTGAAAGCGCTTGTAGGTAAGGGGCGGCTTCTGCCCGTTCAGCTCAATAATCCTGGGAATCCCAAAGCACCCCAGACGTCCGTCACTCACAAGACCCTTCATCTCAGGTCCCTGCCCACCCAGAAAAGAGCCCAGACTTCGAAGGCTTGGAGGGTGGCTTTCCTCATCCACTCATGGGTCCCACTCCTAAGTGGAAAGGAGGGGACAAGGGGGGCTACATCTCCATTTTACCGAGAGGGAATATGAAGCCTAGATTGCCGGAGCAGGTGCCTGGAGCAAGTCAGGGCCAAAACTGGGGCTCAATTCCAGGTTCCCTGGTGCCGATGTGGAGCCGCCTAAAGACAGAGACTGACCGTATCTCTCTAATCACAGAAAAGTCCCCACTGGCCTTCTTGGTCCTTGGTTTGCCTGTCCAAGCCACAGGGAGTCCCGTGGACCTCCCTCTCTATCCCAGCGTAAGCCTCGAGGAAGTTCTTCGATAAGAGCGGCAAACATGTTCCTTGGTTGAAAAATCATTCCCTTGTTGGGCCCCAATTACTAGAACAGAGAGGTGGAGAACAGCCTGTCCTCCCTAAATCGGAGGCTGGGCCTGGGGTTAATAGTAACAACTAATACTTCAAGGGTTTTCTTTTTCTTTTTTGCAATTTACAAAAGTATTTTTTCATGAGCAAGGGAAACACAGCGGCACTGAGATAGGAAGAAAAGATACAGGAGAGTTTAGAGGAGAACTGAGGCTGTTTTTATAAGGATGAACTGGGATGGGCTGCAGCTAGACTCCTGGGGCTCTTGTTGGCCAAGAAGCAGCTTACGCAAGCCGGGCTTGCTGGGCGAGTTTATATATCAGTTCCTTTCTCCTCCCTTCCGTTAGTGGAGACAGAAGGTTGGCTGCTGCCCCTGCAGTACCTCACCCCTCCTCCGGCACGTGGCAGGAGGAGGAGCTCCACACCCAGCGCTTCCCTGAGCTGAGCCCAGCTCACATGCAGAGCTGTGTGACCCCCACCACTGGTTGTGGGGAGAGGGACGGGAGCAGGGCTTGGCAGCAGTGGCAGCAGCAGCAGGAGGGTGACAGCTCTCGCAGGGTAGGGGAGGAGAGGGTTTCCTCCTAGCCCCTCTGAAAGCACAGAGGCCCTGCAGGGATCTCTAGAGCCTCGGGAGCAACATCTAAATGCATGGCCGGGAAAGCCAGATAGCCAGGGGAGCCCAGGGAACGCATCTCAGGAACAGAAGTTGTGTCTATGAGGACAGAGATCTGCTGGGAGGGGCGACAGACAGGGCCCACTGAGGTCAGAGGGCAGTTTCTGAGCAGCAGGACAGAAGCGGGAGTGTGTGGGGTGGATGGGACTGGAGCGTGTTAGGAGCAGATCTATGAAGATCCTGAGTGAGGAGCCTCACTGCTTCTGTCCCTTGGGCCTAATAAGCCTCTTTGCACCCAAATCGGGTAAGCTCTTTGAGCTGCTCTACAGGCCCCAACTCTGACCTATTCTCTTCCAGCTTCTAGAAAACGCCATACTTCATGTGCCAGGGGGCCCTATTGCTGAATCTCCCTGAGTTCCACTCAGCAGGGGCCCAAATCACCAACTCCCACAATTGGCAACCTGACCCCTGGGGCCCATCTCTTACTTGTCCAGGTCATAGAGAGTATGAGAGTTCTCAGTCACCACCTCCACACCAGCCTCCTTGGCCATCTTCATGATGGCTGCGTCCCGTTCTTTCCCAAAGGGTTCAGAGTCATATTCAAAGGTCAAGCGGGTCACCCCCCATTCCTGTAGGGAGAGAATTTGTAATGCTCAACACTGTTTGGGGAGAAAGAAGCTGGGCACTCATTTCTCTCCTGGGAGGGTACAGAGTAAGTCTAGAGACCTGACAGAATGGGCTGCAGAACAAACTAGGGACAATGACTTGAACTGGAAAACCAAAAATCTGAGATCCACAAGGTTTGAGGAGGGCAGGCCTTTGAGGTGAGGCCAGCAGCCTACGACAGTGGAGCCCGAGGCTAGTGGTCTCTGTGGAATCAGGAGAGAGGTGGGAAGCTCTGTGCACTTGCTGTGTCCTTGTGGTAGGAGAATGCAGCAGGAGGATATAAATACATGCTCCCAGGGGAGCCTCCAATCCCAGAAAGGCACTGACTCAATGGTAAAGATGGCGGGGGACAGGATTGCCATATTCCGCCTGCTTGGCAAGCCTTTCCCAGAGCTCCTCAGGGCCCTGAAAACTTCTGGCCTAGTTTTCTTGGCAGACTTGTGCTGTGTGAAGTGTGTTGATGGTTTCCACAGCAACACTCCTGAGGCCAGTAGGAAACACAGCTAATAGGCTCCAGGTCTCAGAGAGCTGGGAAAGGAGGAGCAGCCCTTAGCCCAGAGGTCAGAGAAATCAGACCAGAGGGGCCACATATTTAAAAAGAAGGGAATTCTTTTCCAAGTCTTTAGTCATGTCTGGTAGAAGTTTCTAGATTTCCTAGCAAAGCTGGGAGAAAGTGGCCCAGTGAAAAGTTGTACAGAAAACCCACAGAAAGCCCTAGAGCATGCAACTAGCTAGAAGGAAACCACATTCCAACCAAAGTCTCTGGTCATGGTCCCTTAAAACTCTGAATCCCCGGGGCAAATGTCCTGGCCGTGCACAGGCCAGCCTGGTCCTGACTCAGCCCTGATGCATGTGAGTCCTGAGCAGGGTTGCTTATCCCTCGTTCAAGGACAGCAGCACTACACACTTACTGAGCACTTACTATGAGCCAAGTACCATGCTTAGCAGTTCATATAGATTACACTGTTAAAGACTCATAACCCTGTGAATAATAATAAAAATATTATTAGATGACACCTTTTCCAAGAAGCCTCCTAGGCCTTCTCCCTCAGTATGATTCTCCTGAACCTTGCCCGTTTTCCATCACAGCAGTTATCATATGGCAGTGAAGCTTCCCATTACTTGCCTGTTTCCTCCATTACAGTGTGAATGCTCACAGCAGAAATCATGCTTATTCTTCATTACCCTAGGACCTAGTATGGGGCCTAGTACACAGTAGAAGCTTAATAACATACAGTGAATGAATGATCTGTATCTCTGGGCTGTTAGCGGGTTGGCCTCTGAGGTGCTGGGAGAGAGGGGACAATGCAGAGGCAGAAGAGAGGCAAATGTGTTTAACGGTGCGGTGGTTAAGAACACAGCCCTGGAGTCAGAGCCTGGGCGCAAATCCTAGACCACCACCCTTAGCTTCCCAAGATACTGTTTCCTCATCTGCAGAATAGGGACAGCAGCGCCCACCTCTGAGGGCCGCTGTGAGGAGTACGTGAATTAATGTATGTGAAGCACTTACCTAGAACAGTGTTTGACTCATGGTCAGCCCTCAATGAATGCTGGCTATTATCAGTACCGTGGCATTTGTGCGGGGACGTAAAGTGAATGATGAAGTGTTTACTAAGCTATGGCCTTGACATTAAGTCTTTGCTCTTGCCTTTTCCCCCAGGAAGAGTAGGGAAGGAAGCTGGGGTGGAGAGAGGCAGAAAAACAACTGTGTGCCACCGAGGATGAGGGGAGAACGTCCTAGAGTCCTCTGTCCATGAGCACTTTCGTCTCTGTTTGGGCCTTAAAAACTGTGTTTTATAAAGGGGTTGGGGGGAAAAGTGGGCTGGCTACCTGGTATAGCAAACAGAGGCCTATATGGTACCTAAATGAAGATTTTATCAATCACTCACAGAGGAAGTAGGGATGTTTCCTCAAAGAGGCTGACTTTTTTTTCCAATAAGCAAAGCAAAGCAAGATGGGGAACGCCCATTGCTCAATAGGAAAGCTCACCCTCAAACTCCTGGCGTAGGATGAGCCCTAATAAATCTTGCTGGCTTGAGCCAAGAAAACATCTAAGGAAGCCAGTGGCATCCGGGGTGGAATAACTTGCCACATCCCATGTCTGGACTGAGATGGGAACTTTCCAACAAGACACTGGATTCACAGAATTTCTCCTTAACGCAGTTTCCATTCTGTTGGCAGCTGACTGGCGGCATTTGCTCCCAACTTCCCTAGCAGCAGTGGTCAGACCGTCCCCGACCATTTCCATGTCCTCAGTCAGAATACTGTCTCGTTCAGTCTGTGGGGAAACCCTGGAGCAGACTCTCACTATCTTCTCTTGGACTTTGCACACTTACCTTGAACAGCCTTGGGAACACGTCAGCCGGCTGTCCCCGGACTACAAACAGGCGGGAGTTCAGTTTCCTTAAACTTGTGTCCAAATCTTCCAGAGACTGAAGTAGGAACCTGCAGAACCCACACAGTCCTTGTTGGTGGTAACACAACAAAGAGTTACTCTTTCCTAACAAAGCAGGGAGAAGCTGGTACATTGTTTATGCCAAACAAGTAGCATGGTTCTACTGCGTTCTGGCTGACGTGTGATATGGTAGAGGATCAGTGCCATCTCCGCTGAAATCCTGCCTTTGTCATTACTAGCTGTGTGACTTTAGGCAGTTACTTAACCTCTTTGGCTTTCCCCCCAACCCCGCCCCTAATCTGTGATATGGAGTTGGTGTTGGTACCTATCTCACAGAATTGTTAAGAAAGCCAAATAATGCACGAAGAACATTTAGCACAGAGCCTGGCATGTAGGAAATCTGCGATATGTGTGAGCTGCTCCTACTCGTGTTGTTCCTCTGTGATTACAGGCAAGTTACTTACCCCCTCTTGGCCTCAGGCCCTGGGGGTAAATATCTTCCCACCACCAGGTGGTTGTGAGAATCAAAAGGGAGGACACACGGGAAAGCCATCTGAAAGACAAGTGCAGTCCCGTGGTATGGAGGCCTGAGGTCCTATTAGCAGAGGAACAAGACTGCAAGAGCCCTGGAAAGTCTCACCTACCCTGGTCCAACAGACTCCCTTGTCTTTCCGCACTCATGCTTTGGGCTGCACGGATGTCTACCGCCACGGTCCCATGGTCCCACAGCCTGGGCTGAGTCCCCAGTTGCCAGGGTTTCATTTGGCAGGTAGCTCATTCTCCAGGCTTCTCCAGGGCTCTGGCCACCAGGTTTTTGTCCCAAGAGGGAGGAGGCACTCCTCTGTAAGATATTCTCCCATGCTTTCGGGGGTGGGAGTTGAGGTGTGGGAGACTCCAGAAACTTAAGAGACCTAGCCTGAGCTGGATCACCATGGGAAAGGGAAAGGAAATTAACACTGCCTGAGAGCCCTCAGTGTTTTATTTATTTACTTCATAGGACCACAAAAATTTATTACCTGTTCAGTTAGGCATAATCACCTTTCTGAGAAATTCCACCAATACATTTTATGATATGTGTTTTATCTTTAAATTAACATTTTAAACAGATTATGTGTCTCATCTTTAACATTTTAAACAGATTAACTCTTCATGTGGTTCAAAATTCAAGTTACAAAAGGGTACACAGTAAAAAGTCTCCTCCTCCTGCTTCCCCAAGGAATTTAATCCATCCCCCTCTCCAGAGACAACTAATGTTATCAATGTCATTATATGCCTGTTATGCTTTTTAAGTGCGTTTTCTTTTGAACTCTCTCAACACATTTTTTTTTTTTTTTTTTTTGCGGTATGCGGGCCTCTCACTGTCGTGGCCTCTCCTGTTGTGGAGCACAGGCTCCGGACGCGCAGGCTCAGCGGCCATGGCTCACGGGCCCAGCCGCTCTGCGGCATGTGGGATCTTCCCGGACCGGGGCATGAACCCGTGTCCCCTGCATCGGCAGGCGGACTCTCAACCACTGCGCCACCAGGGAAGCCCTCTCAACACGTTTTGAAGGAAAATACTATCCTGTTTTTATAGATGAGGAAAATGAGATACAGAGAGGAGAATTAATTTGCCAAAGATTACAGTTATTGAGTGACAAAGCTGGGATAACAAACTATCCGACTCTCGGTCAGACTCAAACCATGTTTTCTTCTCTGTGCCGCATTTCTTAAGCCTTTCAGTGGCACATCAAACACTGCTCCAGGGGCTGAGATTCCTGCAGGATCTCATGTGTTTGCGGCAAACACAAACGTGACTCCAGATAATCCACTGACATTCTGCTCTTCTTCCTCAGGAACGATGCCCTGGCAGGTGAGCCGCGTTCATGGACACCTCCTGCTATCTATGCTGGGGTCTCCCACCCAGGCCTGTCAACGACGGGAATCACCGGATTTTATTTTGAGCACAACGAAACCCGGTGGCTCCTATGCAGCACATCACGTTCCCTTGACTATGGGAGGCTTACAGAAGCAGCGACTGTTCCCAGGCTGCCAACTGGAACCAGTCCCTGCTGCCACCTCTGACGTCGACAACCTGACACTGCCAGGCGGAGAATGCCACAGACCCACATTCCAGCACGAGCTGAGTCCTGGGCTCAGCCCGAAGCATCAGGCTAGCTCAGGAGCAGGCAGAGACTCCCCAAGGGGTTGCGATGGGAGACTGACAGGCTGAATGCTGCTTTATGCAAAGCCAAAGCTCCACCTCTGCGAATTCCTGTTTCTGAAACACTGTCACCCTCAGAAAAGGAAAGCTGAGACAGAGTGACGCACTTGCACTTGCTCTGGGCTCCTCCCAGGCCTCACCCTCTTCTCAGGAGGAAAAGACGAGAGACCAGTGTAAACTGCCTCTGTGCCACTTGAAACCTGGGCCCTGCCAGGCAGAATGCCTAGGGATAACTGTTGACTTAGATTCTGCAAGCCCAGGACAGAGGGTCCTGCGGCTCCCAGGAATGTCCCTGCCATGCACTTTGGGGGTCTCAGCCTTCATAGTCCACCACGCTGCCCAGGACTTTGATTTGAAGCTACAAATAGGACTGGCATGCACATGAAAGCTAGGTTCCAGCTGCCTTCTGTAGACTTTATTTCTAGACCTCATTTATTAAAAGGAGAGATTCCTTGCAGCATCTCTGTAGTACAGATAACCTTGTGAGAACCCTTTTCTTCTTTGACAAGAGAAGTCTATAGCCGAGGCAGTGAGCGGAAGGCACGACTCTGGACTCAGCAACCAAAGGATAATAACAGTAACAGCAACAACTAATATTTAATGAGCATTTACAATGAACCAAGTACTATCCTACTTGTTTTACATATATCACCTCCTTTAATTCTCATTTTACAGATGAGGGAAACTCAGGTACAGAGAGATTAAGTAATTTGCGTAACATCATTCACTTAACAGGTGGCCAGAATTCAAACCCGGACAGTGTGGTTTGGCGTCTTTATTCTTAACCACCAGGCTCCACTGCCTCTCAACCAGGACTTACCCCCTGAGCACCGAGGCTGTGCTGCCAGGGACTCAGCCATCAGAGAGCACCACAGCTCTACTCGTAGGCCAACACCTTTGCTACCAAATCCTTGCTCCTCCGGGGATCAAGAGCTGTGAATCACCCAGAAGCTTGCTTAAATGCAGGATCTCAGGCTCCATCCCAGACCTCCAGAAACCGAATCCGCATTTTAGCAAGATCCCCTGGTGACTCCTTTGCACATCAAAGGTTCAGAAGCACTGTCCCAGAAAACTGAATTTTACTTCTAGCTTCTATTTACAAGTTGCCTTTCTTTGCTTCTAGTTTGTTTTCACTGAACTTCCTCTCTTTGAGAGCCTGGTTTCTGCCTCCCCTTTGGCCCTCTAGAAATGCTGTTACTTACTTCCAACTCCCCCGCTCCCCAGTCAAGCCCTGCAGGGCTCCTCCAGGAAGGGAGGCCTCAGGATGGCCCCCAGGAGCCCCAGCCTCCAGGCAGACAGAGAAAGAGTAGCCACCGCTAGGGCACCACCTGTGAGGACTGCCAAGAAGGAACAGGGGGCAGCGGAGCAGTGCTTGCCCTGGGCAAAAGCTCACTGGGGCCAGCGGGCGCATTCTTTCACCAGAGAGACCCTTGGGCCTTTGTGCTCCCCTAGAGCCCTCGTCTCCACATGGCCAGTTTCTCTTTACTCCAATGAGGGGGGACTCTAAAGAAAACTGGCCTGGGCATTGGAGGTGGCAGTGTTCGGGCAGGCAGCTAACCCTTGGCAGCTCCAAGCTGAGCTCACATGGCTGAAATTCAGAGCGCACCGTCCTGGGTGAGAGTTCAAGCTCACCCTTTGGATTAGACAACATGTGCAGCTTACTTGCATTATGTAAGTGCTCTGGAGCCAGAAGCAGACAGAACTGGAAGAAATCAAATTGGGATTTCAAAAAATACTAAAAGGACTCAGTAATTCAGGGACTCCACGGAACTAGCCCTTTAAAATAAAAGACACGTAGATCTTTCAGGGAAGGACTTCTCGAGAGAAGGCAGATTCTGTGTTGAGAAATATTTTGCTTGTTATTAATAGGAAGAGGGAAAATGATAGTGAACTCTCTTTTTGGGTCTAGATCGCCCTTGACCAAGTTTCTCTGCTTCAAGCCAAGGTTAACTGTAATGATGATATCATTGGCCAGCCCAGACTGGCTACATAGGCTATTAATATAAATTAATTTCTCCTAAGTAATTAAGAGCGCTTTAAGCCCCATGGAAAAGGATAACCCAAACCCACAATCCATAGCAGGGATTGATCTCTACGTATCACTTGGCTAAAACTATGTTTATTCTTTCCTAATTTCAAAGAGAAAGATGAATGTGAAAGTTTTCATCCCTTTTAGGCAAATGGAAACATTTCCTCAGCAGCAGAACAATACAGTGACTCTTGGGTACCAGTGTGAACAACTCAGAGAAACTCAAATTTCCCTGCCTGTAGACCTTCTTGCTGACCAAGTTCCAGGGAAGAACCACCCAACTTGGACAGTCCACCAGTGTTTAGCTCCCGGCGTTGGGAAGAGAGACACACTTGTTCTCACCAGGCATGCTGGGGAGTTCCCAGGTCATCTCATTCACTAGTTCTGAGTGATTTGGGCTGATATTTTATTTCTACCAACTCCTTCTGCCCCCAAGTTCCTGAATACAGGTGTAGCACAGAGCCAAGGAGAAAATGACATAAATAAAGGGTGAGATGAATTGTTGCCAACACCCATCTGGGTTGCAGTAGGGAGAGAAAGGTAATGAAAAACTGCAAGGGCCATTTTTAAATCTAGAAGGGGCTCACATCCCCTTCTTTTTTTTTATGGTTCTCACTACAGTACTTCCTTCTAGACGCAGTAAATGTGGGGAAGGTGGGACTGGGGAAAATGGCAAAGGGTTTAGCTAACTAGTGCTTGGCAGAAAAAAGTCCTGAGGCTCAAATGCTACAATTAGCCTATAAACGTCCCACTACCACCAAGGCAAGGAGTATGCAAGCCCTTCTCCTATGCTAATAAATGTACATGTTCTTGGTTGCCTTTCTCTGTCCACTTTTACTCTTAGGAAGGGCCATTCATGGTTATTTTAATCTGATTTATCTGCTGAAAAACGCTGTGTGGGAGTCAGTGTAGGAAGTGCAGGAGGATAACAGAGATACAGATTTTGGTTCCCCCCACCTCTTGCAGATGGCCCAGGGCCCACTCTTCTGAGGGAGGCTCCTCAGAGGCAGCAACTGAAATATTTACAGAGCTAGAATGTTACGCTGCAGCACAATTCTCCCAGGTCACTTCCAGATCCAGAAACAGCCACTGGAAGATTACACATATTGTAGTTACACAGAGGTACAGCTGGCTCCATCACTCCCCCAACACCCAACCGAGTGCATAAAACAGCCTGCAGTTCTGCCCTCGCTCTGAACCTGGGAGCAAAGAATATGGCGGGGGTGGTGCGAATGTGTCTGTGCCCAGCTCCAGGAGCAGTTATCGTATTTGATCTGTTTTGTGTGATTTCACCTCTTTCTTCTGATGCCAAAACAAATCAGACTTCTTGCCAATGCACTGCAATACATATCCCAAGCTGCCGGGCTCAGGTCTGGGGTTCTCTAGTCCAGTGCTTCTCTGGCTTTGCTGCACACCACACCTTTAAAGACCCTAATGCCCACACCATAACCCAGAACAATAAAATCAGAATTGGGAGAGAAGGGGGCCCAGACATCTTTTAAAGATCCTTAAATGATTCCCATGTGCAGCAAGGTTAAGAACCACTGCTCTAGTCTGTCCCCCTTCTTTATTTACTTCATGGCATTAGTTCTACTAAATTAAGGTTGTTTACTTGTCTTGCGCCGTGCAAATGTAGGTTCCAGGAGCTCTGGACACCACATCTGCTTGTTCACTGCTATTTCCCTAGCAGCACCTAGCAGTGTGCCTGGCAGATATTAGGCACTCATTAAATAATTGCTCAATTAACATCTGCATTCCTACACAGTCTCTGACTTCAGGATTTGACACAGGCATCTGAACTGCCACATTCCTTTTCTCTCTCACTCACTCAAAAGCACAATCACAAGAGGGTGACCCACAAAACTCCTAGTTTCTAGCGAATCTGAGTTTAATCAGCAACAGAGTTTTTGTTGTTGATCTGTAATTTCCACTACCACAAAGGAGTAGGTAGTCCATGCAATGTCCTCCAAAACCCCCAAAAAGGAGAAACTCCGTGACAACGCAGCAAGCAAGCAGTCTGGATTCTATTACCTCTGCTCTGACTGGCACACTGCCACTGGGAGAGGGGCAAAGTCTCAGGCTTAGTCCATGCTAGGGATGGCCGGTCATTTGAGGATGTTTGTCAAACCCAACCTCCTATCTATAGAAACTGAAGCAGAGGCAGAGCAATACAGCAGCTGAAAATTGTGTGGGCAGGCTCTCCACAGGACTATCTTTAGTTGTTCTCTCAATATAAATGGGTCAGGAGGGGGGCACTTAATAGATCCACTGCTAGGGGCATTCACTCTCCTAGCAGGGCACACACACCTTGGTGAGGAAAGAATGGTGGAGAGCCAGCATATCCTGGGAATAACCCTGCCTCTCGAGCAACAAGGTCACAAGCAAACATGCTCCAAAACGATGCAAACAAACCAAAGGACTACCGAGGGGCGTGTTAAAGAGAGATGGGGACACAAGGTCTCAGAACTCCTTGGTTTTAAACACTCGTTAAAGAGAAAAGCCATCAACTGCCTATCTGTTAATCTTCTCTCATGATCCTGTCCACTCCATCTCCTGGGAATCATCAAAGAGGGACCCTTGATATCACAGCTTTCCTGGTCCCTAATCTTAGTACATCAGTTGATGAACATCTAATCTATAATGGCTCAACCGTCCTTTAAAAAACAACCTCATGAGAAGAGGAGGAAGGGACACTTTGGTTCCTTTTTTTTTTTTTTTTTCCTCTAGCAAGCCCATAGCTGCTGAGGGAATTCTCCAAAATGGATTAAGTACTGCTCTCTGCTCTCCAGCTCCGGACACAAAGTGCCTCTAAGTGAACATGCCCTTGAGGCCTTTATCTATAATGAAGGGGAGACGGCACTTGCCCTATCTAATGCTAAGCCAGGGTCTCTAGACGCCTCCAGAAACAGAATGATCTTGGTGGAGGGAAGGCAGGATGGTTGAAAAAATGGATTCAGACAAACCACAGGCTTACAGATGACCTTCAGGAGCACAGCAATGCGCTCTTTACTTGAAGAATGCAGGCATCTGCCGTGCTATCAATTCAGAAACCTATCCCTGCCCTCACACCACAATAGTTCCTGTCCTCCCCCTTCCCCCGCCCCCAGTACACCCCTAAGAGCCTTAGACAAGGAGCCCCTGTTCTGCCTCTCACTGGCTGCAACTCCTTGAGCACGTCAACTTTGTGCCTCTAGGGCTCAAGAGTCTCATCTGTACAATGGGGATCATGATCTGTCCCACAGGAATGTCGTGAGGACCAAAGAGGGTAACACGCAGTGCGAGCGCGCGGTGTCAGAAGCTGAGCCCTGGTCCACCCAGGCTATTACTACGGGGACTAATTGCTTCCCTCTTCCCGACTTCTCCCCTCTGGAGACTCGGCTCCGTCCCCCTGCCCCACCTCCTTCAGGCCGGGGTGTTTCGGCAGAGGGGACTGGGGCCAGAGCCTCCCTTTCCGAGGATGGGTGCCCCAGAGGCAAGGCTGCGTCCCCCGGGCCCGCGAACCCGCCCCGGGCCCCCTCACCTCCATCGGTTGATCCCGACTGAGGAGGAGGCCGCGAACCAAGGGTCGAGGATGTAAACGCAGCGCATACAGTGCGCCCCGCGCACGGCCGCCTGCAGCGCCGGGTTATCATGGAGCCGCAGCCCCTTGCGGAACCAGTGCACTGAGGAAGCGCCTTCCGCGCGGGCCGCTGGCGCCGGGACCGCCACTGCCGAGGTAGCCACAGCCGCCGCCATCACCGCCCTGACTGCTCTGGCCACCGCTGCTCCGCCCCCATAGACACCGCGGGCTCCGCCCCCAGCCCGCCCAGTGACCTATGACACTTCCGTTCCTCTCTGGGTCCCCGCCCCCGGGACCTGGATCCCATCTTCTATTGGCTGGGCGCCTCTCGCCCGGCGATTGGCTCTGAGGCGCCCAGTCTGACCCCGTCCCCTCACGTTCCCACCATGTGTGGGCTCGCTGGGGAGGAGCCGGAGGGCTAGGCGGGTGACGCAGGCTGGCGCTCCCCAGAGAGGTCTGGGCTTGGACCGAGTCCGGAGGTACTGTGGATCCCAGGCTTGCCGCTGGAAGCTGTGTAGGCTGGCGGGGTTGCTGTGACTCCAGAAAGTGAATTACACGACGAACAACCGGCCATCCTACATATTCATCGTCATCAATATCATCATCATCTACCTCACTCTATATACATCATTAAAACATTCTACTGCAGCCGCCATTTATTGAGTGCATTATATATGCCAAGCAACATGATAATACCCTTACATTGACTGTGCCATTTACTACTCAGTTCAGCCCAGTTGCATTCATTCAACGAACCCTAGTGAAAGAGCTGTTCTTATTCTCATTTTACGGACAAAAAAAACTGAGGCTGCCGCAGGGTGAGTGACTTGCTCAGTATCATAACGCTAATAAAAGGATTCTACCCCGATTATTGTGAATCCGAAGCTTCTGCTTTTACCTACAAAGCTATACTTGCGTCTGCGGTGAGCAACGTGGCATTTACAAGCGGTAGAGTTCAAAGAGTGGGGAGAAGTGCCCTGATGTGCAGCAGTAGAAGGTTTGGGAGTAGGGGCTGGAAATGTAGAGGACGTGGGTTGAGATAGTAATTATGCCATCAGATGAGTTTTGCTTTTACTTCTATGTTGAGTAGACTCAGTGGTACCACTGTATGCAAAGCACGGAACTGGAGTCTGTGTGGGATTCAGAGATGTGGAGGACACTCCCCATTCCTCCCAGGGGAGCCAGGTGGCGCCCTCTTCTCCTTCTGGAGTCTAGCACAGGGCTTGCTGATTGACAGAATGAGTGAATGACAGGAGAAGCATGTCTTCTCCACAGTGAAGTGTTGATGATGGACTAAGCTACCCTAGTCAGACTGGAGCTCTGGGGGTTATCAAATGAAGAGTCTATCTCAGTTTGTCCCTAGGTTGTGCCCATGCTCAGAACCCTTCCTGAACTTGGGAATGAGCAGTGAGGAATTTAGCAATATAGCTAGCAATTTAGTGGTGTTGATTGGCACAACTCTTAAACCAGTGTTGTTGCAATCCTAGGGTCTCTCATTGCCAGGGCTTTGTACAAACTGTTCCCTCAAACCTGGATCACAGGCCACACTCCACCCCCTTTCTGACTCCACTTTGTCCTGTGTCACTGCTCAGTGTAGATATCACTTGCCATCTGGTCCCAGCCTACCTAGTGACCCATCTCGTTCTGTGATTCTTATCACTGGCCTTAGTACATGGTACGGGAATTTCTTACTTGTCTGTCTGCCTCATTAGCCTATAAATTACTGGAGGGCAAGGAATGTGGCTCACTTACAGCTGTATTTCCAGGGTCTAGCTCAGTGTTTGGCACTTTATGCTTGAGGATTATTTAGTAAAAGTTGGACAGGGACTAGAATCTCAGGTTGCCAGGAACCTTAATGGTCTATCCCAGTCTGGACCCTGTCGTCATTTTTGAATCCCCTCTCCAAATGCTTGCTGAACGAAGAGATGCCACCTCTCATTACTTTTCTTTTTTTAAAAAACATTTATTTATTTAAATTGAGGTATAGTTGATCATTTCTTTTGAGATTTTGTGTTCCTCTCTCCTACCCCCCATTTTTTAAAAAATAAATTTATTTATTTATTTGTTTGTTTTTTTTGGCTGTGTTGGGTCTTTGTTGCTGTGCAAGGGCTTTCTCTAGTTGCGGTGCGCGGGCTTCTCATTGCGGTGGCTTCTCCTTCTTGCGGAGCACAGGCTCTCGGCACAGGGGCTGCAGTAGTTGTGGCACGTGGCTGCAGCAGTTGTGGCACGCGGGCTCAGTAGTTGTGGCACGCAGGCTCAGTAGTTGTGGCTCGTGGGCTCTAGAGAGCAGGCTCAGTAGTTGTGGCACACAGGCCTTTGTTGCTCCGCGGCAGGTGGATCTTCCCAGACCAGGGCTCGAACCCATGTCCCCTGCATTGGCAAGTGGATTCTTAACCACTGCGCCACCATGGAAGTCCCCTTCTCCACTTTTTTCTCCACAAGGTTGATGCTCTACTAGGAATGGAACAGAGAGTGGAAGGAGATCGTTCTTCCCTATAGCCTCAAAGATGGGTATTCTTCTCTTTTTCTCCTCTGAACTCCCACGATGCTTTCTCTATAGACCATGAGCTACATGAGGGCAGGGACTGTGTTTATCTTGCTCATCAGTGTATTCCCAGATCCTGGTTTGGTACCTGACATGTAGTAGGTGCTCAATAAATAGTTGCTGAGTGATTGTCATTTATCTCTTTCTATTTTTTTTGGTTGACATGTCTTGCAAGTTTATTTTAAACTATAGGTTCCTCTTCGTTCTCTCTTTTTTTCTCTTGGCAATTTATTTGTTGAGGAAATAGGGTCATTTTCCCTGCAGAGAGCCCCACATTCTGGGTTGTTCTCATTCATTGCGTCTCTGAGAATCATTTAACATACCAATCTCTAATCCTATACTTCCTGTTAATTGGGAGTTAGCTCCAGAGCTTCATAAGAATTCAGGATTTTTTTTTTTTTGGACAAGGATACCTTACAAATGAACTTTCATTGGGGAGCAGACACAAGATATCAACTTGTTTCTTTCTTTTTTTTTTTTTTTTGCGGTACGCGGGCCTCTCACTGTCGTGGCCTCTCCCGTTGCGGAGCACAGGCTCCGGACGCGCAGGTTCAGCGGCCATGGCTCACGGGCCCAGCCGCTCCGCGGCATGTGGGATCTTCCCGGACCGGGGCACGAACCCGTGTCCGCTGCATCGGCAGGCGGACTCTCAACCACTGCGCCACCAGGGAAGCCCGATTTAGGCTCTTTATGTTGGGTTTTCTAGCATCCAGACTTATAAAGTCACCCAAAGAAAAAGAACAAAATGAGGAGGAATTGATGCCAAGAACCCCAGGTCAAGGAAAGCAAAGAAACACAGGCAGGGAAAACCCTCATTGCCTGGGAGCAGGAGACAGACCAGCTCAGCAGGAGAAACGACCTTAACACTGGCCACTAGGGCCCCGAACAACGAACAACGTACTGAAAACTACAGGCGAGAGGCGTGTACAGAAACTGCGTCGCCTTCCCTGTGGAAGAACAGTGAAAGCACTGTCTGGGGCAGGGGTTCTGCCTGTCACTGCCCATCTGCAGGCTAAAGGCTTCATGCTCTCTCACCTTTCTCCCCCAATGCCATCACCTCTTTGCATGCTAGAATGCATTTTAAAAATATTAGACTCGTTGAATTGTATGCTTCGAACGACTAAATGCATTGGTGTGTGAATTATAGCTCAATAAAAGACGTTTAAAAAAATTTATTAAGAGCCTTCTCTGCAATAGCCTCTTTACCAGTACTGAGGATTCAGTCGTGAGCAAGAGAGTCCCCATTCCTGCTGTCAAGTACTTTACAGTCCAGTGGGGGAGACAGTGCTATGGAGGAAATGCCCAGGGGTGGGATCTTATTGCCATAGCTAATGTCTGTGAAGCACTTACCGTGTGCCAGGGACCTGCTCAACTCGTCTGATCCCCATGACAATCTGTGAGATACATCATTTTCTTGTCACTATTTTGCAGGTGAGGAAACCAAGGCACAGAAAGGTTAAGGAACCCATGCGAGGTTGCACAGCTAGTTGGTGGCAGAGCTGGAATTTAAATCCAGGCAGTCTGGCTCTAGGGTCCAAGTTGGGTGAATAAAGGAGGGCTTCTCTGAGGAATTGGTGTTGTCCAGGTATTCACAGTTGCCCCCTTCTTACCATCTGCTCTGTCTTGACCAAACTTTAGTCAGGCTTCTCCCTTTCCTACAGGCCCCTGGACTCTGCTTGCCCCAAGCCTGAGCAAGCACCGAAAAAGTAGAATGTGCCTCCCCTTATCAGCTTCTCCTGGGAACTGGCTGACTAAAGCCAGATGTTTTTCCTATCAGATCCCATTTGTCACTTCCCATTGCTTGTCTGTCTCCCCTCCATAGATTCTGCTTGCCTCCTCCTTTATCCTAAAAGAGAACAACCTTTCTCTTCTTGATTTTGAGATGCTCAAAGATTTCTGAGACTGGTGTGTTCTCTCTATTGCAGTAGCCTTTCTTTCTAATGAACGTGTCTCCCTATCTACGTCCAGATTTGTTTTTATTGGACAATGTTTGTGCTGAGATCTGAGGGGCTAGCAAGTGCAACTATGTGGAGAAGGGAAAAACACTGCTGTGGGTAAAGAAAACAGCATGTACAAAGGTCCTGAGGTGGGTAGGAGCATTAAGCACTAGAAGAATTAAAGACTAGATGCTAAATGAAATGAACCCCAGGTCAAGCACCCAGGTTCCCTCTATCCTTCCGCTCATCTGTCCTCTGGTGTTGGCTCCTTCCCTCAAGGTGGCAAAATGGCTACAGCAGCTCCACCCACCTACAGAATGCTTCCTTTGTAAGAGAGAGGAAAGTCTTTAGGGAAGCACCCCGTCAGACCTCTCCTCAGGTCTCATTGGCCAGGATTGCACACATGGCCTTGCCCAGGCCAATCTGATATGATTTAGACCGATCACAATTCACCCCTGGGGTTTGGATGGAGCTGGCCTCAGGGAAGCAAGAGTTCACCTGACACTTGAACAAAATGGGGGCTCTTTGGTCCAGAAGAGGGGGTTATTGGTGAACAACCAGCAGTGGATGCCATTTGCACCTTCTATTAACATGATTAAAAGCCCTGAGGAATTTTGGAGGAGGTTGATGCGATAGCATTCACTCTTTCACCCTCTCAAAATAAACTGTGAAGCCATATGCAAATATTCCTTACAATAATAGAAAGCTTTGTTATTATGCTGCTATGTTAACTATTCTTAGTATTTGCAGTAGCAAAATCAATCACAGAAGCCCCCCAGGTCCTCTCCTGCATCCCTGCGCATTTCAAAAACAGTGTGAAGAGGGGCAGTAAAACTTTTCACACACTCTAAGGGTGTGTAAATGTTGTTTCTACTCATTCCTGCTGCAAAATGGTGGAAACAGCCAGAGTGACCCCCTTCAGGGAGCTTCTCTTCTGGGGAGATGGCAAAAGAAGGGTGCTTTAGCTGGCAAAGCCAAGAGTGACAATCCCATCAGCTCTGGTTCACAGAGTTGCTGCCATCTTTGCCCCCGGTTCTGTGTCCTACTCAACCCCTCACAGATGTGATGAGGCTGCCAAATAAGTTATATTCTAAGAAAAAGGGCGTGAAATGGTGGCCCGAGGCTGAATCTGGTCCGTGTGTGTGTGCCACACAGCCCACACAGTATTTTATAAATCCGAGTCACTGTTTAAAAGAAATCAGGAGATTGCACTTAAAGATTCAGATTTCCAGCTTCTCTTGCAAAAGTAGAAGTTCTGGCAATATAGGCCCAAGTGGCAAAAGATGAAAAGAACTGTCGTGTCTCCCCTGTTTGAAACTGTCCATTTCACCACAGCTCCCATCCAGCTCACCTTCCTCATTTGCGTTACTGGTGGTCCCCATTGCTGTCTTTATATCAGGAGTTCACTCCTGCGATAAATAAGTGTTCACCTTCCCTGTGATTGCAGCGGGAGGGAGGGAGCAGAGAAGGCAGATGAAGGCGGCAGGGATGGATGCAGCAACAGAGCCCTGGCGTCTCCAGCTCCTGCCAGGGCAGATCCTTCCCACCCAGCGGGCTGGAAGGCTGCTCTGGGCAGGTCTCAGAGCTGAATCCACAGGGCCTGTGTGGCAGAGGGGACAAAGTCCTACCATTTTTTTCTGTCGTGAGCTTCCATCTAAGAATCACAGCTGCTGTTTATGTAGCAGATAGCGTGCTAAGCGTGCAACACGCATTATCTCATCCAGTCACTGCACTGCCCTCTGGTGTAGGAACTATCATCGTCCTCTCTCTACATATCAGGCAACTGAGGCTCAGAGACATCAAGTCATTTGCCTATGGCCACACAGCTAGGAAGTGGCCAGGAAACTGAGTCTGCAGAAATGTCATCTGACTCACGCAAAGGCGCCCAGCCAGCACATGGCGGAGCTGGGATTCCAACTAAGGCCCAATTGCCTAGAAGTTGAAAACTGGTGGCCAGAGGGGCAAACTAGTTTTGGAAATTAGGAATTTGGGGCCTTCTGCTGGGTTCACTGGCCCCCAGTTTGCTATAGGCTCCACTAATCCCTGTTGACTCACACCCTGGCCTCTCCCCTTGCCTGTTATTTGCCTGGTCTCTGGAGAAGGTGAGAACCTTCATGTTCTTTTTATGCCCCCTCACCTTCCCACAGAGTCCGACTCAAGTGAATGTGAGCTCTTGGTCCCAGGACAGAGCTGGAGGTCTGTGTTTGTCTCTGTTGACCCCATCCCACCAGGTTTCATGGGAGTTGAAAGCTGAGATCGATGAGATATGGTTTGGGTTCGGGTTCAGCTCCATGCCCATGATGCTGTTCCACAGCCCAAGTTCTGTTGGATAGATTGAGTTGGCTTCAGGATCCACTGGTTCACTGGGGTGGTGGCTGAATTGATTTTACTGTTTTAGTCATTTCTTTCTATCTGAGATTCAGTGCAAAGTGATCCTGCTTTAAATCAAGGTTATTAAAGGGGGGTTAGGATTACCTGAGATGAAGGTGTAAAGAGACTAGCTCAGGCCCTGCATATAGCGGGCACTCACTAAGGACCAGGGGAATGAAAAATGAGGTAAGGCAGGGACCCTGTGCATAGTGACCTGGGGAGGAAGCAGAGAGAGGCTCGCTAGCTGGATGGAAAATCATATAAGCCTTCTGGGGCTACAGAGCAGCCTGGAAGCCGGACTGCAGGACTGGTAGAAATGCAGGCACCCCCAATGAGCCCCACCCTCACACCACAGGCTCCTTCCACCTGGCTGGGGCTCACCTGAGGCTATTTCCTCCTCCCAAGCCAGCCTGTACCTGGACAGAAAGCTGACGGGGAGTGGCAGTTGTAGAAATAAACAAAGCTCACCCGAATGAGAACAAACAGGCTATTTATTTGGAGCCTGCTATCGCGGGGGAGTCAGCCACCATCACTTGTAATGTGGCAAAGATTTGAAGGCAGGCAGAGGAATGGGAAAGCTTTACAGTGAGAAAAGGCAAGGCTTCAGGAGGCTGTTAAACTGATGGGGAAGCTGGAGGTGGGCTAACTACAAGGGGGCCAGGGCGCCTTATGTGACTGGTTGGTCCTTAGCTGGAAGTAGGGGGTGCGGGCCAAAATAGGGAAACAGGCAGTCATTCCCCAGATCCTGACTGTCCTGGGCTCACGTCTGTGGAGATATTGGTTTGGGTTCCAGAGCTGATTGCTGCCGAAGCTGTGGGTCAGAGTTCTATTGTCATATATGGCTTGGCCAATGTCCATTTGTATGTTCAGTCTCACTGTGCAGAGAGGGAACCTAGCTCTGTGATTTGGGTCACGTTGCTAATTTCTCTGTGTCTTGGTTCCCTCACCTCATCTGTGAAAGGGGGATGTTAATAGTACCCGGGTCAAGTGCTTAGAATAGCACCTGGCATGGGGTGAGTATCTAACAATTGCTAGCAATAATAATAGTCATGGTGATTATTATTATTTCTAAAAACGATGACGATGATGATGCTTAGTAGAAAGGGCACTGGCCTGGGAGGAGGGGTCTGGGTTCTATCGCACTGCGGCCTTGGGCAAGCCTGTCAGGCATTCTGAGCCTCAGGCGTCTCTGTGGAATCTGGGGCTGGACTCTGATTTCCCAACTCATTCCTGGCTCTCATGTTATAAATTCCCCACCTGTGCTCAACAGGTGCCGGACATCCTGCTGTCGTCCCCACGCTACTAACCACCCCTCCCTGCCCCACACCACCCATAGCCTTCCTTCACCTAAGCTCCCAGCACACCTGGACCAGGTGCTTCAGTGCAGCAGGCTCTGCTGTCCCATTTCAGCTGGTTTCAGGTCCTAAATTTAGCCCTTTCACAGGAACCAAGGTTTGGGGGGTGGGGGGATGGGCTGGGCGAGGGCTGCATCTGGTGAGGCAGCTGTGGGAAGCAAATCAGACAGGGGGGCCAGCAGGGCTGAGTACCACACTGTTTTGTCATTGGTGTCCCGGACTAGTCATTTGACCCTTTGGGGCCTCAGTTTTCTCATCTAGTAACTAAATTTCATGTATGTTGACTCCTTAAATCAACATATTATCTCTTAATTAGAACAACTTTCTTTTCTTTCATATGAGGAAAAGGATCAGAGAGGTTAAGTGATTTATCTAATTCATTCTCCTCACAGCAGCTAGAGGGAACTTTTTAAGCTATAAACCAGTCATGGCACTCCCAGTGGCTTCCCCAGGCACTGAGAATAAATCTCACCTCCTTGCTGTGGTCAGTAGGGTGCTCCCTGGCTGGAACTTGGTCTCTGACCTCCTCTTTTTCCACCCCATGGTGAGTGGAACCAAAAGGAGCCAGTGTTTCCAAGTAATGTCAGAAAGTTGCCAAGTCTGTCTCTTCCTCCTTTCCTATTCCTGGGATTTTTTTTTTTCTTTTTTTTTTGCGGTACGCGGGCCTCTCACTGTCGTGGCCTCTCCCGTCGTGGAGCATAGGCTCCGGATGCGCAGGCTCAGCGGCCATGGCTCACGGGTCCAGCCGCTCCGCGGCATGTGGGATCCTCCCAGACCGGGGCATGAACCTGCGTCCCCTGCATCAGCAGGCGGACTCTCAACCACTGCGCCACCAGGGAAGCCCGGGATTTTTTTTTAATACAAATTTATTTATTTTTATTTTTGGCTGCATTGGGTCTTTGTTGCTGCATGCAGGCTTTCTTTAGCTGTGGCGAGCGGGGGCTACTCTTCGTTGTGGTGCGTGGGCTTCTCATTGTGGTGGCTTCTCTTGTTGCGGACCACGGGCTCTAGGCACGCGGGCTTCAGTAGTTGTGGCTCGTGGGCTCAGTAGTTGTGGTTCGCGGGCTCTAGAGTGCAGGCTCAGTGGTTGTTGTGCACAGTCTTAGTTGCTCTGTGGCATGTGGGATCTTCCCGGACCAGGGATCGAACCTGTGTCCCCTGCCTTGGCAGGCAGATTCTTAACCACTGTGCCACCAGGGAAGTCCTTATTCCTGGGATTTTTGTCCCCTGGGAATAGCTGGTTCCCCAACTCCGCTCCTACTCGCCTGGACTTCTCTCTGGTTCTGGACCACACCCAACTCTTCCTTCCTCAGGGCCTTTGCATGGGCTGTAACCTCTGCCTGGGATGCCCTTTCTTTAGCTCTTCCTATGGCTGGCTGCTTCCCATCATTTGGGTCTGAGGTTAAATGTGCTCAGGGAGAGGACTTCTCTGATTCTTTTGTCTAGAGAAGGGTCCCTTCTGATATTCTCCATTTTGGCTTTTTTGTTTTCTTCATTGTCCTCAACATGCTGTATTTGTTTACTTGTTTTCAGTGTCTTGTCCACTATTTGTCTCCCTAGTGCCTGATGCATAGTAATACTCCAAGAGATTGTTGTTTGTTGATGTTGGTAAGAACAATAGCTCACTGCATGTCCAGAATGATGCTGAGCATTAATTCACAATCATTTTGTGTGGCAGGAGGGACAAGGATTATCCCCATATCTCAGATAGGAAAAGTGAGGCCTGGAAATGTTAGGGGACTTGCCTGAGGCCCCCCAGCTTCTAAGAAGTGGAACCCAGGTCTCCTGACTCCTGGTCAAGTGCTCTTCAAAAACAGAAGTGAAGGGTTTCCCTGGTGGCGCAGTGGTTGAGAGTCCGCCTACTGATGCAGGGGACACGGGTTCGTGCCCTGGTCCGGAAAGATCCCACATGCCGCGGAGCGGCTGGGCCCGTGAGCCGTGGCCGCTGAGCCTGCGCGTCCGGAGCCTGTGCTCCGCAACGGGAGAGGCCACAACAGTGAGAGGCCCGCGTACTGGAAAAATAAAAAAAACAAAAACAGAAGTGAAGAGCGACGCGTTCTGAAGCAGAGGTGCGTTGCAGCGTTGGCCCAGCTCACTGTTCCTAAATTCTCCATCTTCACCCACCAATTTTTTTTTGCTGGGCAGGCTGACTTCCACATCCCTGTCTTTTGTACCAGGCTTTTTTTTTTTATTGTTTGTTGTTTGGGGCAAGTTAAAATATATTTTCTGAGTTTTTTTTTTTTAGTTGTATTCACCCTATTTCAGGTTATCTTTGTTGATGTCAGATGTGTATATGATGTTTATATGGTTCTTTTTAACCCTTCCTGGCTTTTTACTTTAGAGGAATCTTTGAAGAGAAACTCCTTCTTGATAGATACATTTTTTCTTTAGCAACTTGTTATCACTGGAATCAAAGGGAGAAAGTGATCTCTTTTTCCATTGGTTGTATTTATATGTCACGAACAAAAGACAATTTGTTCAAAAAAAAAGGGACAAGAGAGAAGGGGAACAGTGGGTTTGCAGGGGAAGGAGCACCTCTTCTGCTGCTTGCAGGGGAAACATTCCTGGAGGCGGTCTTGGCTCCTTTAAATACCATAGAGATGAGCTGGGGGCGATGGTGCTGACTGTGGGAGAGGCTGGGATGCTGGCACTGCGCATCTTTGTGCTTTTCTGCGTGGGGGTCTTGCACAGTAGGCTGTTCAGTTGTGTCCTGAGAGTTAAGGCTGCCTGAATTTTTTTCAAACTATTTAGGTTTTCCTTGAATCTTGTTCAAGAAAGTGCAACTAACATTAAGAATGTTATCTCAATTTTCTGATCATACAAAGGGTGCAGAAACGATTATGTCCCTTCTCTGCTTAAGGGACCTGGTGATGGTTTTAAAATCGTTTAGAATCAAGTCCAGATTGACCACTGCATCCAAGGCTGTTCATGCCATGGCCCACCCTCCTTTTCTATTCACCCTCCCCCCCCAAAAAAAAACCTCTCACCACCCCCCATGTGGTCTTTCCTCAGCTTAACCTTGTTTCCTGGGCCAGTCTACCCTGCTCCTGGACCCCCCTACTTGCCCAGTAATATTCAGTTCAAACATCTTGGCCCTTGTGAAGACTTGGTCTCTCCATCTTCTGAGACCTCAGGGCAATACTGCATCTGTTATTTGATGTGTGTTTCTATTCGAGACCCTTGAAGCAGATTTGGGTCTTCATACCAGTATGTTCTACCACAGTGCCTGGCACGTAGTAGATGCTCAAAAAATGCTGGGTACCTGTGCTCTGAAGGCAGAGACCTCCGTCTGAATCCTACTGCTGCCTCTTCCTTCCTGTGCTCCGCCTTGAGCCTCAGTGTTCTCATCTGTAAAATGGGGGATCGGCGATGGTGCCCACCTCAAGGCGCGTGGGAGGGCTGTGGAGATGAATGATGGAATAGAGGACTCAGCAGTGTCTTGCCTCCAGCAAGTGCCCAGTAAATGGCAACAAGCACCAATATGAAACCTGAGGTCTGGAAGGAGTCTTGGTATTTGAATCAACCCCTTGCTTGGAGGGAGAACAGATTCTTAGAAGGGCTGTCCTGCTAGAACCCAGGCTTGGCGATGGCAGGGATGAGCCTTCGTTCATAAATCCCAGCCAGACCCTGCCTGTCCCTTCTCGCTGCACACACACAGGATGTCTTACTCTGATTTTTAATTAAATCACACACAATTCAGGGCATCGGGCCCCACCAACCTCATTAGAAACCACCTGGGATTGTGCGGGGACGCGAAGAGAGTAGTCGTGAGAAGCTCCACTCTCCCCAGCCTTTCGTTACAGGCGCTGAAGACATCAGGAGTTACCCCAGGGAGTTTCGTTCCACTTGGTGGAACAAAACACCCAACAGAAGGAACAGGAGTTGTGAAAGCCACCCTCAAGCCCAGAGGGTGTGGTGAGGGGAAGGGAAGATTCTTTCCTTCCCAAACTCAGGGAAGTTTATAATTGTTAGCTTAACACCTTCATCAAGATCAGGTTACAACACCTGCCCTGCAGGGACCTGGATCTTGGGGGGCCCAGCACAGCTTAGGTGGAAGGCTCTGAGCTGACCCTGGCTCCATCAGCATTCCCTGGAGAGGCAGAGTTGGGAGAAGCCAAAGCGGTTCCCTGCCTCCACTTCTGTGGGGCTGTTACCTGAGCCAGGTAGCTGTTTGTGCCAGGTGGCAGCTGCCCCTCAGGGGCAGGGGAGTGAGGCGGGCAAAACTGGTGTTAACGACTGCGGGAGGCTGTTAACGAGCAGGGGCCTGGGCCAGGCTTGGTACCCCCGATCCTTCACCCCCTTGCACGGGGGCTGCTGGTCTCAATGCAGAGAAGAGAGAATGCTTGTTCATTTCCTCCCTCAGCCCAGCCTACACTTTCCTCCAAAAGGCGGCTGGTTTGGGGTGGGCCAAAGCTATGCTGCCTGCCCCGGGGCACAGAGGTGTGAGGTTTCCCAAATCCTAAGCCTGTGGTGGGGTCACACCCCCACCTCCCCTGAGTCCAAGTGAAGACGTAATGGCTTTGCCAATACTGTCCCTTAAAGGTTGTGGTCTGTCCCCAACCCCAAAGGTCATGTGGAGGTAGGAGGCCCTGGCAGGGGGACAGGAAGGGGTGCTGTCCCTCTCCTACTCCCAGAGAGCTGGTGCTCTTCCAGAGAACCTAACTGGCTCTTCCCATGGGGGTTCCCTCCTCCCTAGGGGAGGACAAAAACCCAGAAATAGGAAGGGGGGTCGAGACAGGTTTGGCAACTTTCTGACATCACTTGGAAACACTGGTTCCATTTCAACCACCAGATTCGCATCAAGTCTGTAAGGCCACTGTCTCTGGGTCCAGAGAGACACCTTCACTTCATTCATGGGCATTCTCCCTGGGCTGGGCCGGGCCATTGCAGGGTCTCCGGAGGAGCTCACACCTCCACGTTACTCTTCTCGTCCTCCTTGGGGCGGGGCTCCTCCTGAATCTTTTTCATCTCCCAGCCCCTGACCCAGGTGTAGGCGGAGGAGCCGCCCAGCACCATCATGTTGCTCATCCACCAGAGGAAGCTCTTCGTCTCCTCGTAGTAGAGGACGGCCAGCACCGTCTGGGCACAGGCTTTGGCTGTGCCGGACACGTTGTGGGTCAGGGGACTGGTGAACTTGATCTGCAGTCCTGTTACATAGCCGATGGCGAAGCCAAACAGGCCGCCCAGCGTCATCATGCCCCAGAAGTGGGCGCTGCCCAGCTGGGGGAAGTTGTAGAGGGCTGGGAGCTCCCCCAGCAGCAGGAGCAGGGGCAGAAAGAGGACGCAGGCGTTGACGTTGTTGTAGAAGGTCAGACGCCAGATGCTGCCGTCCACCGCCGGGAGCACCTTCTTGGTGTAGATGGCATTGAGTGAGACGCAGAGGCTTGCGAGCACGCCAAAAAGGGTGCCCATCCAAGACAGGGTACCCTCTGCGCCCTCCTGGTCCACACCAAGCCAGAAGCCACCTACAGTAGGGAGAGGAGGAGAAGGGTCGGGGGGGGGGAGGAAGGACAGAGAATTTTGCCACCAAAGTTCACAGACTGTGTAACGCTGTCCCCATCATCCCATCCTCCCTGCTCTTCCTGCAAGAAACGTGTGCAAAGTCTCCACTACATGCTAAGCACCACTCAGGGCTGGGGAAGCAGCTCAGGACATGAACCCTTCCTTACGGAGCTCACATTCTGGCAGAGGAGAGAGACATTAAAATGATTAAAGAAGTAATTTTAAAGAAGTAATTTCCCAATTACTTCCTTAATTACAATTGTAATGAGGTCCATAAAACAGTACAAGGTGCTGTGAGAGCCCATAACTGGGCGACTGTGCTGGCCTGGGGCACCTGGAAAGCAACATTTGAAATGAGCTCTGAAGGATGAGCACAGATACCGCGCTCAGTGGTTAAGGTGACCTTGGGAAAGCGACTTAAGGTCTCGGAGCCTCGGCTTCCTGGTCTGTAAAATGGGAGCCTACAATGGTTGGAAGCCCTTGTGGCCTGAGGTCTTTGGGGACAGTCACTCTTTCTGAGACTCTCATGTTGTGACATCTCCTGCTCACAGAGCCTCCATGGCACCCCACTGCCCCCCAAGTCTGCAAGGAGTCTCAGCCTGGCATGCGGGGCCTCCCACGCCCTTGCCACGATCTGTGTCTCTATGTCACGATCACCCCGAGTCCCCTCTCATCTCCCTGCTTCTCACACCAGAGCTCAGTGTCCTTGATCATTTACTGCACCAGAAACACCCTCCTCCTTCCTGAGAGATTCCACTCATTCTTCAGGGTCAAAGCCAGTCTCTCCAGGGGTGAAGTCTTTCCTGATATCCCCAGCACCCAGACCTCTTCCTGGCCTCCTCCTGCTGTGCTTTCCTTCAAGACCCTTGCCTGCCCTGGGCTGCTAGACACCTGCCCGTGGGGACAGTACAGTCTCTTTAGCTAGACCCCACCTTCCCAGAAGGCAGGGGCTGAATCTTACATGTTTTATCTCCCGCCACAGCAGCCCGCGATGTGGTTTTGGTGCCAGAGAGATTTGGGCTCTGATCAGGCTCTGCTATTTAGAGGCTGGGTGGCCTGGGGACAGTTTACTTAACTTCTCTGAGCTCCCATTTCCTTCAGCTGTAGAGATCTGGGTCATGTTCTTGACCCTCCCACTCCAATCAATCTACTCTCCTCCTTGCAAACAGAATGATCTTCCTACAGTACAGATCTGCTCAGGTCCTGTCCTGGCTTAAAGCCCCTCTGTGCCTCCCCACTGCCCTCAGGAAACAGTCCAGACTCACTTAACTTGGGCAGCCTCATGGGTGCATCTTGCTCTGGCCCAGCCATGCAGAAATGCACGTTTTTTCTACTGACTAGAACATTCTCTCCTCACTCCTTCCTTATACCCATCTAGTACTTTCTCTGGAATGCCTGCTTAGATTCCTCCCTCCCCACTCCCCACCAGGGTTTCCACAGCACCTTTTGTGTCTCAATCCCAGGAGGCCTGGAGAGTCACCTGAGACCCATCTTCCCCCTCGAGGAGTAAGGAAGGAAGGGGAAACACTGCGGAGAGGAAGCCAGGTGCTGGGCCAGCACAGAGCACCAGCCTCCAGGGCGCCTGCCCCATCAGGCTGGCCAGCGAATGCACTTTCCCAGAAGCTATCTCACCATCTGCTACTTCGATTACTTTTTGGGACTTGGGCCTAGTTTCCCTAATGACTTCATTGGTCGGCATGCAAATTTGCCAACCAGGAGGTCCCTCCCACTCCACCCCTTATAGGGTCAGCAGGGCTGAAGTGGAAATCCCTGGGGCATTTGGCTAAGTGAGGCCTGGGAGCCCATACCAGCTCCCTTGGGGAGAAAGTGGAAGCAGCGAGCCCGATCTGCCAGGGGTCTTAGCAGCTCCCCCTCCACTCCAACCTCTGCCCTGCTCCCTCTCCCACCTTGGACCTAGACTGGGCAGCCGTAGGCCCTGAAGTGGCTCAGTGAGGGGAACATTTTCTAGGACAGGTGGCCTGGGATGGGCCTCTCCCCAGCAACCAGTGCAACTCAGCCTGAGACTCTGAGACACCAACTGAGAATATGTAGGTCAACCAAGATGAAATTTGCAGCACCAGGAAGAACCTGCACAGGTTCAAAGAAAGATCCCATTCCTGGATGACTGAGCCCCAGGAGGGCTCTGAGGGGGTGGGAAGCTGGGGGTGCTCTTACCTAATGGGCTGCAATAAAACATTTCATGGCGATGGAAATGTTCTGTCATTTGTGCTGTCCAATACAGTAGCCACTGGCTACACGTGGCGACTAAGCACTTGAAATGTGGCTACAGAATGTGGTAACAACACCTGCAACTGAATAACTGAATTTAAAAAATTTCACTGAAGTTGAATTGGAATAGACACATGTGGTCAGTGGCTGCTGAACCGGATAGTGCAGTTCTAACCTCCAGGGGACAAGAACAGAGCAGAGTGGTTAGAAACACAGGCCTGGGGGTCCGGCCAATCTGAGTTTGCATCCCAGCATGGCTACTTCCTAGCTGTGGGGCTCTGGGTAAGTGACTTAACCTCTCTGAGTGTCAGTTTCCCTGTTTGTGTAGAGTTGATCGTGGTGACGCTACCACCCAGGGGGTATCTGGGGAACACAGGAGATGCTGTATGCAAATGACTAGCACAATGTCCCCATCAATAATTGTTATTTTCTGAGGGTCAAGTCTGGGAAGACGGCTAAGTTATCTCAAAGCATATCTCTTGCCACTGACTCAGGCATTATTGTAAGCCTGCAAGGTCAGACGGTGATGGTATATTTATTACAAGATGCCATGTCCTCTAGAAAGAGCACTGGATGGGGAGTCAGGACACTTGAAGTCTTGAGAAGCAAGACAGTATAGTGGTCAAGTGTAAGGAGCCAGATTGCTTGAGATCAGATCCCACCTCTGCCACTTAGCTGAGTGATCTTTGACAAATTACTTAACCTCTCTGTGCCTTGGTTTGCCCTCTGTGAAATGTAGATTAGAATCCCATCTTGTTTGAAGGGCCCTGATTGGGCCCCTAACTTGCTAGGTGACCTCCAGAAAGTTACTTGCTCTCTCTGGACCCCAGACTCTTCCTCATGTGACTGTCACGACAAGGGAGGTGGGACAGATAAAGTCAAAGGTGGTTGACAGGGTTATTCTTTAGGGTTTTGGCCCCCATCTTCCCCCACCGCCCATAGCCATTCCCCGTGGCCCTGGCTGGCCACTCACCAATGATGATGGTGCAGGTGAGCAGGGCATAGAAGGAGGTGGTTTGCTTGAGCAGCAGGTAGGAGAGCAGCACATTGAAGACGGTGGTGAGTGAGCGACCCACGTTGTAGAAGGCCACACCCACATACTTGAGGCAGAGGTTATTGAAGGTGATCATGCCGATGAAGACCACCGACAGGGGCAGGATGCTTCGGGCCACCCTGAGGTCCAGGCGCAGGGTGGGGAAGTCCATGGTGCCAGGGCAGCAGGTGGCCAGTGAGCTGAGGCCCTTGCACAGCAGCGCGGTCACCAGGCACTGGTAGAAGGTGACGAAGATGGGGGTGTCCAGCTGTAGGGAGGGGCTATCCAGTAGGTACTTGTTAAGGAACACCATGGAGATGGACGTGACCCAGTAGAGAGAGACTACCAGAGCGATCTGCAGTGCCCGCAGCACAAAGGGCTTCTCGTGGCTGGCCTCTGCCTCTCCGGAGGGGTCGGAAGTCCCCATCAGTGCCATGTGCAGGATCTTTGACCGCTTCAGAGAGGCCCTGTTCATGGTAGCAGAGGAGCTCGGTCACCCTACAGCCAGACTGATTTCCTGGAGTACGGAGCAGTGAGCTCACTTCTGCTTTCTGCAAGCTGAAGTCCTCAACTGTCACATGGTGGGTGGCCTGGAGGCCTCCCACCCTTCTCCTGGATGGAGAGGTTCTGCTCTGGGGTGAGTCCCACAACCTGCTGCCACCCTGAGGGGGTTCATGAGACAAGACACAGGGAAGAGGTGAGGGACGGGCTAAGGTTGGACAGAGATGACAGGTCAGGGGAGAAGGGGCTGGGACCTAGCAAGGAGGATTCGCAGGAAGGGGGGTGGCGGGGGAGAGATATGGAAGGAAAAGGGGGAGAAATGCAGGGCGGAGGTGTTAGAAAAGGGCGGGGGACAGCGTGGTGAAGAGGTGCTGAGAGAGACAGGCATGGGCTGCTATGGGAGAGAAAGGTTTGCAGGGTGAGAGGGGGAGGCATGCAAGGAGCTGAAAGGAGAGCGTGCGGGGGGGTTTGGAAAGAGGGTGCAGGCGAGGTCAGAGGCGCTCACGGCCCAGGTGCCGGTACAAGCCCAAGGCGCGCAGTCTTCCCAGGTGCCGGCCCTCGCTCCGCCCAGCAACCTCCGGACTTCCGAGGCCGCTCCCGCCGGCGAGGCGGGCCCAGGATTCATTTCCTGACACGCCCCCAACCGCCTCCTTAAAGAGCCCGCAAGCCCAGCGTCTCCCTTAAAGCCACAGCCTCAGAGAAATGGCCTTCGGAGTCAGGCTCGCGTCGGGTCTCTGGCAGCCCTTGTGCGCTCCCTGCCCGCAGATGGTGGTGCTGGTGTTAGATATCGGTAGCCGCGGGAGGTGCCTGTGGGTGCTAGAGCCTCGGCCCACTTCCTCCCCCCAGTGCCCCTCCTCCGACCCTGCTCCACATCCTCTAGAGGCTTAACGCCCCTCGACTCGGCTCATCTGCAGGTTCACGTTGCCCCTCATCCCCGGGCAGGACTGCGTCCCCAGAGCCTTAGGACCACCCCGCGTTCCCCGGCGTCTAGAGAACCCCCGCCCCCAACCTACCCCGCGTCCCTCTACCTAGTCCCGCTCACACTTCCAAAACCTTGTTGCAGTCTCCTCCTTCCCCCTACTTTCACCGCCCCCATCCCTCTCCCGAGCCGGAGACTCCCAACAGCGCCCCCACCCCACCCCACCCTACCCCCGATTCGAGACCCTTCCGGCGGCCGGATCCGAGCCTCAAGTCAGCACCCCATCCCCAAACACCTTCTTCAGGCCGGGCTCAGCCGCAAGCTCCGACCCCGGGGCTGGCGTTCCCTGGCCGCGAAGGCGACCCCGCTCTTACCCCCTCCTCTGCACCGGCTGCCGGCCCGCGCCACATTGAGCCGCACCTGCAGCGCCGCGCCCAGGGCCGCGCCCGCGGGAGACTACTTCCTGATCCCAGCTCCGGGCGTGAGCGCCGCGCCAGCCTCGCCGGCTTGCTCTCCACGTGGACCCGGGGTGGCGGCGGGGCGACCCGGGCCGCAGCCTGACCTTGGCCCCGGGTTATCCCACCGGTCGTGGGAGCAGGCCCCCTTCTCTTTACAAGGCCACCCCAGACCCGGGTATACCGCCCAGGATCCCCGGCTCCAGTTACCGCGGCTTGCACGTCCCAGTACCCGACTGCATTCGTGGTCCGCTGCCGCGCAACCGGTCTGTGCTTCCAGAAGTGTGTTCGGGGAACAGCCGGGATTCTTCCTGCCAGCAGTTAGTGGAGGGTCCCCCTCCCCCTCCCAGGGACGGGGCCTGGGAAATGGTCACCAGCCTGGGCCGTCACTCACCAGACAGCCGGGAGGACCGACTTCTTCCTGGTACCCGCTCTAGCACCAACGTTGGGTAGCTCAGTTCTCTGGCGTTATCGTCATTAAAACTAGGGGTCTGGACCATACCAGTGGGCCTCAACCTCCTTGCTCAAAACCCTAGCTGATACGGTTGAAAGTGGAGACGACTATTTGTGTGTAGGATGTCAAATACCGTTTAATTAGTACCATTTGATTTATGGGTGAGATTTGCTTCGAAATATTAAGAATACTCACCCCCACCCCCCAAAATATCCCCAAAGGTTGATAGATAAAACAAGATAGGCAGTTGTTAAAGTTAGGCATGGGAACATGGAGGGTATAGGAGTCTCCTTACTTCTGTGTACATTTGAAAATTTCCATAAGAAAAAGGTAAAGCTTATGGAGTACATTTAAAGTCTCACTTGCTAACTGCATAAACCCTCGCCCCAGTTTAACACAGCCCTTGGTGGGCTATGGGAACTGGAAGGGTTACAGGGAAATGAGCACCAACCAACAGCCCCAGGGCAGGTACAGCCTCCGGAGGGTGAGCTCTGCCCCAGGCCTGTCCTCTTCCAACCGCTCTGGCTCTTGCTCTGTAATACCTGCACTGCCCCTTCCTCTAGAAATGGGACTTCCTGCTTCCTAGTTATGGGCTGGTCTCCAGGTGGAGGATGCCATCTGATCACCTTGTCACCTTTGAATCAAATTACCCTTTGGGGGAAGGAAAGACTTAAAGGGACTGAGCTGGTCCTCTGACCCCTACTTGGAGAGTCTCATTCCAGGGTCAAACTTTAAAGGTTGTGGGTTTCAGTTTATTAAGAGCAGCCCCTAGGTGCTCTTCTCTCTTAGGCCTGATATTTCACTGTTACAAACACTTTAATAGCAAACAGGGCAAACTTGTCTCTGAGAGGCCCTGGTTTCCTGGAAGGGCCCTTCTCCTTAACACGTTAACAGGACTTAATTTATCTGATGAATGTGCTGTCACCCGGATCCCCTCGGGCAGAGATATATACTGTATATAGGCCAGATGCATTTCACCAAGAGAGACCCAGGGACAGTCCACACTGGATGTTTGGGGCACAGTCTGGGCTCCCCATGTGCCAGGAGACTAAGGTGCATCCCTGTGTCCAATCCCTCCCCTTGTGTTGTACCTGAAATTCCACCATTAGCTTCACTCCCTTGGATTAAGGTTGTAATAGGCCACTACAGTAAATCTCATAGATCCCAATCCTTTTGTCTCTTTATATGAAGGAAAGGGGAAGTGGGGATGTTTCTTAGAGGTCTAAGGCCTCAGGAATTGTGCACTTTGCACGACCTGCTTTTGAATTTTTCTTAAGGAATGTAAATTGTTTAAACCATTCATAAAGGGTGATGTTTTAGGTCTTGTCAAGAGTAATTACCCAGGGTGTGAACTTGGTATGTGGCAGAACATAAGGTCATTAGTGTGGCAGTTGGGCCCTTTTTGGGTGTGGTCCTATTTTCTTGCCATGGCTGGGAGCCACTGATGACGTCAGAAGAAGACGATGTCTACCTGACAGGGTGAACAGAACTAACCTCCCAAGTGTGCGGGACAGTGGATCGGTAGCAGAAGGGCCTGAGAGCTCCTGGGAACACGCAGGTATTGACTCTCTCACCCCTGAGTTCAGCAAGGACTCCTGAGCCTACTCCATCTAGTGGACATCACTGTTTTCTACCAAAATTCATCCTCCCATTTGTCCAAGATAATTGAATGGTTGCCCAGCCAGAGAGCACAGTTCCTAGCCTCCCTTGTGGGTAGGTGAACCACATGACTCCATGGCTGGGGAACGGAGGTGATGTGTTGTACTTTCCAGGTCTAGGCCTTAAACGTTAGGTGGGCGCTCTTCCGTGTTCTCTCCTCCTCTCCCTATAACCTGCAACCCAAATGTGCCTATAACACAGCTGTTACCATGGAGACGAGGTCAATTTTTAGGGGCTGTGGGAGCAAGATGATGGAAAGAGCCAGGGTCTCTGTGTGGAGTAGAGCCACCCGCCAACCTGCCCTGCCTACCTTGAGAACAGTCGTTCTATGAGAGGGGAATCAACTTGCGTGCTATATACACCTCTGCAGTTATGAAGTGGTCTCTTTGTTACAGCAGTTAGGCCTTTACCCACAATACCCATCGTAGTCTATATTCCCTTCTCCTAGAACATATATGTATTCTCTAGGCAAAATTAAGAAGGCATGACGTTGTTAGTCTGATCCCTCTCTCTCTTGCTTTTTCTCTCCCTCAGTTTTTTATCTATCTATCTAACCATTCATTCATTCATCCTGTTCCTATCCAGGACCTGGCACTATTCCTGCCACAAAAGCTGCTCAGTACCTCTTTGTGGAATGAATGAAAGTCACACCACAACTAGGAGTACCTGAAAATCAAGGCTGATTTGAGACCTTTATTGGCCCTATACCCTGAAAAGCTTATAAGTCTCCTCATTTGCCCTACATGTGATTCAAAATAAAAATTAATACTAAACTGTAAAATAAGTGTAAGGAGAGGAAAAAAATGTTCTGTTTTTCTCATGGTGATTGGAATATTCTTTGGAAAATAGTATATTCTTTCCAGGAAAAAAAAAATTATGCCTTTCCTTTGCTGGTACTTGTGGCAGACAGTAAGAATTGCCTACCCCAGGAGTTGGCAAACATTTTCTGTAAAGGACCAGAGAATAAATATTTTAGACTCTGTGGGCCATATGGTCTTCGTCACAACTGCTCAACTCTGCTGTTGTAGTGTTGTAACAAATGGGCGCTGCTGTGTTTCAATAAAACTTTATAGGGACTTCCCTGGTGGCACAGTGGTTAAGAATCCTCCTGCCAATGCAGGGGACATGGGTTCGAGCCCTGGTCCAGGAAGATCCCACATGCTGTGTAGCAACTAAGCCCGCACGCCACAACTACTGAGCCCATGTGCCATAACTACTAAAGCCCGCGCCTAGAGCCCGTACTCCACAACAAGAGAAGCCACCGCGATGAGAAGCCTGCGCACCACAACGAAGAGTAGCCCCCACTCGTCGCAACTAGAAAAAGACCACGTGCCGCAATGAAGACACATGCAGCCAAAAATAAATAAATAAACTTTATAAAGATAGGCCATGGGCTGGATTTGGTTTGCTGGTGTAGTTTGCTGACCCCTGGTTCACCCTCTATTAACTTAACCTTCTTTCTTACTAACACTACCCATATATTGTTTGTATGTCAATGTGTCCACCTAAAAATACTTATTCCCCAGACCTCCTTACAGCTAGATGTGGCCATGTGACATACTTTTGGCTAATGAGTTACAAGCTGAGACTTTCTGGGGAGGCCTTTGCTTTCTTGATATAGGTACAGCCTTTGTTGCTTCTTGTTCTTACATGTTCTGTCTGTAATGCAGACTTGAGGTCTGGAAGGGCAGCAGCCATCTTGTAACCATGAGACAAAAGATAGGAGGAAAGCAAAGGATGGCAGAGCAGAAGCAGGGAGAGGGCTTGCCTGAGTCCCTTGGATGAGCTGCCATCCAGCTCTGGGCTGCCTACTCCTTATTGCAGGAGATGAATAAGACCCTGTCAGTGTACCATTAGAGCACGGTCCACTATACTGTGTAATTAATTGTTGCTGGAACTCACGTCTAAGGTTCCAGGAAGGCCCGGGATTGGGTGGTACTGGGTCTGAGGCAGCAAGGGAGGGGATACAGTTATCTGGGATTGAATGCAAGCTGCAGAGCTGGAGGCGGAGTGGAGCATTCCAAAGGCAGGGCTCGGGGTGGCAGAGCCCACGTCAGCATGGGCAAATTCCAAAGCATGAGATGCATGGCCAGGGACTGTTCACAAAGGAGTCCCAACATGGGGGAGGGGGTTCTGCATGAAAGAACGGGAAAACTGCAGAGGATTAGCAAAGAGCTGGCTCTCTTTAACAATAACGTCTACCGGGGACATCACCTCTATGCCCGGTGCTGGCTTCCGGGAAGCACCTAGCTTGGGATGGTGCGGGCCTTTTTGGTTTTTCTGAGGTCTAGGATAGCCAAAAGCATTACTCCCCAAAGTTCCTGTAACATGCACCTGGATAATCTCCAAGTGGGAGTGATGTTTTCCCCAGCTTAGCAGCTAACCCTTGGGGAGTGAGTGACAGAGCCAGTCCCTCCTGGGGGAGGGTGTTTTACTAACACTTAACACTTATTGGAGGTGGCTCCACGCCAGGGTTTTCCGTATACAGCACGCAGTCCTCGCAACAACGCTGTGAGGGATAGTCTCTTGTTCTAATCTCTAATTTACAGATGAGGAAAGTGAGACCCCAGACATATTGGGTCACTAGCCCAAGGCCACCCAGTGAGGAGGTGAGAGCCAGATTTGAACCCAGACCAGTTTGTCCGCTGAGCTGAAGTTTGTCCTGTTCCATGAGTTCATCTCCTCCCGAGCCCGGTTTCCTGACTGGTCTCCTAGGACACTGGTCCTATGGAGTGACCCTGGCATTGCTGCCCTCTGTCCCGTGGTTTGTTGGAGGGCAGATATGTGCCTCGGGCTGCATTGTCCCAATCCCCAGGGAACTCTCCACGCTGTCACTCGAGAGCCCTCTGGTTGATCCACTATCTGATCTTTTTCTCTAACTTTTTCACCTATTAGTTTCATCTCCCACGTGAACTGTAAACTCCTGGTGGCAGAGAGGGTGTAGCTAACAGTTATATGGTAGCTAATCATTATCAGGCACTGCTCTGTGCCATGCCTTGGCCTCAATACCGCATGGTCTCATTCCTCTAAACTCATAATAACTCTTTGAGATGCTATCTTATTATCCCGTTTTATGGAAGAGGAAACCGAGGTCCAGAGAGATAAAGTAAGTCGCCTAAGGTCATAGAGGCTTGTAAGTGGCTGAGCTGGGACTTGAACCCAGGTCGACTGACTTACTCACTTAACTATTAACTTTATTCTGCCTCTCTGTTTGTGTACAGCACTTTGCAGTTTACAAAGCATTTTCAAACACATTTAAAAAAAAGTTTTCAGAACACCAGGGCTTAACAGTATGTTAGAGATTGTCTATTCTAAACCGCTCACGTTAAAGAAAAGAAAACAGGTCCAGAGAAGGGCAGTTTATGAAAAGGTGAGACAGGACTGGAACTCCGCTCTCCTAGATGCTGACAGCCCTGCACATGCCAAGCTCCTTCCCTGAACTGGAGCTCCGTGAGCACAGGGGCTATGCCATTGGCATATTTAGCTCTTCAGCACCTAACACAGAGCCTCACACACAGTAGGTGCTCAGGGAGTGTGTGTTAAATTAATGTGAGTCTAAGATGATCAACATTGCTAATTATTGGGGAAATGCAAATCAAAACCATGATGATATGTCACCTCACACCTGTCCGAATGACTATCACCAAAAAGAACACAAATGACAAGCATTGGTGAGGATGTGGAGAAAAGGGAACCACTGGACACTTTGGTGGGAATGGAAGTTGGTGCAGCCACTGTGGAAAACAGTACAAAGATTTCTCAAAAAAACTAAAAATAGAACTACTGTATGAGCCAGGAATTCCATTCCTCAGTATACCTCTGAAAAAAACAAATACACTAATTTGAAAAGATCCATGAACCCACAATGTTCGTAATAGCTGTATTTACAATAGCTAAGACATGGAAGCAACCTAAGTGTCCATCAAAAGATGAATGGATAAAGAAGAGGATGTATATATATACAATGGAATACTACTCAGCCATAAAAAAGAATGAAATTTTGCCATTTGCAGCAACATGGATGGACTTGGAGGGTATTATGTTAAGTGAATAAGTCAGACAGAGTAAGACAAATACTGTATGATATCACTTATATATGGACTCTAAAAATACAACAAACTAGTGAATATAACAAAAAAGAAGCAGACTCACAGATATAGAGAACGAACTAGTCGGGGGAGGTAATATAGAGGTGGAAGAGTGGGAGGTACAAACTATTGCATGTAAGATGGGCTACAAGTGCTTCCCTGGTGGTGCAGTGGTTAAGAATCCACCTGCCAATGCAGGCGACACGGGTTCGAGCCCTGGTCCAGGAAGATCCCACATGCTGTGTAGCAGCTAAGCCCACACGCCACAACTACTGAGCCCATGTGCCACAACTACTGAAGCCCGCGCCTAGAGCCCGTGCTCCACAAGAGAAGCCACTGCAATGAGAAGCCTGTGTACTGCAACAAAGAGTAGCCCCCGCGCTCCGCAACCAGAGAAAAGCCCGTGTGCAGCAAGGAAAACCCAACGCAGCCAAAAATAAAATAAAATAAATAAATTTATATATATAAAAAAAGATAGGCTACAAGGATGTATTGTACATGGGAAGTATAGCCAATATTTTGTAATAACTGTAAATGGAGTGTAACCTTTAAAAATTGTATAAAAAAATAAATGAACACGAAAAGCAGCTATACTTCAATAAAAATTAATTAAAAAAATAAAATAGGTAGAGAGAAAAAAAATGAACATGAGTCTGGTGTGTGTGTTATTATTAGACACACCATTTCAACCCAGTTATCCCTCAAGGCATGTAGCATGATGCTTGGCATGTAGTAAGTGTACTCGGTTGAATAGCGTTCAACCCTCAAACTCATCCCCAGAACCTCAGAATGTGAACTTATTTGGAAATAGGGTTTTTGCAGATGTATTTCGTTAAGTTAAAATGAGTTCATACTGGATTAAGTTGGACTCTAAATCCTATGACTGGTGTCCTTATAAGGAGGGAGATTTGGAGACAGAGGTGACACACAAGGAAGAAGGCCATGTGAAGACGGAGGTAGAGGTTGGAGAGGTTGGAGTCATGCAGCTACCAGTCAAGAAACTCCAAGAGTTGCTGGAAAGCACCAGAAGCTAGGAGAGAAGCATGGAACAGATGGTCCTTCAGAGCTTCCAGGAGGAACCAACCTTTGACACCTTGATGGTGGACTTCTGGCTTCCTGAACTGTGAGAGAATAAATCTGCATTGTTTTGAGTTTGTGATAATTTGTTATGACAGCTCTAGGAAATTAATATGGTAGGTTTGTGAGAAACAAAACCAAAAACTCTTGCTTGACTGAGAAATCTCATGATAGCAACAGCTTTTTCGCAGTCGTGGCTGGGGGTGATGGAAGAGAGGGTACCAGCAGCTAATTGAATCCTTAACGCCCTCAGTGGATGGTACTGATCTTCCTGGAGAGACATCAAGGCATAGTGGAAAGCTCCCTAGACTTCTAGTTTTTGGCCTGGTGACTACAATCTTTAGACTTTGGATAATTCTCTCCACCTCTCTGGACCTCAGTTTTCCCATCAGTAAAATGGGAGGAGAGTCAGGCTTGCTGGTCTTTAAGATAAAAGACTCTGATCCTTGTCCCAGATGGTACATGGAGGGGCAGGGGAGAGCCTGTTGAAGCAAAATGGAATGTATCGGCTGATGTCACTGAAAAGTCCGGGGGGAGTGGCTGGCTTGAGGTGCAGCTTGACCCAGCAGCTCAAACAAGGACATTAAACAGATCCTGTCTGGGCTCTTCTCCAAGTGTTGGCTTTGTTCTCAGGCTCCATGCGATGGCAAAAGTCTTCAAGCATTCCAGACTTTATACCATTTAGGTTTTTTTCTTTAAATAGACTATTTTTTAGAGCAGTTTTAGGTTCCCAGCAAAATTGAGCAGAAAGTACAGAGATTTCCTATAAACCCCCTGCCCCACACATGCACAGCTCCCCCATTATCAACATCCCCCACCAGAGCGGTACCTTTGTTAGAATCCATGAACCTACACTGATCCATCATTATCACCCAAAGTCTGTAGTTTACATTAGGGTTCACTCTTGATGCTCTACGTTCTGTGAGTTTGAACAAATATACAATGACATATCTACTATTATAGTATCATACAGAGTCATGTCACTGCCCTAAAACATTGCTCAAGTTTCTGTCCGGTGGGGGAAAAAAATCAGTTTCTCAAAAGCCTTGATGTTTATTCTAATTGATCCAGCCCAGGTCACATGACCACCCTTGACCAATCATTGTAGCCAGGTGGATAAATCTAGCCTCCTGGCTTAAGCCCTGCATAGCAAGCTCCACCCTTGGACCCAGACAAGGTGGTCTGAGAGTAGGTAAGCTTTGGCTCTGGAAATAAAATTTGGGAGGTGTTGCCTGATGAAGAGGGATGGATGCTGAAATGGCAAACTACCGAGGTCCGCTGTGAGGGGCCTGTTTTGGATGGGGGAGAGGGTATCTGGAAGGTCGCAGGGACCTCTTCCCTCCTCCTTTGCTCCTGTGGTTTCACCTTGTTCAGTGCTCTCCCACGTTCGCCCCTAAACCTGGCTAACTTCTTGTTCTCAGGACTCAGCGCAGACATCGCTTCCTTAGGGAGACTCTCCAATTAGATGAGATCTCCCTGATGTGCACTCTGGCTGCTTTCCTTTGTTGACGAGGTGTGAAGAGAGTACACACAGGAGGCATCTATTCCTTTTTGGGTAAGAACGTCTTCATCTCCTTTTGGGAGAGCCCCTTCCATGGCTCTTGCAGTCTTTGGGGGCCATCAATGCACCGCTTGCTTTTCTCCAGCCAAAGTGTTACCGAAAGTGGTGGTCTGGCTGCTTGATGCTCTAAAGCTAGTAAAGAGGCAAGGTTGGTGGAATGAAAAGTTCGCTTTATTTCCGAGGCCGGCATCCTGGGGGGCAGGGCAGACTCTAGTCCAAAGGCTGACTCCCCCCGACCCATGACAGAGGGCAAGAGCTTTTATAGACGGAGGGAGGAGGCTACATGCAGAAACAGCACAGTCAGCTCTGACAGTCATCTAGAAATTGGTCATGCAGTGGTCTGATCAGTGTCATCTTGATTGTTTTAAGTACAGTTAGTCTATAGTTCCAGGGTTGGTTTGTTCTCATTTCTTTGAGGCCAGTTCTTGGAATTGTGGCAGCTTATGTCATGGCTACAGTCTGGTCATCACGTAGTTAACTTCTTCCACCTGGTGGGGGGTCTCAGTATCTATAAGACGGCTCACAGGATGTGGCTCAGAATATTAACTATAGCCCTTGAAGAGAAATGAAGGTCCTTGATTTTGCTTAATGACTAAACAATTATTACTTGGTCTCATTTGACTGTTTTCCTTTGTTTCTACATTTTCTCACTTTGCTGATTAAACTCATTCTTTGGCTAAAGTTTTCCACAGACAAAAGTCAGGCTGAGGACATGGGAGGCAAGGACCATAGGGTCCTGCTCTGTTTCAAAAGGGATGGGTGTGACCCAGGCCAGACTAATGAGCCCATTGCTTACTTATCCCTTCTCTGAGATGGACAGAAATAACAATAAAACCTAAAATTGGTTACAGCAGATTCATGGTGGCAGCAATGCCCAGAAAACCCATTTACCACTTCCTGCCACTGACACCCTCAGAGCTGCCCTGCTCGCTGTCCTTCCCAGCTTTTTTCTTCAGCTTTTTCCTCGGTTCTGCAAGCAATGCTGAACTCTTCCAATGACCTCCTTTTTGCATAGGGCGGCTGGAGCCTGTATCTACTGCTTACAATCAGAGAACCCTAGATGCTACTGTGGGCATTTCCTTCTGTCCAAGAGGAGGGGTCAGGGCAGGAACCGGCCAGCTCCAGCGAATGAGTCTGGCCATCATAACCCCACTTCTCCCGAAGTGCTGGGGTTCCAAGAACAGGGTGGGAGAAAGGAAAGGGCAGGGCAGCAGGAAGTGTAGACCAGGAAGTGTCAATACTGGTGTGTTTGCAGAACACACTATTTAGTGTGATCAGTGTGTGGCATGTAATTGGGAGAGCTGAGCACAGAGAAAGTATCAATAGAATTCCTGCACATAATGGTCAGCTTCTTTAAAGTTAGGTTTATTGAGGTATACGTTATATACAGAAAAATTTATATTTTAAGTGTACATTTTGGTGAATTTTGACAAATGTGTACACTTGGGTAACCACCACAATAATCAAGATAGAGAAGAGTTCTATCACCCCCAAAAGTTCTTTCTGGTCACTCGTGAACTGATTTCTGTCCCTATAGTTTTGGTTTTTCCAGGATGTCATATGAATGGAATCATAGTATATAGCCTTTTGTGTCTGACATCTTTCACTTAGCATATGCTTTTAGGATTCCCCCGTGTTGCATGTACCTTAATTTGTTTATCTAGTCACCAGTTGATGGTTGTTTCCAGTTTTGGGGGCGGTATGAATAAAGCTGCTATAAACTTTTGTGTACAGGTCTTTGTTGGAGGTCTGTCTTCATCTCTCTGGGGGAGATACCTAGGAGTGGGACAGTTTGGTCTCTATGGCAAGTATATTTAACTTCTTAAGAGACTGACAATCTGTTTTCTAAAATGGTTGTACCCACCAGAAATGTATGAGAGTCCCAGTTGTTTTGCATTCTTCTCAGTACTTGGTGTTGCCAGCTTAAAAATGTCATCCATCCTAATAAACGTGTAGCGATCGCTTATTGTGGTTTTAATTTGCATTCCTCTAGTGGCTACTGATGTTGTCTTTTTATGTACCTATGCGCTATTCATATTTCTTTTTTGGTGTCTGTTCTCATGTTTTGCCCATTTCTGAATTGGTTTGTTTGCTTTTCATTATTGAGTTGTGAGAGTTCTTTGTACATCTAGATAAAATCCTTTATCAGATATATGCATAAAAATATTTTTTCCCAGTCTTTAGCTTGTCTTTATATTCTCTCTCTCTCTCTTTTTTTTAAATTTTATTTATTTATTTAAGTTTTGGCTGTGTTCGGTCTCCGTTTCTGTGCGTGGGCTTTCTCTAGTTGCAGAGAGCGGGGGCCACTCTTCATCGCGGTGGGCGGGCCTCTCAGTGTCGCGGCCTCTCTTGTTGCGGAGCACAAGCTCCAGACGCGCAGGCTCAGTAGTTGTGGCTCACGGGCCTAGTTGCTCCGCGGCATGTGGGACCTTCCCAGACCGGGGCTCGAACCCGTGTCCCCGGCATTGGCAGGCAGACTCTCAACCACTGCGCCAACAGGGAAGCCCCTGGCAATTTCTTATAATAGTTAAATATACATATCCCACATGACCCAGAGGTCTCACTGTTAAGTATTTACCGAAAGAAATGAAAAATTATATTCAGACTAAGACCTATGTAAAAATCTGGAGACAGGGCTTCCCTTGTGGCGCAGTGGTTGAGAGTCCGCCTGCCGATGCAGGGGACACGGGTTCGTGCCCCGGTCCGGGAAGATCCCACATGCCGTGGGGCAACTAGGCCCGTGATCCATGGCCGCTGAGCCTGCGTGTCCGGAACCTGTGCTCCGCAACGGGAGAGGCCACAACAGTGAGAGGCCCGCGTACCGCAAAAAAAAAAAAAAAAAAAACAATCTGGAGACAATCCAAATTTGTTTACAATAGCAAAAAATTGGAGACAAACCAAATGTTCGTTAAGAGATGAATGGATAAATGCAGTGTGGTATTTTCATACAATGGAATACTACTGAAAATGAAATAACTGCTTGGGTTAAGCAAAAAAATGGATGACTCTCAAAAACATTTTACTGAGTGAAAGAAGATAGACACAAAAGGGTATGTACTGTACAAGTTCATTTATATGAAATTCTAGAACAGACAAACATAAACTGATTATAGAGAGCAGATCGTTGCTTGACTGGGGGTGGATGGCTTGATTACAAAGAGGCACAAAAGAACTTTCTGGGGTGATGGAAATGTTCAGTCTCTTATCAATGTCAATATCAATCAATATCTTGATTGTATGGTTGTTATCCAGGTATACATACTTGTCAGAACTTAAACTCTACACTTAAAAATCTGTGCATTTTATTGTGTGCAAATACTTCAATAATGCTGACACAAAAAAAGTTGGTTGAAATGGTATTTCTGGCCCCTGTTTTTCCAAGTACTATTAATTTTTATGTACCATGGGAGTGTCCTTGAAACGTTAAAAAGTATATTTTAGCTTTTACTGTTATCTCTTTACTCTTCATCCTCACCTCCAGTCTTTTGGGCTTTTAATTTCTAAATAATTCTTCAGCAATTATGCATGTGTCTGACAAAGTTATAATACATTTCAAAGGTTTTCTACCAGGTTCCAAGTGAATCAGTTGAAAGGAATTTGGCTGGAAATGAATGTTTACAGCCATTAGTTCATGTCTTGATAAGGTTGATACACCCTGGGGTGATTTTGCAATTTTCATACGCGTTTTGAAAGCAATTTTGTCTGCTTTCTAGGTTGTTTCATTTTAAAAATTCATTTCCAGTCATCCATGTCCACTTACCCATTTAGCTATGTTTTCACAAACTCCACAGAATATTTCTACTCTCTTAGAGAGGAAGACAAAATTGACAGTTCACAGAAACATTGCCAAACAACAGAGTAGGCAATAATGGACTAAAAATAGATCAGGACGTTAAATTAAAAAACAAAAATCTAAAGTCTGAGAGAGGACTATAAAAATGCAAATCTATTGTGACACAAATGCATAGAAAATGATTTACTTACAAAGTTCCCAAATTCTGTCACTAGCTTGTTATGTGACCTTGGGCACGTTTAACCTCTGTCGGGCTTATTTCCTGGCCTGAAAAGTGGGGGCTAATAGTAGAACCTACCTCATGGATTATCATGAGGATTAAATGAGAAAATTCATATGAAAGTGTAGAGCCCAGTGTCAGGTGTATAATAGGCATTTAATAAATATTTGCAGTTATTATTATTATTACCTCCATGGTGTATAAATATATTGGAAGAAAAAGAAAGTGAGTGGACATATTGTTAACCTTTCTGATCGTTTCTCCTGGGGTCATACCGAAGGTGTGACTGCCTGGCTGGGGGCTTAGGAGGTGATTCTGTTGCTGGGCTGGTGTAAGGAAAAGGAGGTATAGTTGCAAGGCTGAGGATGCTCAGAGGCTTAATGTTAAGAGAGCTTTAGATCTTACATCCCCAAGTTCTGAATTCATCCATTTAGCCACTCAACAAATGTACTGATTCCTCAGTGTCCCACGAATATAGGTCAAGGATCTTGCTCACAGGCTAGTGGGGAGATGACACCAGGGTAGAAATAGAGCCTAAATGGCCTCTAAGCTCACCTTACCCCTCCGGTGGAAGAGGAGGCTCAGAGGCTGAAAGTGGCTTGAAAAACACTTGAGCAAAGCCAGACTGGGAGCTGCCCCTGGTCCCCAGCCTGAGCAATTCTCCCTGGCACCTGTGATCATAGTAGCCCAGGATAGAAAATGCTTGGGGTGACCCTAATAGGGGAACAGTTGCTTTCCCCTGGGAAGTAGTGACATTTAAGTCTGGCAGTGACAGATGGGGAGCATTTGGACACATCTGGAGGAAGGGCTCTCCATGTGGCAAGATGCAGAGGCAGGAGAACAAGAGATGTATCTGAGAAACATCTAATATTCTTCCTTTATCATGGAAGGGCTTCCTGGAGGAGGAGGAATTTCAGGGCTGACACCAGGATCTATCTGGGTTCAATGAAACCACACCTTGCGGTTCTTAACTTTTACTGGGGCAGCATGAATTTCTCCTCCCCTGCTACCTCTACTCTCCCCACGCACAGTTATTGGAACTTGGTGCTTCTCAGGACTCAAGTAACTGAAGAGAGTCCTTAGAGAGGTAACATGATGTGGGAAGGACACGGATACTGTAGCAGAATTGAATATGAAAATTACGCAAGTGGGTGAATTTCCCCTAGGATAAAATTCTGAATGATGTCTAGACATTTTGCCCTGAAGCCAGGCCACCCTGGGGCCTTTCCTTTACCCTCCTGATCCAAAGTCCCCACTTCCCCGTTCCTCTCCCCCTTCCAATTTGAGTCAGAGCTGGAACAGACTGGCTCTCCAGGAGGGAGGCTGGGCACAAGGGGAGGAGGTCTTGGGTAGGGGGAGGGAGGGGAAAAGTAAGAGATTAGAAGGCTGAGGAGCTGAGAAAGGAGGGAAGAGAGAGCTAGGAAGAGTCCAGGGCAGTTCATTTCTTGGTGGCATGGTTGGCCCTGTGTGGACACTTGGAACGCACTGGATAAGCCACAGTCAGGGACCATGTTACCGTCCTGGCGCCTGCCCCGGAACACCTATCCTTTCCCTGTCCAATCAGCATCCAGGTGCTGGAGATAGAGAGGAAAGACTGGGTGCCCCTGGCCTTCAGGAGCCTCCTTGTCTGGTGGGAGACAAGAATGTGAAGAGATGATTAAAACAGCAGGAGAGGGGCGAGAATGGGCGGGGCATGCCCTCCAGCTTTTAACCTATGGCTAGCCGTGCTGGGGCTAGGCCATCCCATTCTCTCCTGAAAACTCTGCCCCTTCCTTCTCCTCTTGTCCTGTGGGGTCCCTCCTCTGGTGCCTGGAGCAACAGTAGCCTCAGTGCCCCCCGGGGAGAGGCACCCACAGCAGCAGAAGAGGAGAGAGAGGAGGAACCAAGGGGGGAGGGCCCACTGGGGAGGGGCAGGGCAGGGGTCCAGAAAATCAAGCCCTGGATGTGGCCATTGCCTTCGGGTCTGGTGACTGTATGACTCCACCGTCTTCTGAGGGGTAAGGGGAGTGTGGTTTTGAATCCACAGACACACTCACCAGGCAGATTTGCAGATTCGCTGGCAGTGCAGGGAGGGGTGGGCCCAGTGGGAGGGGCTGGCCTGAATGGACCACCTGGAGGGCCCCAGGTGCCTGTCCCTGCCCCTCAAATCTTAGAGGTGGTCCAGAGGCAGAAGGTGAGTTGACAGACACTTGATCAAAGCCAGGGCTGGGAACCCCTGCCCTTCTCAGCTGAGCAATTCCTTCCGCATCCCCACTGGTGAATTTGTGAATTAGTGGGAAGAGTCTTCCTGGCTGGGTCACTAGTAATATTGCACCATAAATTCTCCCAGGGGTGGGATTTCCCAGATTCTAATGCTGACGCTCAGACATCCCAAACTCCCAGTGAATATTTGCCTGTCCTTTACGCTGTTCTAGGTGCTGTCACCTGGGGGACTGCGTTTCATTCTCACAGTGGTCCTGGGATGTAGGTGGTATATTATTCCCATTCTACAGAGGAAGAAACAGGCCCAGAGAGGGGAAGTGTCTTGGACGGGGGCTTGCTTAAGGTCAGGAGGAGGTGACTCTGGACAGGAGTTCCAGCAGACAGGGTCAGAGCCTGCCCTGCTGCCCCTCCTCTCCTCTCCTCCTTCCTAGGGTCTGGCTCATGGGGCCAGGCTCTGGCCCAGCTGAGGGAGCCTTTCAGAAGCAATTCCAGGCAGGGGAAGGCCAAAGAGACAATTCACAGGAGTGGTACTGAGAGGTGGGTCTTGGCTACGTGAAAAGGCTGATGGTCTTATAAATGCTTGAAACGGAGAGCCAGTTTTCTTTCCCCACCCCGCTCCCCCCAACGTGGATCTAAAACCCTTTCAGGCTACTTTTGGGGGAGGGGGTAGCTGACCACTTGAACCAAAGGCTGATGGGGAGAGGGGGCAGGAGGAAACAGGAGGATTGCTCCCAGCGGAGGTCCTTCTCTGGCTAGTAAGAGAAGCTGACTTGGAGGAGGGGTGAGACCCACCCAGCTGTGCAGGGGGCCTCTGCTGATGCTGCATCCAAAAGAGCCCTGGCATGGGTATGAGTTGGGTGGCTGGAACTTCTGAAGTCTGTATCTGTGATTGTTGGTGTGGTTGTACATTTCCACCCTCCTGGGGTTAAGGACACAGCGAAGGGAGATGAGGTCACGGTTTATGAGAATACCAACTGTGTGGCTTTGTAAAGATGCCATGTAAAATGCTGATAAATGTTTATGCATGAAACTGGCAAGAATGCAAAGCCCCTCGGTTAAAAAAAATTGTCAGAATTGCCCAGTTTCCTAGAGTTGGAGGAGCTAAGTGAATTGTTAACTGGGAATTGTAAACCTGCCACATGGTAATGTCACTTTGGTTGTGAAATAGAAATACCGGCCTTCTATATGCATGCATGGCTGTTTGCGTGCCTCCAAATTTCTAATTTCTGCTGGGGATTCTCGAGACATTGTGCCACTTTCTCAACATTCACAGTTATTATAACTTTAAATCTTTTATCTGTATCCTGTAACAGTGTCATCCAAGTGTTCTTTAAATGGTGGTGCTGAAAAACGCACCTGAAAATCGATAACGTTGGAAAGGAAGTGAGATGTGATAAAATGTTATGAAGAAGACCAAACCACCGGCAGGAGATGCTGTGCTGTGAATTTAGCTGAGACCGTGCTGTGAAATATTAGAGGTAATGCCGGGAAAATAAAAAGTGGCGTTAAAGCAAAAATATGCCACAACGGGGGTAGATTTATGGAACACACCCTTTCCACTTTGCATTCATTTCTATGGCAAAATTAGTTCAGAATTATGCACGTTCTGAATGATGCAAGGTCTTCAGGAACACATGCTTTGCATAAAATGCGACTGCCCTGTGCTTACCGGTGAGTGGGTGGGGGAATGGGTCAGTTATTCTAGGGTTTGCTTAGGCCAGGCAACTTTCTCTTTGTGTCCTGGCTTGTGGCTCGGTGACTTCATCTGTAAAGTGGGACAGTCAGACTGGCTTCTCTTGCTCTCTTTGTTAGACTTTGTAGAGACACAGGCACCATCATTTTCTGCCCTGAAGTTGTCTTCTCCGGGACAGAATCCACAGCATACACTAAACTCATCTTTCTTCATTGTGAGGTTGGCCTTTCAAATACCAGGTGTCGTAGAGGATCACTTATCTGAATCCACGTGGGATGATCCCTGGAGACAAGATCCCTTTACCTCCATCCCCATGGTCCCACAGAGATGTGCCTTGCGACAGGTGGTTGGAGATTGAAAAGGCCGACCGAAGAGGAGAAAGCCAGGTGTGATGGGGGCCTGGCACCGCCAGAGGGCAGCACCAGCACACAGCCGAGGTAGCCTCTCCCAGGGACCGGCCAGGAGGAAACGCTTCTCTCCAGTCACTGCAGTCCGCCTGGCGCGGCGCACCGTTCTGGGTGCGAGTGATACCAGTGGGGCATCAGGACACCCCAGGACTCTGCTCTTAGGTTTACATTCTCTTGGAGGAGACAAGATAAACATGTAAGCACATTCATAAACGAGGCTGTTTCAAGTAGCAGTAAGTAGCAATAACGTGATGCAAATAAAGTGGTGACGGGGCGGGCACCAGCAGAGGAGGCCTGTCTGGGGAGATGACAGAATGAGTCCTGAATGAGGAGGAAAAGCAGAGGTCCGAAGATCTGGGTGCATATGGATCTAGGAAAGGGTCTTTCCAGGAGCCTCCAGAGGGCCTGGGGGAGCTTCCTCACAGGTGACAACACTGAAGAACCAAGAAGCCAGGCACACACCTAGGGTCACGGTCAGTTAGGGACAGTGTCTGACAAAACCTCAGGAGAACTTACCTTCCATATCCTAACTTTCCCTCAACCCTTCCTCTCCAGCCAGGACTGTGATCGTGAGAACCCCCCCACCCCCTGTCCCCCGTCCCCATTCCTGAGCATAATCCTTGTAGGGAGACAGGGCAGGGGTCATCGGCTGTGTGCTTGATCAAGCCCCTCCGTCTCTGGGCTCAGCTCTCTGTTATAATATGCGAGGTGGGTCCCCATAGCCTCTGAGCTCCCCATTCTAAGTGTGAGCGTGCAGGGACTCCTGATTTCTAGTTCCTGAGCACCCTCTTGTGGGAAGCTTTGGAATCTCATGCTCAGCTGGAAAGGATCGTGGGAAAATGGTTCGCTTCAACTTCAGCGAGGCCGGTGGATTCTAAGGCCTGTGTGTATGCATCTGTGTGCATGTCTGTGTGTGCTGCCTTGTGGATGCAACTGCGTGTGCCTGTGTCTCTGTGTCTGCTTGTGGTTGTTTATGGGTATATGTACGCATGTGTGCATCTGTGTGCGTCTGTGCTTGCATCTGTGTGCCTTTCTGTGTGTCTGTCTGTGTGTGCATGCACATGTCCATGTGGATGTGTGTTTTGGCAACGGGGACATACAGGTTGATAGGAGAAGCCCCGTCTTCCTCACAAAGGCCTGACAACTCTCCCTGCAGCCAACTTCCCCTCCCCTTGTTCTGTCCGTTCCCCTCCCCCCCTGAGTTCCTCTACTCTGGGATCTCAGTCTCCTCCCTCACTTCTCACCTGCACAATTTCAACAAACTTCTTTGACTATTTTTTCTCTTTTGTGTCACTTGAGCCTCGTTTGAATGTCACAGATCATAGCTCAAGAAATGATTCTCCTTTACATACCCAGGTCATTAGGTTTACGCACCTTTAACGGGGTTGATCACCCACTGCCCTGTTGTGGGGTAGCAGAGAGCTGGGGACATGTACACAGTGATGCTCTGGACGGCTGAGCAGACCCAGGCACGTGGTAGCTAAGACACAATGGCATGTCCACGAAATGCTCCAAGCTCCTCATGCACATGTGTCATCTTATTTGATTTACATGATGACCTTTCAAGCTTAGGCAAGGGGAGACTTATTATCCCCATTTTACAGATGAGGACATTGAGGCCCAGACAGGGAGATAATTAAGAGTCCTGCAGGAACTATTGAAGCAATATGCCAACTCTCTGTTCCAGTTTTCATAACACCCTAGGAGGTAGTTATTATCAATAACCTTCTTTAACAGACAAGGAAATTGAGGCTTTAAAAACTTGAGGTGAGTGCCTGATGCTGCACAGCTAATCAACAGCAGAGGCAGGATTTGAACTCTGCCCTGAGGTTCAAGCTCTACCACTCAAGCACCACGGCAGGTGCGAGGGCTCCCTGGCAGTCACGGGCTCAAGCTCTTTGGGCTGCACCCTGTCCCCTCACCACGCATCTAGGGCTCAGTTCCTAGGAACGTTTTCCTTAGAACCCGAGGGGGAGGGCAGCCCACATTTTGGGTCCTCTGTTCTTCTCCCAAAGGTGGGGGTGGGTGAGTCATGTTACCTGCGCCACTTTCAGAAGCTGCTGGATGGGGGCTGAGCATTAGTTATGCAACAACCTTGCTGCAGTGTGCCTAATTGCCTGATAACCATAACTGAATCTCATGGATGACACCAGCATTATTGCAGGGAGTTTAAGGCAGTTAATGGCAAGCTGCACACATTGTGGTATGTGCTTCCTGTCTCCCAACTGGCCTGCTTGTGAGACCTTTCCTGGGGACTGGGGGAGGCCAAGGGGTGGAAGGGCAGTCAGGGGATGAGCAATAGAACAAATATTATACCCCCTGATTCCCAGAGGGCACCGTCTTCTTTGCCAAGAAAAGTCTGCATGGCAGGTGGCATTATTTTATAAATGAGAATGTGGCATCGGGAGGTTGACTCTCCTCATTTCATTTTTTTAAAAAAATTATTTTATTTATTTAATTTTGGCTGTGTTGGGTCTTTGTTGCTGTGCGCGGGCTTTCTCTAGCTGCAGGGAGCAGGGGCTACTCTTCGTTGCGGTGTGCGGGCTTCTCATGATGGTGGCTTCTCTTGTTGCAGAGTATGGGCTCTAGGCACGCAGACTTCAGTAGTTGCGGTGCACGGGCTCAGTAGTTGTGGCACATGGGCTTAGTTGCTCTGCGGCATGTGGGATCTTCCCGGACCAGGGCTTGAACCCGTGTCCCCTGCATTGGCAGGCGGGTTCTTAACCACTGCGCCACCAGGGAAGCCCCCTGGTTTTATTCTTGATCATTGCTGTGGATCTTTACCAGCACCACCTGGGACCTTCTAGCGAGGCAGAGTCTCAGGTCCCACCCTGTGCCTACTGACTCAGAACCTCTATTATAATAAGATCCTCAGGTGATTCACTTGCAATGTTGTAGTTTGAGAAGCACTGGGCCCTGGTTTAGATGACTCCCCCCTTCCCCCTTATTGTGGAAACATTTTGATTTTCTTTTGGGAAACAACCCCTCCCCCCATTCCCCCAGCCTATGAAGTTCGGGTGGGACCCTTGGCTACGCCTCCTGCTTTCACCCCCTCAGGCCACAGTGGTTGCTTCAGGGAAGGGCAGTGACCCCAAGCCAGGTGGCTGAGTTATTTCCAACCTGTTTGAGGCACTATTGAGAAAGATGTGTTTGATCAAATTATTTATTGATAATCTTCCTTCTCTTCCTGTCCTTGCCGTAGCTTGCTGTGGGTGAATATTCTTCCTCACCCTGGCAATGGTGGCCTTGACCGTCTGACTTGTTCTGGTTAGAATGTGGGTAGAAGTCACACTGTGCCTTAAAGAGCAATCTCATGTTTCCACTTGCCCCTCTTGAGCTTCTGACCCCCACCATGAGAAGGACGTGCCCCAGACGGCCATGGCCTTCATCTGGAGTCCAGGGTGGAGAATGTGGAGCAAACCGAACCCAACCCGGAGACTTGAGTCCACCCTAACCCAGCGGAAATTAGCCAAACCCTCAGCTAACCTATAGATCCGTAAGTATGAAGAATGATTGTTGCTGTAAGCAACTGAGATTTTGGGGGTTGCTTGTTACACAGCATCATTGCAGCAGACACCTGATGTTAAAAATAGAGATGTTTTCTTTCCATAGGAGTTGCTAAGCTGAATTTGGACTAGGATAGTAGAACCTGTTTAAGGGTGAAACTAACAGAAAGCAAAACAGAGCTAGCTAGAGTGAGAATCCTAATCATGGTTAAGGCTTTGTTTCTATGGATCTGGCCTTACTTTAGTTAGTCAGGACTAACTCCACTGGTTTAAACCAGAAAGGGAATTAGTGGCTCCTATAAGCCGAAAGTCCAGAGATGATTCATTCACGTGAGGCTTGATCCAGCAGCTCACTGATGGGTCAGCATCTTTGCCTCTCTATTCTGCTTCCTGTTTTGCCCTTTTCATCTGGAGGCTGGTTCCCCTTGTTATATAGCAAGATGGCTTCCGCATTCAGGTCTAATAGGAGAGAGAGTTTCTTCTGGAAGTGTGCAAGCTTCTTTCCCAGGAGTTGGAGGCAAATGTGTTCTCAAGTTTCATTTTCCTCAGGGGTCACACAGCCATCCTTAAACCAATTTTAGAGGCTGGGGAGGTGGAATATGCTGGTTAATCTAACGCATCTGTGATGGGAGTATGTCAGCTTTATTGAGCAACATGGATCCTCAAGGGAAATTTGGGACTTTGGGACTAGGGTGAGGGGTGGAGAATGCTGGCTAGGAAGACGCATTTGTTTCCTAGACTAAACCTAAACACTTGGAGTAAAGAGTCCTGACTAACTCGAATTACAAATACCATTAAGCTTGGGGGCTTAAAACAACAGAAATTTATTTTTTCAGTGTTGGGGTCTGGAAGTCTAAAATCAAGGTGTTGACAAGGTCGGTTTCTTCGGGGGCTTCTGAAGGAGGATATGTTTCATGCTCCTCTCCTAGCTTCTGGTGGTGGCCAGAAATATTTGTGTTCCTGGGCTTGCAGCTGCGTCACTCCAGTCTCTGCCTCCGTCATCACCCTGTGTCCTCTCTGTGTATTTGTGTGTGTCTTCATTCGGCCTTCTTACAAAGACACCACCTGTCTCTGGATTTGGGGCCCACTCTAATTCGGTATGACTTCATGTTAACAAATTTCATCTGCAAATAACCTATTTCCAAACAAAGTCACAATCTGAAGTTCCAGATGGACATGAATTTTGGGGGAACGCTATTCCACCCAGGACAGAAGACAACCAGCAAATGCTCACCAGATTATAATTCTTTTATACAAAAATAGTACTGTAATATCCTTTCGGTTTAAACTTTTTTCACTTTGAAATAATTTTAGCCTTACAGAAAAGTTGCAGAAATAGTACAGCGTACCCTTAATGTCCTTCACTTAGCTTTCCCTAATGTTAATGTCTTGCATAACCATAATGCAATTGTCAAAACTAAGAAATTAACGTTGGTACAATGTTATTAACTAACCTACACTCTTTATTCAGATTTCACTGGTTTTTCCATTAATAACCTTTTTCTGTTCCTGGATCCAATCAAGAACTCACACCGCACTTAGGTATCAGGTCCCCTTAGTTGTCTCTGGTCTGGGATGGAGCCTCAGTCCTTCTTTGTCTCTCCTGACCTTAACACTTAAAAAAAAATTTTTTTTTATGTTGTGTATTTTATTTATTATTATTATTATTTTTGGCTGCGTTGGGTTTTTGTTGCTGAGCGTGGGCTTTCTCTAGTTGTGGTGAGCGGGGGCTACTCTGTGTTGCGGTGCACCAGCTTTTCATTGCGGTGGCTTCTCTTGTTGCAGAGCACGGGTTCTAGGCGCGCAGCCTTCAGTAGTTGCAGCACGGGGGCTCCGTACTTGTGGCACACGGGTTTAGTTGCTCTGTGGCATGTGGGATCTTCCCGGACCCAGGCTCAAACCCGTGTCCCCTGCATTGGCAGGCGGATTCTTAACCACTGCGCCACCAGGGAAGTCCTGACCTTAACACTCTGAAGAGTACTGGTCACTTATTTTCTAGAATATTCCTCTGTTTGGTTTTGCCTGCTGTTGTTTTCATGATTAGATTGAGATTGTGCACTGTAGGCATGAATACCCTTGAAGTAATGTATTTTTCCCAGAGGGTACACATTATCCACATGTCATGTTTTAGATGATGTTAACCTTGATCACTTGGTTCAGGGGGCAGCTGCTGGGTGTCTCTCCTATAAACTATCTTTTCCTTTGTAATTAATAAGTATCTTGGGGGTAGGAGAGATACTTTGAGACTATCCAGTTTATTAGTTGGAATTCTTCTGTTATGAAAAAACCCCTATTCTTCCTCCCCTCTCCATGCTGTTTTTACACCCTCCACCCCGACTTAGTACCAACTCTCGACACCTACGTTTGTTCCGTATTCCATGGATGATATATCATGATTATTACTTCATCATTTCTCAATCGCTAATCATGGTGTACTCATTTTCCCCCAATTACAAACAACACTGCAATGAATGTACTTGTATTTATGGTGACCCCCTTCTGGGAGTATTTTTGAAGGCTATCATCCTAAAATAGGAAGTCTGAGGTCAGGAGTATGAGCATTTATAGTTTTTAACAAATATTGCCAAACTGCCCCTCGGTGAGATTGTATCAGGTAACAATACCATCCGTAGTGTGTGAACATCATTCATTCATTCATTCATTCATTCAAATGGCTTGCCATTGGTTGGGCTGTGCAGAGGGCACACGATGGGGGCCTGATATCCCTCTGCAGCCCTCTGGGGCCTTTACAATCTTAGCTCTCTTCTCCTGGTCTCTTTATTTTCTTTACTGTCTCATCTTCTTTATGAATAAATTCCATGAGTACAATGTTTTAGAATGGTGGGTTTTTTTTTTTTTTTGAGATACAGTTCATATAAAATTCACTCTTTTAAAGTGTACAATTTAGCTGGTTTTTAGTATGTTTATAAGGTTGTGCAACCATCACCCTTATTTAGTTCCAGAACATTTTCACTGCCCGCCCCGCAAGAAACCCCGTCCCCACTAGCGATCGTTCCCCATGACCCCCTGCCTCTAACGCATGGCAAACACTCATTTATTTTCTGCCTCTATGATTTTGCCCGTTCTGGACACTTCACATAAATGGAATTATACAATATGTGGCTTCTGGTGACTGGCTTCTTCATCTGGCATAATGTTTTCAAGGTTCATCCATGTTGTAGCGTGAATCAGTATTTCATCCCTTTTAATGACTGAATAATACTCCATTATGTGACTATATCACATTTTGTTTAGCCATTCATCCGTGGATGGACATTTGGTTGTTTACACCTTTTGGTATTAGAAATAAAGCTGCTATGAACATTCTTAAATGAGTTTTCGTGAGGACATGTGTTTTAATTTCTCTTGAGTGTATATCTAGGAGTAAAAGTGCTGGGCCATGTGGTAAGTTTATGTTTAACTTTTTGAGGATCTGCCCAACTGTTTTCCAAAGTGGCTGCACCATTTTACATTTCCACCAGCAATGTATGAAGGTTTCAATTTCTCCACATCCTTGTCAACACATGTTACTGTTTGTCTTTTTTTTTTTTTTTTTTTTTTTTTTGCGGTACGCGGGCCTCTCACTGTTGTGGCCCCTCCTGCTGCGGAGCACAGGCTCCGGACGCACAGGCCCAGCGGCCATGGCTCAAGGGCCCAGCCGCCCCGCAGCACGTGGGATCCTCCCGGACCGGGGCACGAACCCGTGTCCCCTGCATCGGCAGGCGGACTCTCAATCACTGCGCCGCCAGGGAAGCCCGCTGGTATATGTTTTTTTTTTTTTTTTTTGCGGTATGCGGGCCTCTCACTGTTGTGGCCTCTCCCATTGCAGAGCACAGACTCTGGACGCACAGGCTCAGTGGCCATGGCTCAGGGGCCCAGCTGCTCCGTGGCATGTGGGATCTTCCCAGACCGGGGCACGAACCCGTGTCCCCTGCATCGGCAGGCGGACTCTCAGCCACTGCGCCACCAGGGAAGCCCTGGTATATGTTTTAATAAAACTTTTTTTGACCACTACTCGTGGGAAGAAAACATTATGAATTGTGACCCAGCATTCCCATACGTGCATACATTCCCATATATGTATATATGTTTCGTGTTTCATAAAAAGTTTTATGAGACAGTATTCTTCCTATTGTTTATTCCATTCTAGTTCATTAAAAATAATGCCTGTCAAGACCCACTACATTGATCCTGTGACCCATTTATTGGCTGGGACCTGCAGTTTGAAAAACCACTGCTTAAGAGTTGACAAAAGTGTTTTTGTGTACCTGACCTCATGTTCTCCTCAAGGCAAACGTGTGAAGCAGCCAATATTGTGTCTCTTTTAAAGATGAGAGACTGAGGCTTAGAGAGATTGTGACTTCCAGTCACATAGCTGATCCATGCAGAGCTAACCTATGCCTGTGCATTTCCGTCTTTGCACACAATCTCCCTGTGATGGTTTCCACACATTTGTGTGCTTAAGAATTCCCTGGCGTGACTTGTTAAAAACTAAGATTTCCAACCTGAAACCACAGAGATTCTGACTGTATTTTAAGAAGCATCTCCTGGATCAGAAGACAGTGAGAGTAGCTGTGAGATTGTGGAAGGGGCCCTGAACTAGGAATCAGGAGGCCCGGCTCTTCACTTGCTGGCTCTGGGATGGGCCCCATGGATGTTCCCTGCGACTGACTGAGCACCTACTGCTCTGGCCTGGGGAGATAGTAGGGGACGAGAATTCAGCCAGTCCTGGAGCTCAGGAACTCACACTTCAGGGAGCACATTTCTGAGGTGACGGGACCGGATTTTTAGAGGTTTCAGACTGTGGCCAGTGGGCTGGAGCCAAGAATAAGTGGTGTTTTGTTTGCCTCCACAGTGTTCGTTCATTCTCTTAAACGCTGAGCCGATCTATACAAGCAGGGAGATTTCGTGTAATAATTTGATTTCTAGCATTTCTTGAAAAGTCAGAAGACCTGGTGACTTGGGCTTGTGTTGCTGCATGCCCGAGGTGGACTGGGCTTGAGTTGGGCCTGCCCCTGCCGGGTTGACCTCAGTCCCCACCACTCCCTATTGTCTTCTAGCCCACCAACTCATGGATAGGCTGCCTCGCCCCAGTGGGCGTGTGAGAGTTTTCCCCTGACTCCATGGTGCCCAAAGGCCCTCCCTGCGCTGGCTCCGAGGCAGTAGATTTCCCCAGCTGGAGCTGACCCACATTTGGACACCCCTCAGCTTTCCCTCTGTCCTCTTCTCTGTGCTGTCTCTTTGTTCCCTTTCCCTTGTCTGTATGCTTTTCTCGGAGAGATGACTCTGGTGATGTGGAGAAACCACAGGCTCTGGAGTTAGACAGCCCTGGATTTCGATGCTAACCCCCTCATTTCTTTACTCATGGACCTTGGGGAAGTTACATTCCTCCTCTGTTAAGTAACCTTAGTTTTCACCTCTGTAAAAGGGGGGACACACCTCACCTACTGCTGTGGTTTCCTTCCACGTAGAGGGAGCACCCATCAGAGTAACGTTCTTGGCTTCCCCACCCAAGCCCAATCTTCCCCAGGGAGGGGGAGGGGCATGTAAATGGCAAACCTGGGACTCAGAGTGTAGCCCAGCGCCTTCCCCCCTTCTCTCTGGGGGGTCTCCCCACCTGCAGAGAGCATGCATCCTCTCCATGCTCTACTGTGCCCCAAGTTTTACAGGGGCCAGCCCTGTCTCAGCCAGGAGAGGCTGGGCGGTTGGGTGTCCAACAGTCGAGGAATGAGTGGTTTTATCTAATCCTAGCGTTCAGAATTATGAAACCGCAGACCTAAGGCGTATTGTCCCAAATCAGCTTTACCAATATTAAAGAGGCCATTTGAAATTCCTCTGCCTGTGTCAGTCTCTCTGGTGGTTCTGAACAGGGGCTGGGAAGAGGGGTTCTCTTTACTGGGTTCCCTGCAGACCCCCCAAATAGTAGTTCCTTTAGTTATTATTGTGAGGGGCAGTGCCTGTCACATAGTAGGTGCTCAGTAAATGGAGATTGTTGTTTTTACAAATATTACTCCTCACGTTTTTAAAAATATTACTCCTCACGTTCAGAAGTAGGAAAGCGGGGGTGGGCAGTGCCTGAGGGTAGCTTCAAAGCAACAGGAAGAAATAGAGAGATAAGGAGGGGACAGCAGCCTTGATAATTGCCTTCCAGGTCCTTCTAAGTGTATGCAAATCACGTGCAAATCCCCTGTGTATTGATTAGCAGCCCTCCTCAGGAAGTCTGACTGGACGTGGCCCTGGGGAAAATCTGGGTGGAAGTCACTGAATTCCAGGGAGTTTGTGGTCAGAACTAGGGGAGCATTTGCCTGGGAAAGGGGTGTGGAGGGAGGGCAGGGTGGTGGTAGGCATAAATGGCAGGGGTGAATAGGGTGGGGCTGGGGGTGGAAAGGAGGCCAGTGAGGATGGAGACAGGCTCCTACAGGAGGAGGGAGACCTGAGTGCCACCAGTGCCAAGGCTGCCTTGTAGCTCCGCACCCTGCAGTTGCACCCCTGGACCTGCATCACCCCCGCTCCCACCCCCCCATCCCCCTCAGCCAGGCAGTGGGGCTACTCTTGGGCCCCAGGTCCACTCCTTCGCCGTTTCTGAAGACAGTGTGGGGCACCGGAACAGGCCTGGGCTTTGGCGTCAGGCGGACCTCGGTTCGCCGCCAACCGTGTGACTCTGGACCAGTTATTGACCCCTGGTTTCCGCCCCTGTAAAATGGGTTAATAATAGTCTCTCCCTCATAGAGCTCATGTGAGGTTCGGTTTGGTGAGGGCCTGGATGGAGAAGATGACTGCCAGCTGCTGTTCTAACTGCTCCACACCGTCCACAGCCAGCTTAGAAATCCATGCTCTTTACACACTCTTTCATTTAATCCCAGTGAGCTCCCAGGGGTAGACATCATTTTAATTTCCCTTTTACAGATGAGGATGCCAGCGTACAGTGAGGTCAAGGGCCAGGACCCAGCTTAGCAGTCGGGCCCGTGCTGTTTCTCATGATGCTCTATTTCCTCCTCTCAGAGACAGGCAACTTCTTCACTTTATAAACGACATGAAGCCCAGAGAGGCTGAGTGGCTTGGCTAAGGTTACACAGCCAGTTAGAGGCAGAGCTGGAGCTAGACCCTAGTGTCCAGATTGTGGTCGCGCTCTCTTTCCTGACCGCTGGGTGGGCTCTGGTTCCCCTTCTCTGAGCACGAGAGGCCTTTGGCCTGGGGCACATCTCATGGCCTTGATCGCACAGGATGGGTGCTGGGTGCCTCTAGGGCCACAGTCTTGTCTCTCCAGGGTGGCTTGATGGTCCTACCAGTCCAGCTGGGAGTCTGATGGAGTGCTGCCCGCTGGGGGCCTTTGGGAATTCCTGCTTCCTGCTCACCTCCCCTTCCCCTCCCCCTTGGTATCTCTGTCCCTGCTTGTCAGCTGTCCCTTCCCTTTTCCCAGCTCCAAGGCTGTCAGTGTTTGGGGGAGATTATGCAGTGTTGACATTGGAATATGAATTAGGCAAGAGCGATAGCCAAATATTGGAATTAGAGAAAGCAGGAGCCCAGGCTGGAGTCCAAGAGTGGCTGGAACATCTGTGTCTTGGCTGTTCCAGTTGCCTGACCCCACCGCCCACCCGAAAACAACTGGTCCCAGAGCCACAGACAAGTTCGGCTGTAGCCAAGGTGTGGTCCTCCACTTGCCGGCCGAGGGCACAGCTAGGGGTCCCGCAGACCTCAGCCTCATTCTCCCTCTCTGTTCTGAGGCCCAGGAGGAAGCGGAGGCTTCTGCTGTGATCTGAGGGAGTGAGGGAAGACTCTGCCCAAGGATCTATCTTTTGTCTGAAGGTCTGAAATCCCACCTGTAGTGCTCTGTTTCTATTGGTCAGATCTGTATTTGTCAAAATGTGTCTCATGGGACTCAGGTTCTGCCGGCTGTTAATCAGTTTCCTGTACAAGAGGCCGCATGTTAGGGAAATGTTATGTTGAAGAGACTTACTACAGGACTTCTCAGAGCCTTTGATAATTTAAGAGGCATTGTGATTCTTTGAAAGGGGGAT